>NC_135268.1:14593488-14932238 GCF_051311805.1 Agelaius phoeniceus
TTATACCTGTGAATCTATTAATGGCTGTGGCTCTTCCTACATGCCTTGTATTGCTTGATCCTTTAGAACAGCACAGTTGGAATAATATTATTAACCAATAATGTTTTAAACAATAAACCAACAAACATTATCAACCAGTTATCATCCAGGTTTATGGAAAGAACTAGTCAGAACATATGGGGACATGGGCTTGTCTGTAGGGGGATCCCGTATGGGTAAATGAAGGTGGTATAGAATATAATCTTATCCCCCAACAAGTTGTAGCTGAACCAATTACTTAAGATTAGGAGCAGGCCTGATCTTAACAGGCCACACCTGTAGCCAATAAGAACAGTGTTATAAAAGAGTGGATTGGTGGGCTGAGGAGTCAGATGGCTGCTGCAAGAACTAGGAACAGTCAGAGCTTAGAGGAGCTGCCTGTGAGAAACATTGAGAAGGTATGAAACTCTGGCGATATGGAATCCTTGCACTATAATGATAATAGAACTCCTGTGCTATATAAGACAACAAGATATGGAACCTTTGCATAGAAATCCTGATATATGAGACAACACTTGTGACTGATTTGACTGTGAGATAGTTAAGGCACAAGTATGTAAATGTATGGGTTAAACACAGCTGAGGACTTTAGTGGCTGTAGTGTAATGATTTTAAATACAATATAGAGGCAACAATTGTTTTTTGGATGGTTATAAGAAAATCAGGGCCAAAACCAAACTGGAGAGTATGTCTACAGCTGGGTAAGGACTTTCAAACTCAGATGGCCAGTAGCAGGGCCAGCTACTATATATAATTATCCTATTTATAATATAGACTGATCTTGCTTTACAACCATTGACTTCTGGTCTCCATGTCAAACTTTCAGCACAAAGCTGCTGGGAGCCCTGCCTCAGCTGTGCAAGCCTACCAGCTGTTCACATTAGTAAAGCAGGTTCAAATTTATACTTGAAAAAATTAGTAGCTCATAAAAAAATACAGAACAATGACAACCATGGGGAAAAGGTAATAATTTAAGTCATGAAAAATTAATCAGGGAGTGATGCATTACTTTTTTAAGCAAGATGTGTTGCACTAAGAAAAAAAAGAAGCCTGTAGCTTTAATTAATTCTGCTTAACATTAATAGAATAAGGTCAGGCACAGCAAAAACTGTTGAATAAAGCAAAAACGTGTGAAAGATATATGATCTGATGTTATTCATAATGAAAAAGGGTTATCTTGTGGTCAATATAGCACCATTATTTTTAAGTTAGAGGTACAACTGCTGAAAATATACAGTGGCCATAACAACTTACCTGAGAAGATTGTGAAAAACGGTTCACATAAAAAGCATTTTATGAAATGATACTCCCATTTACATGATCAAAATTCATGGCTCTTTCTGTCTCTTAAACAACCCCAGGTTTTATTCTATCCAAAATAGGAAACCTTCCTAGAATGAAAGGAGGTTGGACCTGATGACCCACTGTAGTCACTTCTAGCCTCACCCATTCTGGTATTCTGTGCATTTAAAGTTGTGGCAAAATGACAAGAAAATATATTTTGGGAAAATTTCCTGCTCAAAGCCCATGTGCCAGGGAATGGCTCTCAGACCAGTTGCTTTGTGGGTCTGCAAAAGAAGAAGCTTTTGGGCAACAACTGCGAACATGTTGTTTATAGTCAGAAACAGCTAAACAGGCCCACATGTTTTCCTTGTGGCACTGGACAGAACCTATGGAAAGCAGAGCTTTCTGTGAAAGGAAAATGCTTTTTAAAACATACCAAAACACATATGTAAGAAACAAATGGGCTCAGAGATGGTTCAAGTTCCAATTGACTTCATTGTTTATTCCTGAGCCAGGTGTCTCTATAGCACTGGGAGGGGTTTATCTCGGCAAAATATAGGCACCTGTGCATCTCCTGGCTGGCCAGGTGCCTTTCAGCGTCAGTGAAGAGACTCTTCTAGATATGATTTGTCTCAGGTGTCTTTAAGTGATTCACTGAATTCCCCCAGCCAGTCCTGTAGCAGAGACTCCCTCAAAGGTCAGCTGAGAATAATTGGCTCATTTGAGTCTGAGCAGACTCAGGACATCTAGAACCTGAACTTCCCGAGCTGGCTCAGCCACCTTGACTTCATTCTCTCTGCCTGTAGGCTTGGGACTCTTATTTAAGCTCAAAACAAGAGGTAGAGCTCTTTTCTGGTGTGTCTTGCGCTGCTTACTGGAGTGCTTTGTTGGTGAAGACTTGGAAAGACCTCTAGTGGCTGACCTGATTTGCCACCACCAATCTATTCTTCCCCTCTTCAGGGCTGTGGCCATTTCTGCCTCCTGGATTGCCTGACCCCAGGGTGTGTGTGCAGCCTTACTCCTGCTCCTCCAAACAGGTACTGCCAAATGTATGTTGCTAAGATAATTTTTCTGCTGAGGTAGTAAGAGTTAAAAATGTTTAGAATATCACATTTGGCATTGCTGAAATACTATTATTATTATTTTGCCTTGACAAAGGAGACAAAAATAAGTAACATTTAAGACTTTTGTTTGAGCAATTGTTATAGAAAGACTATGCAAGTATAGGTTTATTCCAGGTATCTCTGTTGAGCAATATATATTTATGATGAGGTCGTTTCAGTCATGAAGAGCAATGCTAGAACAGTCATCCTGTTGTGAAGTTGCTGTAAGTTCCCTACTGAAACTGCCAACAGGTCTTTGGGTGGTGATACAGATGCCATTTATTTACCCTGAAGCAGATTTATTTTTTGTTCATCTAATGTTTTTGAATGGTTTCTAAATGGCACTGTCATATCATGTGTGGAAATATAGCCTTCCTGTTTAATGTCCAGTATGCTGTGTGACTGTCCTTGCATCTATTGCTTTGTCCAAGTGTAAGCTGCACATGATAGGGTCTTCCTCACATTTTATTACCTTGAGGTTATTTCTGTGCCAGAATTTCCAAAGGAAAGTAGGAGCACCTGTATGTCTGTAGGGATGGGGAGAAGTGAATACAGCTGGTGTCCTGGGTCTTCAGTGGCCCTGAAGTCAAGGGGGCATTACTAGTGAAATGGGGGAGAGAATAGGAAGTTCAAAAAAGTGAGAAAACTGGCATTTTGAGATAAAGACAGTTTGATAGGTAAAGTAAAAAGTCTGTGTGAAAGCAAAGCAAAACAAGGAATTCATCCAGCATGCTCCATTGGCAGACAGGTGCTCAGCCATCTCCAAGAAAGCAGGTTGTCATCACACCTAATTGTTTCTTTGGAAGAAAAATGACATCACTCTGAATGTCCCTCCCTTCTTTCTTCCCTCAATTTATGTGCTGAGCAACCTCTGATGAAAGGCTGCCTGCTAATAAACTCTACTCATGCTTAAGGCATTTCTCTTAGAGTATCCTTTGAGATTGCTTGCCTGTTTCATAAAGCAAACATTTTCAGTATTTCCCTATGATCTTATGTGCTTGCTCTGTCCTGGCTGTTTATCTTGTGAATAAATTCTAACAGCATGGTCTGCTTGATTGATTTGTAGGTGCTGCTTGCTATTTTGTGCATGTGAATATCCTAAGAGGCATTTCTCTCTAAGCATAGTTATGCAGACAGACAGATAAGCTTCTGCATCAGCCTCTTGGCCATCAAGGCTGTGACTCTTCAAAGTACTAAAAGAGAAGTCGATTTTGGTATTACAAAAAAGAGCAGTGGGACCTACCCATTCCATTAAACCTTTTCCCAACAAATGCTTCAGTGTTGTTCTGGTTTTGTATTTTTTTGTTGTTGTTTTGGTTTTTGGGGTTTTTTGTGTTTTGTTTGTTGGTGTTTTTTTTTTTTTTTTGGTGGGGTGGTGAATTTGGGTTTTGGGAATGTATTGTCGGTGGTTTTTTTTAATAGCTTAAAAATTTGACATTTTTCTGCCTGCATAGAAGCATCACGTAGATATGAATAGCAGGGCCTTGCACAGAGAATTGTATCCATAATTTTGCACCTTACAAAGAGAAATTGTATCCATCATTTTGTTGCCTATAGTGCTGGCAGATTAAACTCAGATTTCACTTTTCAAAAAACGATGACCATGAGATTTTGGAGGAAAAACTTCAATGTTAATTGTTTGGGCTTTTTTTTCCTCTAGGCCTTGAGAAATAGAAGAGAGAGAATTGCTTTTCTACTGTTTTAAACCCTTATGCTTCTTTTGGGATAGATGTTTGATTCTTGAGAACTGCTGCTTTTGTTGCTGTTTTTACTGCCAAGGCCCATATTTTAACAGAAATGCCACCTTAGCAGGTGCTGGCCCCTCTGAAGCTCTGTAATGAAAGCATGGCTCTCCATTCTGAGGAACAGAGGAAGTTAGAAGGTAGTGGAACCCAGTATAACATTTTACCTATGCTCCAAAGAGAAGCTGGGAAGGCCAAGGACATTTTAAGGAAGGTGCATAAATTGAGTAAAACCAGCTGAGTAAGAGGTTGTGTTGATTTACAGTTTAATTTCTTCTAAGGGTTGGTGTTTTCTCAGACTTGCAAGGATTTTTTTTTTCTTGTGCATGTTGTATATTTCTAGCCATTCTTGAGTCTTTTGCATCTGTATTCTCTTCCAGCTTACCCCATCCAGGGTCTTTCTTCTTCTCTCATTTGCTTCATCAGTATGCTTTTCCATTGCTACTACCTGAGGCAGAGGGGAGCTGAATGAATTTTACTCCTAATATTTTTTCCTCTGATGATCCATTAATCTTGGTATAGCTTTCCAAAGCAGGTGGTAACACTAGTGTTGCTCTAGCAGTCTTGTCTCAGTAAGAATCTGATAACTGAGACTGTGAAATGAGCACTAGCAAATTTAGTCTTTTATTTGAGAGTACTGGAAATGAGCCTATAGTTCTATTAGTAATGATCAGTGGCATCATCTTGCAATGTATTTCTCTTCAGAAAGTGACTGACTCTCTTCTGGCCACCATGTGTAGATTTGGGCACTTTTAGGCCACAGGTGAATGAAAAAAGCCTAAAAGTGTCTGCCACTGGCCAGGAGATTCCACTCTATAAACACTGACACAAGGAACAGAAAGTAGCAGTTTGTATGTAACTATGCTCTTCTTAAAGCAATGGCAGAACAACTTGTCCCAAATGGTAAAATTAATTTTCATGGACTCTGCCTAAAGTAAGATCCTTAACTGGTTCCATAGTAAATGGCTTTCCATTGGCTACGAGAGTAGGAGCACTCTCAGTGATATTTGGTGTAATTCTCCCCATTTAATTCATTCACTGAAGCTACAATTCAGTATTTCTGATGTCAGACTTAATTCCCATAGAGGCCATTGTGGCCTCAAAAGCATTGAACTGTGGCCTTGCTGAATGAATCAGGCAGAAGAAATAGGGATAATCATCAAGGAGGAAAATGTATATTTATACACGGATCATTGTCATTGATAATAGCTGAAAGGAAAATGCAGAAGAAATACATACGGGTTTTAATGAGGCTTTTGAGTAGCAGTTCTCTAGCCACACTGCAGGAGTAATTACTCATCAGAGATATAACTCAGGGATTACCCTAATGCAGTTTTGTGAAAGTGAACAAGACCTCTTTAAAAAAACACCCACCCCTTTAATCAGTGTTTCCCTTTGACAGCAGGTGCTTTAGCCCTGCCAAGACATTTTTACTATGAAGTCAGTTCAGCATCAAAGTCCTAAATGATGCATAGGATTTCACGGCTAGCTCTGTGGTTTAAATGTTATGACTGATCGGGGCAGAAGAAATGCCTTTTCATTTCACTACAGGAAAGTCTCATGTTGTGTGGAAAGAAACTACCTTTTTTTCTCTACCTTTTCCTCTTCACCACACATCTGAAGTTTTTCCCCCTACTGTTAAAGCAGTTCAGTCTAAACAATAAAGCACCATAGGCAGGCTGTGCAAAGATCAGGCCAGTTCCCATGTTTATTAGCCCGAGAGTTCTGGGGTTTAATAATAGCCAAAAGACAGGCTGTCCTTGCAGAAAAGGGGGGTATCGGTGGTCTTCAACCTTCAGGGGTCTGCCTTCTCTAGCAAATATCCCTGTGGTGGTATCAAGCTGTGTGGTTTAAAACTTTGTCTTTCTTCTTGGATCAGCTGAAAGAAGCAGATGTCAGAAGTGTTTCTTTTCACACAACCTAGGCCTCAAACCAAGCTAAAGCTTGGGCTTAAGGCTGTGGGGCATTGTGTCCTCTGGGCATGCAGAGGGAATGTGGCCAAACCTTTTGGTACCCAGGGAGTGTTACAAACACCAAGGGCAAGAGAGAATTGCTCTATGTGCTCTTGAGAGCTGATGAGTGTAAATAGAGCAAGGGAAACTCTGAGTGGCACAAGACATTCCTGCATGGTGTTGTAGAGGGGAAGCTGCCTCCTTACTGCTGCTGCTGACTCTGGTGTTAACCTGGCTGGTACAGGGTTAGTCCATGCTAGAGGCCAGCAGAGCAATTGGATTACCCTGGGGATTGTTTTTTTTTTTTTTTTCATCTTTCACTTCTGTAACTTCTAATGGGAATGCAAGGGGTAGAAAGTTGTTTGTGTGGGGCCTAAAGTAAGAGGGATGTTTGTTTGAGTTAGTCAAAGAGGAAAGATTCATACTTAAAATAGAACATCACGGTATGACTGAAATGACATTTCGTAACAGAAGATTCAGTGTTAAAGGGATATATTTAGAAATACTGGGGGAAATGGGACACATGTAGATCTATCTCTATTGGATATTTATGAAGTTTATGAAGTCATAGTTTTATTTGGGTAGAGGTTTGACAATTATCAACACTAGCCCTGATTATTAGTTTTGAAAGTAGATCAATAGCAAATTGGAATTCTGTTTATTTTTGTGACTGCTTTGCTGCTGCTAACAAGGTGTAGCAGAACACACCTACTGGATGGTCACATGTAGGAGTTATGAGGAGAGACATGCATATATGTACTTACTGCTGTAAATTGCTTTCATGAAATGAACTGTGTTGTAGTAAGGAATTTTCAGAGGAGAATCAGGAGGAAACTCCCATGGTAAAGGAAAATCCAGTGAATTGTGTAGGGTTCAGATGGATGCCAGTGATAAGGGAAGCCCTGTGGTAAGGTGTGGTCTGCTTAGCAGCTCTATTTTAACTGCCTTGAAGGTTTTGCAAGTGCTGGGGAAAACATTTGCTTCTTATTATTCTTTCTAAATTTGCTGAATATGTAGAGCACTGTCGCAAACCATGAAAAGCATTCTGCTCTTGAATTGTTGTCAGGGATAATGAGAGCAATAAAAATCATGCTGTAACAAAAAAAAAAAAAAGACACCAAAACCTGAAACCTGTGAGTTTTTACTGACAACACTGCCTAAATTTCTGGTGATGCAGGTGGAAGAAAGAGAAAATTATTGGAGATGAATCTCTAACAGGCAGCTCTTGGTTAGGCACATGATGCTTCTTTGAGGACGGCTTGGCCCCTGGCAATGTGTAAGTTTTGTTGGAGATTACTACTATTATGCTCAGGATAGATATATCTTTTTGTTCCTTTAGTTTTGCACTTTATAACCAAGCTCCTGTGGTGGGCAAGAGTTGACATTGTAGTTCCCATGGAGGTGGGAGCATGATCCTGCCCCATTCTATGGACTTGGCTTTAGTTGAGCTCATGGAATGAGTGCTTTGCTTGTGAATGCATGAGAAGTAACACTCCTTGTTACATGCCAAAAAGGGAGCAAAAAAGCAAAAATAAAGATAAAATACATGTAGTTTGCAAACCACTTTGAGTTTTGTGGCAACAGCATGAATGAAGGTGTTTTTGCAGTGGAAAGATGCAGGATTCAGCAACTGAAACCTACCATTTGGTGGTTGCCTGAAGAGATTGAGCCAAAATCTGAGGTTCTGACCTTTACTGATACCAGCCTAGCATCCAAACCCAAATCCCTTGGCACAGATTCATCTCTGCATGAATGTGTACTGAGAAAGGTATGAAATATTTCACATTGCTAATAATACTCTAATTAAAAACAAAACTGAGGGAAAGAGTCCAGGCACAGAGAAACGACTAATTGCCTGGAAGCTGTTAAGAAAGCATAATGATCCTGATGCAATTAATCCATGAGAATTACTGGCTTTTAGATTCTCCCAAAGGTCCTTCTGCCTTTGATTTTGCCTATTGCTGGTCAGCAGGTGGAACATGGCATGCTGTATTTGTCAATTTTCTGTTCTGACTGTCCTTGTGAACTTGGAGCTGCCCAGATGAACTGTGATTTGTAGAAGGAGAGGTCTGGAATTCTGCATGTAGATGACTTCCAAGGTGACAATTCAGCCTGAGGAGAGGTGGTCCTGCATTCTGCTTTGAGAATTTATTTCTCAGGAAGCAGAAGCTGTGGCTGATGACATCAGTGTTGCCAGGAAAGCAAAGGAGCAACCTATTACCGGTGGATTTGTCTTTTGAAGCAGAGGCTCTAGCAAACTCTCTCATGCCCAAGAATTGATCTGATGGTTATGTGAACTTTATTTGGCAGAGGATACTGTCAGTCATGTAAGCAACATACTTGGGTAATCTTGGTCTTCCCTGGTGAGGATTCTGTGGTTAGGTGTTGTTAAAACATCCTCTCAGTAAATGCATTCACTGGTGGGCAGGAGGGTGTCAGGCTCTAACCTCATCTGAGGAATAAGCTGCATTGAAAAGGCTTCTTTCAAAATCAGAGTTGTTTTTGTTAGAGGAGGAATGGGAAAAATTTTGCTGGTAAAGTTGCTGTGTCAGAGGAATGTAGAAGATAATGAAATAGGAAAATACAAATAGCATGGAGCCAACAAACCATTTAGCTGAAAGTGTATGAAAAATAAATACTCTCCTGTAGAGCAAGCAGGATATGCCCAGGACCTGTCTTTCCTGTGACCTACAGGATTTTAAGAGAAAAGCTTCAGAATTTTATTGGCATTGCCACTATTAGACAAACTTTTCTTTCCCTTCTCCCCAGCCTGGGGTCAGCTTTAAAGAGAGCATTAAGTGAATGGCTAATGGAATTAAGGGTATAATAATAGAAGGATATAGTGAGACAATTGTATTAACAAGAAATAAATCATGTTGAGTGTAAGGTAAGTGTTTTTTAATTGATTGATGGGAAGGATGCTCCGTAGTTCTTTTTGCCTTCCCATCTACAGTAAAAAGCCAGAAGGGAAAAAGAGATAAGAAAATTATGCAGTGGGGAGATAAATTATTCAGAGAAGATGGCCATTTTGTGCTGACATCACTAATGTGAAAAAGCATTAAATCTTTGATACTAGCTGCATTCCTCAGAGGTTGTGGTGGCTGCACGAGATATTAGAGATTACAGCTAGAATACTACTTCAGCTTCCCTAGATGACTTAAGAGGCTTCCCAAGGTGATCCACTAAGTGAAAACTCAGCAATGCCTGTGGCTACCAGGCTGCTCTGACTTTTATAAAATTTACATTATTCTAGTGACTTCATTAGCTCCCATGTTTTATGTAATATGGCCTGAAGATACAGGCAAGGTGTGTAGAGATGAATGAAAGCTGGTGGCTATTTTAAGTGTGGAGCTTGCACCTTACATGTGTATAATTCCACTGAAAAGGGGGAGATAGGAATGCTAAATATGAAGTGAAGCTTTTAAGGCCAAATGTTCCTCTTCTGTAAATAATCTGATTTTACAAATAGAAACGTGGTGTCAAGCTTGCACCTTTTCAGGACCTGATTTTCTTCAGTCAGAGAGTGGAAAAAATTAGGTCCTAGCTAAGATGCAACTGAAATGGAAACTTTGGCAAAAGGCAATTAAGAGTAACTACTAAAGGTCTATAGAGTACGTGAGTAAAATGAAAGCAAAGTGAAGGAAGAGAGGTCATTTCATGGCCTTTTTTTTTTCCAGTTGAGAGCTTTTAAGCAGTGCAATTAAAGTGCCTTTCATTGTCAGTAATTCAGCAGGACCCTTTGTGTGATGCAAGACCTTAAATCTAACCTCATTTTATTCCTCAACACTTTAATCAACTGTTCTCCCAACAATTCCCCCACCTGTTCAGTGCCTGTGTGTTGCTTTTGCTGAGGTCAGAGTTGCAGTTGGCAGCCTGTGCTGGAGGAGGTGCCTGTGTGGAGGCTCACCTCTGCTGCTGGGCAGCACGGGGAGACCACTTCAGTGGCCTCACTGCTGCACTTATGTGGTGTGCTCCCACAGTTTTCCATCAGAGAGGCTGGGGTGTCTGTTAGATACAGCAGGACTCACTTTAGTAGAAAGAAAAAGTTTAATAGGCTTTGAGAATGATTTGGAACCTTTAGTGGTGTGAGCACTGCAGGAAACTGATGTGAGTGTATGAGTCACTGAATTTAGGCTCACTGTATTGTCACAGAGAGGCTGAGGGAGGCGTGGTGACCCACTGAACCTTTCAGGCATGGTCAGCATAAGAGGCTTTTTGCTCTAAATAGGGTAACCCCTGGCTTCTTGCACCACTTAGGCAACAGATCTCACAACCCTTTAGTGGGTGTTAACAACTGGGTTAATGGGTCTCTTAGAGTTCAGAAATCTCAATCAATCTCACCAGGCAAATTGAGCATAACTGCGGTGTTGCTGTTTGCAGCCACCTTGAGTTACATGTGAACATGCACTGTTTTTTCAAATGGAATAGGAACCTGTATAATTTTTTATATGCTTGTGTAGCTCTCAAATAAAGCAAACTAAAAGTGTTTTCAAACACTTGGATTAGTAAAATACAATAAAAATAAAACTGAGGTCTCTAATTAATGTATTTCTGAAGGGCAGTCTCACAAAACTTGCTAAGTAAGCAAGTTTGGGTATTGCTGTTATCCCTGAGGAGGAATTGGCTGTAGTGTTGCTGTCCTCTAGCTTCAAGAACTCTCAAAATGCCCATCTTTGCATTAGTGGTGTCCTGTGGTCAGCCTGTCATTGACTTGTCAGTAGCCAATCACACCAATTTTTGACCAAATGGTGTCATTTGCTGTAAATTAATTTACTTTTGCCATTAAGTGCAGACGGTATGTGGTCAATTCAATTTTGTCCATTAGAGACAATAACCGTAGCCAAGCTCTTTGATGCTATTCTTAGTTCACCCCTTGGGACTACTCTACTTACATCTCCAGAGGTACTGGTAAATTTATATTATCATTCCTTGTCTAATATTCATGATTTGTTGTCTTTGCTTTAATGCATGGATAGTTAAGTCTAAATGCAAAGACTTTTGCACAGAGTAATCTCGGGGATGTGAAAGTTCTGGGAGGAGTAGGAAGCAGAATGGTTGTGTGTAGCAAATCCAATACTTGTCTAGTTTGGAGAGTGGTTATTTTTGTGTCCTTACTCCCAGCCTGACTGAGGTGACTGGTTTTACCACAAAACAAAACAGTGGGGGCTCCTTGGTTGCTCGACATGGCCTTAGATTATAGCACAATACATGTATGTATTTAGATATTCTACTGATGGGGGTCCTATTGCAGATAACTTTGTAAACCCCTGACTTAAAAAAATATTTATTGTTAAAGTAAAACAGGGAGATTGAGATGCTTGGGATGTTTGACTCTTCTATGGTTTTGTCATATATGGGTGAATCTTCTAAACTGTTTACTTTTGGCTGCTTTTAAATGCAAAGACTACTGGCAAACAAGGAGAAAGAAATAAAGGAAAGAAAATGTCTTTGCAATCTGTCCATCTTTACTCATTTACATTCTTGTGTAAACCTGCACATCCAGGTTCTCTAAAAGTTGTTTTCTTGTTTTCATCAAGTTACAGGGGAATAAGTTGTGTTGCTTGTGCTGATCTAGAGTTGCTGAGTGCTGCATGCACCCAACACTGTGTTTGCTCCTGGCTTAACACAAATAGCCAAGTGCTTGGTTTTGGTCTACAAAGCAGTGTCAGTGCCTGTTGTATATTATCTGTTGATAGTGTGTCTGTGTAGTAGGTAACTTACAGAAGTCATGTTTTCAGCTATTGATTTAAAAAGACTAGAAGCTGTCTTGAAAAGCACATAACTTCTTGTGGTCATGAGTTCACTTTTTCTCCTGCTTGTCCAGTTAATGAACAAGTTATTTTGCTTCAGTCCACTCTGTAATAATGTGAGTTGTGTTTCTTTATAGGACCTTGTTATTTAAAAACTGGATCAGGCACTGGCTTGACAGAACCTGATTAAGTGGAAGGCAGTTGTGACTTTACTGTTGGGCCTCTAAAAGGAAGGAAAATGTGCACAGCATGACACAGAAACAGCACCTGTACAGGACACAAACGCTCTTTTCCTCCAAGACCACATATGGTCTGCTCTCTATGTGGTGTAGGAACCCTTCCTACAATACTCATGGCTGTATTTTTGGCTGTTTGTGTAGAATTAAAAGGTGGTGCAAGGTTTTATGCATTGGCACTGCTGCATAGTTTTGGACAGATTGAACAGAAAGATTTTGATTTCCAGTTGTGAGCATGCAGCACACAGAGGGATGGAGGAAATGCTGGGGAACATGGAAAAGTGTTAACTACCAATCTCTGAAAAATAAGAAAGCAAACCTGATTTATGTGAGACCTTGGCCAACATGAGGAACAGAGGCTGCATGTTAATAAGAGAAACTTGAAGAGACAAGAGACTACAGGAAAAATATCTTCCTTACTTTGGGTTAATGCAGTATGCTAGCCTTTTACCCCTTGAGACAGTAGGACCAATGCAGGTTTGGGTCACAAGTGGAAATGAGGTTAGCAGTCTTATGCTAATCTCTAGTGGACATTTGCCTACATTGTGAAGTCATTGTATCTTATGGTAGAAATGGCCAGCAGTGTTCTCAGGCAGTCTGGAGGAAGTGTGTCTGCCTCAGCAGTTGTACCTATAGAAAAACCATAATCTTTGTTCCGCTTCAACCTGATTCCCAGGTAGTTTGTCTTTTTACTGTCAAAAAGCTCCACAATCGCTTGACCCTGCAGCAAAGCCTACTGTAGTGGAGATCTGGAAAGTATTGCTATGGCTGAAATATGATTTTTAATGTATGTACTCTAAGTGCTTAAGCCAGTGCTGGTGGAAGGCAATTCTGGCTCTCCAAATATTATGACTTCTACCACTAATAGTATCTTCAAAGTAGAGGCAGGAGGCCATCTGAATGGTTGATACTTCTCAATGAGTAGGATGGTCAAAAAAAGAAGCTGTAGGGAATAAGATAGTAAATAATAACTTTGATTTTTAAGGAAGGGAGGTAGAAGAGTAAATGCTGCAAAAATGAGAAAGGGACATATCAGGTACATCACATGTGGATATATCAGGGATGTATCTACAGGTGACAGTCTTCATATGATGGGCTTTAAAGGGGATTGTTGTTGATCCTGAAGGGCCTGGGATGGAAAACAAACTCAGTTTTGGATTCTAGCACTTGCTAATTCACAGGATGGAATTTGAGGGGAGCTAAAGTAAGCTTGAGTTAGTAGTTTGCTCCGTCTCCTAGTGTGTATTCTTCTTAAAAAGTTAGGATAAAATTATCACAGAATGAGTTTGGAAGAGACCTCTAAGATCATCAAATCCAACCTAGGCCCTAACACCTCAACTAGACTACAGCACCAAGTGCCATGTCCAGTCTTTTTTTTTAAACACATCCAGAGATGGTGATTCTACCACCTCCCTGGGAAGAGCATTCCTGTACTGTAGTAAACCCCATGGACCTGGCAAAGGCACCATGGACAATCTGAACAATAGGAATGCTGACACAGCAGCAAATAATATGTTCCTGTCTCCCTGACCCCTGCCCCATAGCCTATGTTACTTTAGCCCTTACCATTGGTCAAATCTGGATCCCCCGAGCCCTATAAAAGAAGCATGCTGTACCCCATTTGACAGAAGAAGAGCTGTCGCTGGGACCCTTCACAGACTCCCCCAATAAAGCCATCTCTGTGGAACCAGCCAGCGCCTCTCCTTCTCCTCTCTCTGCTGTCTGCTGCAGCTTCAAGCCAAGGGCAAACTTACCTAGCAAGCAGAGCTGAAATCCTAAGAGCTTGCAATCACTAGAAGAGCTGACAGCCACCAAGCTTGCTATGGGGTTTGGCCTGTGGCTACTGGCCTGAGCTAGCTTAGCCCTCAGGCACCCCATCTCCCTGGGGACTGGGCCCCGGGCTATATTGCTCTGCGTAATAATAAGGCCAAATCAGAGGCTTTATTACAGTACTTTATTATTCTTTTGGTGAAAAATTTCTTCCTAATGTCCAACCTATACCTTCTCTGATGCAGCTTGAGACTGTGTCCTCTGGTTCTGCCAGTTGCTGCCCGGTGGAAGAGACCGGTCCCCACCTGTCTACAACCTCCCTGCAGGAAGTTGTAGAGAGCAATAAGGTCGCCTATGTCAGTGTTGTGGGGTCTCTTGCTCTTGGTTTGAAAGTGAAGAAGTGTAAAGCCAAAAATAAAAGGGGAAGGGAAAGAAAAAGGATTTCAATGTTGTGCAGAGTTAAAGCTGTTTAAATATCTGTGTCTGTCTGTTTGAATGTCTGTAATCTGCTCCATTTCTAAGCTTTCAATTCACCCATTCCTTAATTTAGCTACAAGAATTGCTTCTTATACCTTGCCTGGGGTCTTTTTCTTTAACTGCTTTGCAAAATGCTAGAAATAAGTTGTCATCTCAGGATAAAAACTCAGGGTGCCTCGAAAATGTACCTGCTGCTGTGTTAAGTGGTGTAGTTCTGGCTCTTTTGATTTCTCCTGCCTGGGGGTTGAAGTGGGAGCTCAGTGGGCAGCCTACCAGCAGGGGGGATTGGACAGTGTTTGGCTGTGCCTGCTCCTGTGCTAATGGCCTCAGGATTTTAAATTCCTCCAGCCAGCCCATGATGGGACCTTGTAGCCCTCTCCCCATGGGCTAACTCTGAAGTCACAATTGCCATCTGCCAGCAGTTCTGTGGGCCCTAGGTGGGAGGTCAAAATGAGGCTTAAAGTAGTTTCCCTGCAGTTTTGCTCACTATTAATTTGCTACAGGTGGCGGTTTTTTTCTTCCTTAATCTGAGAAACTTCAATTTTCTTTTACTGATAACAGTGGTTACCTCCAAGTGTAGAGCAAAGACTGGATCCCCTGTGTTAAACACTTAAGTGGCTGGAGCTGATGTGGAGAGTTATTACCTCAGTGGGACCCTGTCTCCTCTTGCTGTCAGGAGCTGTATGTTAGGTCAGTGTTTCTCAACCCTGATTTGGGGTTATTAGCTCAGTTGCTAATAACTGCCTATATCAGGACCTATTTGTTGGATATTTGTGCATCCTGATGATGAAGATATGCAGATTGAAGCTTTAAGAGGATGAGCTGCAATTCATCACACTCTTTTCAGATGGTGAGTGGGATGGAAGGAACTGAGTTCTTGGAACCAGGATATGCCCTGGGCAGCACAAGGGCATGCTGTTGGAGGCTCCTCCATGCTGGCAAAATGTGGAAAACCTTTACTTTCTTCCCTTATTCTTTGTTCTCTTTCTGCTTTGATATCAGCAGGTATTCAAGCAGCTGACATGTCCCTGCAGGCCCCAGTGAGAAAGGCAATTAATTGCCTGTAAACACTGGTTTAAGAGTACTTGTAGAGATTCTCTTAAATTAATCCAATACAGGGCATGTGTGGCAATGACAAGACTCATACCTCTAAACTGGTGAGGCTCTCCAACAGGAAAGTGTTAATCAAAGGGATTAATATAATTTTATAAATTATTATTACTGATATGCATCTACTGGTTTTTGAATGGACCAAATGGGATAAATCCCCCTGATTTTTGATCCCAGGGAGAAAAGTCAACTTCTCAAGACTTAGTCCCTATATACAATTTTCAAAATTCTAAGTTGCAAGTCTCATGAAAATCGTTGGTTGGCAAATCCCTTCCAGTAAATGTTTTTGTGTCAGATGTTTGTTTGAAGGGTCCAAATCTCATTCTGTGATGGCTTTTCCTGTTAAAACCAGAGTAGCTGCATCTGGTCTAGGAAATAACTAATCCAAGTCCTACCAGATACTGAGAAACTATTCCAAGAGGAAGCCTCAGATAGTTTACATATCCCTCCCCACACTTCCAATTTTCTTTGTTCTTGTCCCTAGACATATCCTATGTCTAGGAGGAGGATCAAGAACTTGAGCTGTGCCTTGGAAATACAGGAGGCATTGTGTCCCTTGGAATCTGGGGAGATCCAGCTAAAACAAATTTGGGGTCACCTGAGTAGCCCTGTTAAGTTTGCACACACTGCAGGAGCCCTTGCAAAGATGGAAATGGCAGCATGATCACCTCACCTTAAAAGTCAGTGATGGGGTCAAATCCTTTCTGCTTAAAACAGTAGTGTTTGAACACCGAACATTTGTCCACGCCATTCCGTTATGCCCAAAGTTGTGGAAGTTTTTTGTGCTTTTTTTTCCTGATAGAGATTTTAGAAATTTTTAATGTAAATGTTGAGACTATGGAATGGCTGGAGTTTGTATATTACACTCACCGAGTTGGATAGTAATGGTATCTAGTCTAATGGCCTTTCTGGTTTTCTCAGGGAAAACTGAATTTGCGCTGGAAATGGACAGAGCTATTAATTGCATGGTTTGCTGCTCAAAAGCAAACCAGAGCCTCAGAGCAGGCTTTCATCTAGACAAATGAAAGAGATATGAGTCCACATCTATCTTCTCCCTACACATTTATTTCTTTTTCACATATATGGAGCCAAGAGCAAGAAAAAAATATTCTTTTAAAAGCTGTGAAGTGCCAAATTATGAATGAAGCATATGTTACAAAAAATATGGATTGGAAAGTAACAACACTGAGCTGAAAGGAAAGGGCACCCTCCAGAGAGGCAGCTAGCAAGGACGTATCGCAGAAACAGCAACCAAATGGAGACATTAAAATACGTCTCATCTCCCAGTCTGTCGGCAGAACTCTGTCCTTGCTCCCTTCTCCCTTAACTCGCATTTTGCTGTGGACTCCTGTGGAGGTGCTGCTGTCTATCCGAAGAGTTTTGGGTGCCATTTCCAGTAGTGGGAGGTGAGCTGTGCATGACAGCTGCCCTCCAAGAGGTGGTTGCAGTTAAACGCGTGGGTGCCAGGCCAGTGAGCGCTGCCACATCCTTAGGACCCATGGAGTGGGGTGTATCAGTTCTGATGTGCAGGAGTTGTCTGCATATGTGTCAGCTCTTGCATGCCCTTGGAGGTGTCAATTCACTGCTTGGTTTACATTCTTTGCCTTTGAAGCAGAAGTACTAGCATGCATTTGATCCTGTTTTTCAATGCTTTCAGAATCCACTTGCATAGGTGAGGGCCATGTAATGAGAAGATGGGATGAAATGAGGATCTGTTCCCTAAAAAGTTACAAAAGTGCCCAGAAAAACTCCTAAAGGGAATTTCTGTCCTTGGGCTTGGATGCTGACACAAAGCAAACCTTTATAATTACAAATCTGTAATTAATGGAAGTTCAGTTTAGACCTTGTCCTAATACTTGGATACCAGAGAGAAAAGCAGAAGCTCTTAGTCCAATAGTGCAAATATTGAAGCCTGGATTCTGCTGATACTCTTTTATAACTTGGTATTTTACGTGAGATACTGGGATGCTGGTCACAGATTCACTGGTAATATGAAATTCTTTCCTGCTGTTCCTTGGAGGCCAGCAGATAAAATTTCAGGAACCAAGATTTCAGTATATTGAGGGAGATTCTAACAGTCTTTGAGCAAAATCAATAGACTGCAAAAAGGAGGAAGAATATTTTTGTATTTTCCTGAATTTTTAGAGGTCCCTGTTGAGCTCTCGCTGGCCTCCTTGAAGCAAAACAAATAACAATCAGCCTGCTGAGACTCTAGAGGTAAAATGACAACAAATTTTGTTGCTGTGAAGGCTGCCAACATGCTGCTTTAAAATATTGCCAAGAAAACTAGATAATCAAATCTTGTTAAAAGGGTTATTTAAACACAAGGTGAATGGGTTGACCAGATCAGCTGAAAGTCAACAGTTGTGTTTCCATTGCACTGCTGAATTAAGCTCATGTATTGGCCCCTTCCTAAATCTTTGACTCCTGGGAGTGCTGGGGAAAGGGTTGTGTGCCTTTGCTTTGCTTAGGTTGATCTGCTTTTGGACAAATGAGATATGCTCAGCTTCTGCAGGTGCCATTAAAAGCTGCCTTTTTGCAAAAGGCAGGGGGTTTTTGGCTGTCTGATCTTCCCTCAGGAGAAGCTACTGCACAATGCCAAGATTATGATGTCTGGTTCAGCGGAGGGGTGAATCATGAATTGCTTTCCCAAACTGAACAAATCAGGCTCTGTTGCTTCTCTTCCACAAGCACCTATTTGACTTGACTTGAGTAAGTTCATTCCCTAAAATACAGCTGCTTACATTCCACCTGCCTATGCCTCACCACCTCAAGCATCTGTTTGGTTATGTAAATCAGCTTTTCTGATAATTATGGTAAAAATATTTGAAGAGCTGACATGTTGCTATTGTAATGAGGTCTTGGATGGGCAAGAGATGGGTTGTCCATGACACTGTTTTTCAAGTTCCTCTGTGGACCAAAGAAATGTGAGAGAGTAGCTGTCCTGAACTGAAACAGCATAAAAACAGATCTGTGTGTTAAGAGATAGAGCATCTGAATTCACTGCATGCTGGGTGAGTTTTTTTGGTGAGTGCTTCTCCCCAGCTGGCTCCATTCCTCCCCTCACACAGCCTCCTGCACCCATGATAATCATCCACCCCTGGCTATTATAAGCAGTGCAAACAAATGACAAATCTCTGGGTGCAGGAAGTTAACAAGAGGCTGATCAGTAGCTTTAGTTATCTTTCCTTCATGTTTATTGCAGTCTGCTGCAGTTATTTCAAAGGCACTGACATTGATCGACAACTTCTATTAAGGCCCATCCAAGGCAGCTGGATTGCACAGATACATTAAATAAAGCAGTTATTGCTTTTCATTGCCTTTCCATAAAATATCACTGCTAAATAGCTTCTGCCATCAGATGCAGTTAGGTACATGGTTTTAATTTGAGGGACTGCTTTATAACACTGCACAATTGACATTGGTCTTTGTTTCCCCTACAATAATGATTGTGTACATCCTGGAGAATTGATGAGCTGTCTTCTGAGGCGGGAGGGGGGAGCTGGGAAGGGGGCACCCGCCTTTGTTGCTCTTGCTTTTTTTTATACTTGCCATGCTTGTCAGTTGTTTGCAGCACAGACAGAAATAATGTCAAGCAGGGCCCCTTATCTCAGGATGTTGTAATGTAGCTGCTGTAAGCCCTCGCCTGGATACGAGATAAGAGCAACCTTACAAGCTTGTGGGGGAGTGAGGAGGGGGCCCAGCAGTGCCATCACTGGGACAACAATGGCAGAGCTGTCACTTGCACATTATGGCTCTTTCTGGTGCCAAGGAAAGATATGTATGCTGAGTGGTGAATAACAAGCACAAAAATAAAAGTCTTGAATGTTCATCTAATAATGATGTATTTGTAACAGGATTATACTGCCCAATGATATTCTTTTTTTTATCTCCTCAGTAAATGGTGAGGCAGCTGTGTGCTTTGGCAAGGCATGATGTCCTTTCTTTTGTGTGCTGCATATTAATCCTTTATTGAAGTAATTAAATGTGTGCTTAATGGCAATGAGCTGGCAGAATGAACGTACAATTGAATTAGCAGTTATGATGGGGACCATGCTACAAGATGAACTAAATGCAATTACTGTAGGCATTTTTCTCCAAGTTGAATCTGGCTGCATGACATGACTTAATTACAGGTTGTTAGACACACTGATCCCATAGTGGTGCATGTGGAGGCAGGCACAGCTTCGGCTCTCTGTGTGTCTGTAACACACATATGGGCACTATTCACTGAGAAATTCAGTCTGGTGTCAATGCAGATTCCTGAAGGCAGCTCTTAGTTGTGCTGAAAAAACACAGATTAAAAACCAGACAAACACCAACAAAGGAATGCCAGTGCTCTGCTACTGGGGGCATCTGGTGCAGTCTTTGACCAGGTCCTTGTTGCCCGGGGATCATCCCCCTTTTCTGCTTTTTTAGGGAATACTTGTTCTTCCTTGAGGACAAAGAACAGGTAGTAGTCTTCTGTGTAGTCCTCTTCTCAACTTTTGTGGCTCTGGTCAAACCCAGCTATCAGCAGGAGTGCAGACCAACTTGTCTGTCACCAGCTGGACATCTCTAGCCTAGCAGGAACACGGTTTGGGAGCTGGTGTTTGGAAACCCTTTAGAAACAAAAATGAAAAAGGCAAAGCCATTTGAAGCTTTTAATTTTCAATGCTGACCAAGTTCTGCAACATGACCCAGAGCTGCATCAGGACAAAGGTACTGCTGGAATTTAGGATGTGGTAAGTTGCTGAGATTTCTGACGCTAGGGGGACTGTAACTACAGTATTGCAAGTACGGGTTTTACAGCTCTTTAGTGATCTAATATGTCAAATCCTGGATTCCCAGAGAAGTTTTGCCACTGGTTCAAAACTGAGCTAAGCTTCAGCTGTCACAAGGGAAGATTTGGTCTATTTTGGTAACTATAGAGTCTCACTCACTGTTAGCAGCACAAACATCTCCAGTGTCAGGGCCTACTTTCTTTTACTGGCGCACAGAAGGCAAGAAGTCCTTTTTGTCCCATGCTTCTCTGCACTCTTAGTGCTCTGTGCCTGCTCTAGCAGCTTTGCCTTCCTTTGAGGGAGGCAGACTCTGAGGTATGGAATCTGCCAGGGAGCATCCTGAGTGGGGAATCTGTTGTGGCCCCTCTGGCCTCAGTCTGGAGGCAGCGCAAACCTTTCCTTACATCAGCAAGAGCTCCTCTGCCAAGCAAGCACATCCCAGAGTTTAGCAAGTCCCAAACTGCCAATCTCCTGCCATCCTTCCAGGAATGCAAACGTTCCAGGGTGTCTCTGAGTTCCTTTGCAAAGGACTCCAGATCAGTGTTGTATTTGGCTGCCCGACTCTCTTGTATTGTCTGCAATTGAATTTCCAGATCTGAGGAGAAGATGGTGGCAGAAGTGATAATGAAAGCTGCTGGTATAATATGTAACCATGTGTAAGGTAAACCTTCTGGTCACCAGGACTCTCGAGGTTTATTTTACAGCCTTCATTCTCTTTGGTGCCATAAATGAAACCCTATCATCCCTAATGACCACAATGACTTTCCTCGATCATGTTATTGCTACTTTGGCACATTTATTGCTTTCACATGCACTAATGGATGGGTTGGGATATGTTAACAATTTATATATCATTTGATCCTAAAAAAGAGCCACCTCCCACCAACCAAACTAACTTAGCCTTGAGGATTGAGTAGCTTTTAAGGAGTATAAATGAATTTAATGCTTTAGAAAGAGCTTCTGTAAATTATGAACATGACACCTATTACATTAAGCTGCATTAAGCATTAATACATCTTCATTACTGGCAGGTTGCCCAAACCTCCAAGGTTGAAAAAGCTGCCTGAAATGTCCAACGTGGTAGTCACCTAAGCTGAGATTTATGACCTCTTTTTGGGCAGATGGGACACCCTGACTCTCAATGTGCTGCATTTGCCCATGAAGAAATGTCTTTGGAATACCTGTTGCATGATGGGTTTTTTTTTCCTAGAGTTTTGCTGGCCTGTCTAACACAAACGTCAGACTCTAGGTAAAAAGGTGTGATAAATCTTGTGGAAGCTGCTACAGAAATAGAAACTGTCTTCACTAAGCTTTTTAAGCCACTGTTAGTGGCAGATTTCTTGGCAGATTTTTCTAACCACTGGCCAAAAATTATCTCACTGAGCATGTAATAGTAATTTCTTATTGTAAATCCTTTCTGCACTGTAGGCACCAAAAGCTGGAATTGCTGAATTTGTGTTTCCAATGGTTTTGGAGGAAGTCTAAAAAATAATCACAGTACATTAATGAGAGCCTACTCTACATGGTCAGAGAAAGAAATAAAAGTGATTTTAGTGTCTTAAAAAGCAATATCCATTAGACTCAGATTTGGCTAAAAGTGGACTGAAAGGCTCTTATTTCAACAAGATGTACAGGCTCAGGGGAAAAAACAAGTTAAATGCTTCTGACATTGTAATTGATTTTATGTGGTACATTTATGAGACTTTCAATTCATGTTCCATATGGGATTTAACACTGAGATGTTATTGCAACTTCTGAGACTGTTATGTTGTCGTTTAGAAGGAACAATTTGGTGGTTCCTCTGCTCCCAGAACAAGTACTGACTAGAGTTCAATGTTTATGCCTTACCACAGAGAAACACTTTAAACTGGAGACTGTTTTCTCACAGATGGGAGAACACATAGCACATCTTGGGAATTTGAGTGCCACAGGATGCTGTTGTGAGCTTCATGTTGGCAGGGAGAAGGTGGGGAGAGGCTGTAATATTGAGACTGCAATCCAAGCATAAAGCAATGTGGTCACTATATGAGATGGAGATTTAATGGATATTGTTCATGGTGTTGGAATATATGAAGCAATAAATTGCTTTTCTGGATGATTTAATGCTGAAGCAAGGTTGAAGACTTAGGTAACTGCACATGGTTTACTGCAAATACTAGCTTTACAGAGGTAAATGTAAAACCTAATAAACAGCACAAAAGGGACAGAAAAACAAGCCAACCCCAAAGCCTTTAAATCAAAATAATATTCAAGGTTCGAAGTCAAGCTCTCAGAAGTTGAGAAATACCATATTTAAGGTAATCTATTAAAATTACATGCTCTGGGAATGTGTGTGTATTTGTGTGAGGATATTCTTATATGGATTTCAATTATATAAACACATGTTTATCTCTTCTGCATATTACCAGCTTCAGGGCACAACATGAACCATGTACAAAGTGTTAAACAACCCCACAATATTTCTTCCTGTACTGATGGCTCAGTGCCAGAGGTTATGTAAACCTTGCCATAAATATGCATTTAATGATTTCCTGATGTTGTTCTTTGTGGTGACTGTCACTGCTGTGGACAAATATTAATCAATTTGTCTTTTGCTATTCTGTGAAACAGCCAACTTACATACTTACATCATTGGGCATAATCATCAGAAGTCAGTGAGAAAGTTTAAGTGCTTGAAGTTCAGCACGTGCTTAAATCTCTATGGGATCAGGGCCTCGAATGCCTTCACTGAATTAGTGGCAATGTGAAAATGAAAGTGAATTGTAAATGACATTAGTGTGCCTTATTTGAAATTCTGAATCTTACCTGTGTGTCCTGAAAAAGCACATTAAGAGGAAATACTTACACATACAGGATTTAGACACCTGCTTATGTCTAACTGGAGCCGTATCTGCTGTTTCTTGACTTGTTTGCTTGTTTTTCTTGCTGTTTGCAAGCAAACACAAGTGATGGTATTGTTGTTTGTTCTCTTAAGTGAAACTTAATTCGAGGGGACTTCAGGTTTTAGGAAGATTATCCTGGTTCCATTGGTGTCGATGGCAAAATTCCTATATTGAGAAGTTGATGGACATCCAGGGCGATGTCCCTAAAAGATGTTATGCCATAAAAGCTTCCTTCCTGCTGCAATGTGCCTTCAGTAAAGCTCTGTGCCTTTTCCCCCCCTCTAAGAAGTTTAGTGTTTCTGAAGAACATACTTGTTTACTTCATTAACTCATCTTTGTAGATGGTCCAGCTTACTGGGTGTTTCTCAACAGAAAAATAAGATTTGCTTGTTTAATGTCTTTCCAATTTTTAACAGACTTTTCATAAACAGTCAGGTTAATTATTTGCCCAGACCTTGTCATAAATGAAATATTTGCCTGAAGAATTAACTCTACATTTGCTTTATAATTGCTCATAATTTCCTACACATTTTAAGTTGCAGAAGGAAATACGGTCTCGAGCCTTTTTGACTATTGTAATGTTCTGTTCATAAGCTGGCTGTAACTATAGGTCAGTATTGTGCAAAAAAAAAATTGCATCTACTAGCTTCAAAGAAATTGAGAAAATATTCTTAGCTATTCAATAGAATAACTGAATCAACTCTAATATTGACGTTAAGAATTCACAAGTGTATCTGTAAATGGCTGGATTGAGTTCTTGGGGTTTCCCTGGAAGTTGGAAAAGCCTGTATTTAAGGTTAGGATCTCTTTTCATTGCAGGCTTGTATGATAATTGCATCTCAAGCCAAAAGTACATCAGTTTGGTTTTTTGGTACTAAGTGCTGTCCTGACTGTAAAAGATATCAAAGATATCATAGTTTGGTACAAGAAATAGTTCTTCCTTTTAGACATGGGAAGAGAAAATATAGATGTATTTAAAGCATGTCAACTGCTTCCTTCTCAATATCAGCCTTGTGTTTCCAGATGGTTGATGCTACAGTAAAGAGCTTAGCAAATTATTCTCTACTTTGCTTCACAGGGCAACTTGGTGAATGCACAACAAGTAAGTACACACAAAGAAGTTTTGCAGGTTTCAAGGCCTGAAATTCTTTCTTGGGAATAGGTATGAGATGGACAACTATTTATAATGCTGGAAATGTGTATAGTATGTATACGTATATATGTATGTATAGTATTCTGTGCATATGTATACGTAACATATATAATTATAATTATTTTTATCTATCCACATGTGCACTCTGAAAGATTAGCATTAATTAGGTGCTAAATTGAGTTTTCATGTGACACTGTACCCTGTGTGTAAGTATCCAAGTGTTGTCAGTCTAATTTTCCATACCTGCTACTGATTCACAGTGGTGTTATGCAGAAGAATTTATTATAAAAAAATAAAATTTCATGAAAGAAACATTTAGAAACTATGTGATTAGCAAATATCAAACAAAATATTGTACTTCATAGACATGAAGTTGCAAATTCTAAGCTCAGGAAGTTAACCATATTTAAGTTTTCTCTCACAAATAGGTACAGGAAAAGATAAGAGTTAGACAGCTGTTGTCTTTAAGCAAACATCTGAATGCATTTTGCTGTGCGTAGAACAAACGCAGAGTGACCTTGGGCTCTTTGTGTGAGCTCACTTTCACACTTAACTATAGATGAAGACATCTGAAGTGTTGGCTTGTGTTGTTGCAGCTTCAGCCCTAACCAGTGGGATGCCAGATGCACTGAAAACATGTCATAGTTAAAACTGTATTACTTGATTATTTTAGTGCTGCTTGAGCACAAGTTTACTGGGGCAGGGACCAGCTTGATGTCTATTTCACAGCTTGAAGTGGATATTGTTTCTCTATTGAGTGAGTTAAGTAAGAAAATGCTCTGTTATTGTAAGTAAGGACTGCTTTGTCCCCATGCAGCCCCCATTTGGTGTACCTGATTGCTTCTTTATTACTCAAGGATAACCTAAATATCAGAGGCGAGTTGAGTTTAATGCAGCAAGCTGCTTGTAAGGCACATGGGACTCTGTTGCTTGTAATGAAACCCTAAATGACCTTCTTGGTGTCTGTCTATGACCCAAAGAGCAGGGCAGCAACCAGCTTGATGACAAATTTCAGTACTATTTGATTGAAAATTGGAAGGCAGGTACAGGAACTAACTCTTTGCATAAATGGTTTTGCTGCTGGTAATGTCCAAGTTACTTCAGTTACAAGGCAATGCTTGCCCAAGATGAACTAGCAGAGAAAGGAGCACCTTTTAGTTTTCCAGTTCAAGAACAGTTGGGCTTAGACTTGTACATGTTATAAATGTGCTTACAATGTTGCTCTGTGCGTGTATTTACCTGTGGTCAGCTAGAGAAGCGCAGACATTCTGCTGGTGAATGTGCATCAAGTAAAACCTCAGCATTTGAGGGGTATGAGTTCAGTCAGTTCCCTTTCCCTTCCAGGTTTTGGGAGGAAGAGGTGTCTGGCACAGAGCTGTGTGTGGTACGCCTCTGCAGGCATGGGCTCAGGGATGAGGTATGAGGGAACATGAAATGGTTGTAGGCAGTGCTCCCCCGTGCTATGTTGATGTGTTTCACAAAGCCTGTTGTGTTTGACCATTTCCAGTGCTTCCCAACAGGAAGGAAAATTTGAAGTCAGGAATGTTCTGCAGAGTCAGCTCCTAGATTTGTAGCTGTGTTTTAATGGTTTATCTGACTCCAGGGTCAGAGACATGTGTTCTTTCAAAACTCAGTAGATACAGAGTTTTCTGTCTTTGTCTCTGACTGATTTTAGCCAGAATCCATCCAGCTCAGGTATGAGGGATCCTCTTCTTGTTCCTATTAGACAATTTGTTGTCATGATTGCTATGAGTTTTCTGGATGATATAACTGCTGAAAATTTTAATGAGACTAAGATTGCTTTTACAAATGAGCACTCAATGTGCTATTAAAATTGTTCTCTCACTGAAAGACTTCATACTTGAGAGGCTGCTGTAGCCACAGGGAAAAAATGGCTCAGACACCAGCCAATGAAGTCAGTAAATCAAAATAAATAAATGGAAATGCCAGGGGCTATGAGCATGTACTTGATGCAGTTCAGAGCAATTACTGTTACCTGAAGGGTGGGAATCCATCATGTAGAAGCAGCCTACCTGTGGGTGGAAAATCTGCTCAGATCAGCGTGGCTCCAGTTCCAGTGGTGGCCTCTCAGCAGGAGACATTACCTCTGAGGGCATAGCTTGAAAGTCAAGCTTGAATTTTTTCAAGGACTCCAGTTATTTCTTGACTTGCTATTTTTGCACAAGCGGCCCTCTCCTACTGCAAAGTGAGGATCCTAACTTCTGTCCAGGAGAGATTTTCTTTGGACTACTGAGCACAAACAGATCTTTTAATGCTTCTCATTTGCACTGGCCAAACATGTTCTGCATGTAAAAATGATCAGGGAAAGTATGTATGTTGATGGAGTGATTTTAAACTTGGATTTTAAATACTGCTGCTGAACTAAAGTAGAATTCCTTAATGTATTTCCTTGTTTGGTATAAATGGTGGTATGAAATTCAGCCTAATTTCCCCAGAAAGAAAATCAGTTGACCCTCACATTCTTAAAGGCTGAACTAAAAATTTGGAGGCTCACATCAAAGCTCTGTAAATAAAGTGAGTAACACTTTGGACACTTGTGGTGGGGAGCGGGAGAGGAGGAAATTCCCTCCATAAAGAACACCCAAGTATTCAAAAAGAAATGGCTAGATTGAAATATCTCACTGTTTTTCTTCTCTGGGGCTCCATGCTGAGGATTTTATTTTCCTTTGCAATGCCTGTGCTGCTGAGCCTTTTTTTCAGAGGTAGGCTGATGTTAGCACACTGAAGCCACTAGCTGGTTCACCAGAGCAAGTTTATTTGTAGTGTGGACAGAGTTGTGTTTGAGGGTGCCATTAGGATTCAGAAGGCTCCCCAAGCCTTCAATGGCACTTCAAAGTACTAGAGCTGTGAACGACTGGACATGCTCCCTCACAGGCTCTGGGGTGAGGAGTGGGAAAGATACAGGTTCAAAGGTAGGAAACGGGGAGCATTTTCCAAGGGCACTGGTAGTGAAGTAGGCACCCCTGGTCTTCATAAATGTGGTGGAGTCTGGGATCTGCAGAATGTGAGAACTCTATGGACATTACTCATTACTCAGGGCAGCCAGGCAGCTCTCCCTGTGTTGCTACCTTGTGTAATTCTTTGATCTAGCCAGGAGTTGAGGAGAACTAAATACAATCACTTTTTGGGAATCTTTCTTGAGCCACCCAAAGCTCCTTCCTTTGTTAGGCCAGTCTAAATAAACTTTAAACTTGGGGTAGTTCCTTTTTCTTGATCTTGTGGTTTAGCTGAGTGCTTAGGCTTATTGAGGATGAAACCAGAGGTAGTATTTGGTCTTAACTGCTTGAGACACTATTAAAAATTGTGTTAAAGACTAGCAAAGGTGAGCAAGACCTAGGACTTGCAAACATGATCAGAGGTGCCTGCTTTTCTAAGAAGATTTTATCCTTAACAAGTCTGGTGGATATAAAAGAAGGCCCATATCTTTAATTTAAGGATAGGAAGCTCGTGAACAAGTATGAAGTGACTTGACCAAGGTCATTCAGGCAAATGGTGTCAGAAATAGGAAACTGATGGCCAAACAACATGCTTTCATGCTGTAGTAATGAGCTGTAGCTAAGAGTGTGGCCTTGATACCTTTTAACTAAATTAACTCAGCCCAGGCAGCTTGTTTTGATGGGTTTTCTGTCAATTTTAATTTTTTTCAACAGGATTTTGCTTCCCCACCTTTCTCTCTGGAGAATTCTTTATGTTTCAAAACTCATATTGCAAACTTTATGAGGCAGGAGAAACAACTGTGTGTCCATATGGCACAAGACATTGGCAAAACCTCTTTTGAATTGGATCCAGATCAGGACAGGCTATCTGGGTATGCCATGAGGTAGGCAAATACTTTAACATCCACTGATAAAACTTCTTAAGAAATGGTCATGTTTCTCATAAGTGTTCAAAAGGTCAATTGCCTCTTTTTCTGGTGGTGATGTGTTTCCTGTGTGGAAGTGACTGTCACCTGACTGTGGTCCTAGCAGTGCTAGGGACCACCACAGACTATTCTGGAGATGTTTTCTGTTACAAACCACTGTTGTTGAGAGAATATTCCTTCTGCTTATGTTCTCAACTGGCTTTGCATCAACCACAGTAGAAAAGAGGTGAAGGACACCTGTCTAAAAGGTACTTACAGGCTGCATCTGCATCTAGGTCCTTGTAATACTGTCTTGTGAACTCTTCACAAGATGTGGAGGTGGCCAAGTGCTTTCCTCTGAACCTGAACTGCTGGGGACGGGTTGGGACTCAGTTTGATCTCTGCAGGCTTTTTTTTGCAGCCAGGAGTGTCATCCTAGCTGGCCATATAAGCTAGGCTGGTTTGAGGAGGGAAAGTAGAATTCAGTTTCAGTTAGATAAAGGTGTTCTAATTTTAGGTTTTTCTATGCTAGCAGAAGGCTGCCTAATGGGTGCATTTCTCTATGTAACTATTTTTTTAACTTTTGGAACTTCTATTTTTATTCATCCATATCTTGCCTGATACATATTTTTCCTTTTAAACCAATGAGCTGCACTTGTTTTATTCACAATGAAGTAGTTCTTCTTTCAGAGTAAAGGCTGTATTTTATGTTGATATTACCAATTAGTTTACCTTCAGAACTGCTGGAGCATACCTTTGTGTTCTAACCTTTTGGTATGTAACCTGACCTTGTTTGTTTTGGAGGCAATATCTCTGTTAGCCATTGTTTGCTTGAGACTCTAATACAGGCACTCTGCTAGTGTTAATTATTTGTTTTGCTAGTATTTGGGTTTTTCTTACAGCGGACTAAGACCTGAAGCACATTACTCCTGAAGAGCAGCCCATGTCATACACAGGCATAGTTGTGCTATTGTTTTAGCTCCAGTGATAGAACCTGTGTGGGAATCATGGCTTAATTTTGGCAGCTTAAGAGCAATTGCCTTTCTTAGTGGTGTTCATGCTCCTCAGCAGGGTTCAGAAGAGACTGGAAACACACACAGAGCACTTGGGACTTGGACTTGCTCTGAGCTGAAATCTGAGGAGCAAGCACAGGAGGGTCTTTCCATGCCTCAAAGCTGTCAGGGCAAATATATATTCAGATGACAGAGAAAGAGATCCTGGGATGGGTGGAAGAAAGCTGGGGGTAAAAGCAGTGATCACAGTTGTTGCAGAGAGGTTACAGACATGGAGTACAGATTTCCCGATCCCTCCTCCAAGCACTTGAGGAATTACCAGGAATCTGGGCATTGCTAAGATGCAAAAATGGAAGAGTGTTCCCATCTAAACAGGGAGTTACTTTTTTCCTCATTCTGAAGAAATCTCTTCCTAAATTTGTGCAGCACTCTTCACTTCCTTATGGTAGAGGTGCAGAGAAGCTCTGAATGAAATGGGCACCTGCAACCCATTTGGGGATGCCAAGCCACACGAGTCTGTTTGTTGTGTCACTCCAGTAGTCCACAGCCATCCCTGCCCTGGGCAAGGGCCAAGACCCCTCCAGCAAGCCCCAGCACGAGGCAGCAGTCCAAACTTGCACATGGTTGCTGTGGTGTATTGGAGATTCAGCTGCTATGCCAGCCTAATGACGCAGTATTGCCATTTTGTGAACTCCACTGTGCAGACGGGAGCTTATTAGTTCCTGTGAGGATTTACTTTTTTTTCCAGCCTCATCACTTGTTTTATAAAGTTATCATGTACCATTTAAATACTTACCACTGTTCTTCAGTTTTCTTACACTACTTTTTGTACTGATATATTGCAAAAGGGCCTGTGTTAAATCCAGGGTGATAATGATTCAAGATCAATCATTATTATAATTTTTGGTTCAATGATATCTGGTGAGGTTTGACTAAGATAAAAGAAATTAGTCTTTAGGGGTAGATCATTGTTTTTCATTGTTTCCTTTATTTGTGGAATGTTCCCATGGATTTTTTTTTTCAGATCACTTGCAGTATTACAATGAGTAAATAGAGCGAGGATGAAAGCATACTGTGTAGGACAGCTCAAAACTAGGAAAGCAAATTGAATCTGGTAAATTTTTTCTCTATTAGTGTATTCTCTATGGCATGTTTTTACTGCTCTTAGGTGATAGTTTTCTACTTTGTTCCAAATATACCTTTTGTTCCCATGCATTATGAGGGTGCGTTCTAGGCTTGCTCATATTTTCCAAAGAGACAAGTGATTTTTTTGTTGTTTGTTTTTTTTTGAAGTCCATGAACATTCTCAACTTGGACCTCCTTTTATAGAAATCCTAATTATTTTTATTAAAACCCTCAGCACCTGCTCTCTAGTAGCCCAGTGATATGTTGCACAGCTTTGGGTAGATGAGCTTTAATAAACATGATTGTATCTGTCTATAATATCTCTTCTATGAGGAGATTGCTACATGCAGTTATTTTTCAATACTCAGCCGTTACTCTTGACAGCATAACAGAGCATTTTCTGCAGCAGGTTCTTAGGCATTCCAAGTGACTGCACAGATTGTATCTCATCAGTGCCAGGGCACAACAAGGAAAACATTTGACACTTTGAATTTTACCAGTGGCTCAATGTATTAGCCTATTAATTTGAAAAAATGCTGACGAAAATTGATGTAGGTTTTTTTTTTTTTTTTTTGCGAAACAGACCAGGAAGCATCAGGAGCTCAGGATCTTGAGCTGCAGATCCTGCCTGTAAGCTGTGCAGTTTCCCATTGAAGAGAAGGGGACATTTCATGCCAGGCCATGGGTGTATCTCTCTGTAGCAGTAGTTTTGGCATCCATGGCAGAGAGTAAGAAACAGCTGACAGAAGCAGCTGGGCAATGGATGATTTTCCACGTTATGTGAAATCTTCATCAAGGAACAGAAGTTCTTTTGGAATCAGCTAAAATGCACATGGTCCCCATTGTTAAGACAGTTCTACAAGAAAGCAGCCTTCATATGTTGATCTTTGGGTTTTAGATGCTTCATTTCTGTGTGTTTCTGAAAGGAGAATAAGGAAGCACTAGAAAAATTAAATGGCCTACGAAATAAAAGGCTAAATCACAGAGCTGACCAGCTGATAGGAACTGCTCCACATTATAGAGTCACCAGGAGCCAAGTGGGGCTGCTTGTCAACTGTGTATCTTCTGAGGCTGGAGAGAGGGGATATCTGGCACTGTCTGCATTGGAAAGGGCCTGTAGGATGTCACTTGTGTATGTGTCTAAAACAAGCATTCAGTGAAACTCAAAACCCTTCCAGAGCTCATATTTTATTTTGGCAGACTGATGTTTTGGTTTTTTTTCTCCTGGGAGGTGGAGGGGAATTTTCAGAATTCACTGTGATGCAGGCTCTTGCCTTGAAATACTGTGGTGTGTGGGCACCAGTGGAAGGAGGCTTGGGTGTGTGGCACAAAGGATGACCTCTCCTTCATGCTAATTCCACCCAGCTGCTTGGGCTGGGCTGGGCAGTAGGAGCAGGTCCGGGCTCTCAGTGTCAGCCCAGAAGCTGCTGCTCAGTGGGACTGACAGTGTGAGGGAACAGCAGGCAGGCTGTGAGCTTGGAGGAGCTCCCTGGACGGAGTGTGAGGCGTGAGTGAACAGCTCGCTGAAGCCTTTTGGTTTGGACATGCCGTTTGTGTAGCCTTATGTCTCAGAGAAACAAACCCAGCAGAAAACGGGGATTGTATTCTGGCCTTGTGAATATCAGATGGGGCAAGATGCATTTTGTGCCAGATACCAAGCAGAGACTCCAGCTTTTTGTGCCAGAGGTGGCTAGAAATGGCTTTGACTCAAGCCATGTCAGCAGAAAGGCTGTGTGGTGTACACAAGATATGTACCAGGGCAGGGGGAAAAGGAGAATGCTGCAAATTAATCATTATTCAAGATTATTGAAGAACACTTCTTCAGTTTAGCTATGGCTTTCACATAATTAAGTCCCCTTGAATGAAATATCTATTTTTTTTATTTTATTAGAGACACCTATACAGGTTCAGCAGATATTTTTTGGTTTTTTGGGGTTTTTTTTTTGTTTATTTGGTTTTTTGCTAGGACAACAATTAAAGCATGAAACCTTCCAAACCAGACAAGGGTATTCTGTCAAGGTATGTAAAAAAGGAATATCTCCTCAGGATGTGAGGATCTGAGGAGCTCATTGCTGTAACAGAGAAGGATAAGTGAGTAGATGTACAATAGAAAATCAATTTTATGAGGACTTGCTTGTATTTTATAATTTGGTGACAAATAACACAACCATGTGACCTGACAGCTGATGAAGTTCAGCTTGAGATCATCTGGGTGTTTTGAAAAGCTTTGCTTTCTTTTTAATGAATTCCATGGTAAAAAGAAGCAAAATTCTCTTTTAAATGATGTTGGTAATATTTCATTTGAATAAAAGCAGTTCTGCAAGCTGAATATACAAGAGAGCTAAAAGTAGGAAGGAGCCCTATTCTGTAATACCTGAGGTAGTCTTATTGAATCTTTTATTTAAAAGAGTGTCTGAGAATTCCTCCACAAGACACACAAGTTGATATTAAGTATTTTTCTTATCATGACTTTTCTGGTTGACGAAAAGTTTCTGAACCTTCTCCATGGGTTCAATGCCAAGAATAGTAAAAGGGAAAAAACCTTAGAGTGTATTTCTATGTTCACGTCATTCATTTGCGTACATAGTTGTAGGAGCTTCTTTGATTTATATGGTCAGCAGATGTTGGAGCTTAAAGCACCTGCTAAGAAAAGCAGATTCTTTACAGCCATGGCTCAGCCCTGTCTCCATTGGTTTTTATTTTTCCCCTGGCCTCCTTGCTGTGGCCCAGCAGTATCTGTGCTATGAGTTCATCTGTGCAGGCAGTGTCTGCGGTGGGTCTTGGATGCTGTGCTCTATGTATCTGCCAGCCCTGCTTTGATAATGCAGCCAAGCCACTGCTGGTTGAAATGTGAAAAATGCCAGAAGCTTCTTTTTCTGTGTGTACAAAATCAGCCCAGGGGGCCTGTGACATGAAGAAAGCATCACTCATTCTACTATGGTGCTTAAAAAAACCCCAGCAAAACCCAAAATAAATAAAAGGGGCTTGCTAGCAACACCTAGGCAGTACTGCAGCTCAAAGCAGGGACTTGTGTTATGAGAGCTTGATAGCTGACAAAAGAAGTTGTATCAAGAAACAATGAAGAAACTAAATTAATCCTGAACAGACAAACTGTTTACCCCACTGTTTACCTTGTTATTACCTATCAGTGTGTCTGGGAACATCTTGTTTGCTATTTCTAGGAGCTGCCCACATTTTCAGTCAAATTACATTGGTTTTAGCCCCCATATATTTGGTTACACAGTGACAAAAACAATCTAATGTTCATAGCTGCTCTCCTCCCATCATAACCTCTATTGATCATGCCTGTGCCATCTCTGGCTTTCAAAACAGATACACAGCAGATGTAGAGCAAGCAGGCAAGAACTACAAGTTTGACACTAAACATCAGCAAGGTGCTGGAAAGGCAGAGGATAGAAAGTCTGCCTTTAGCAGCCTTTGTCTGTTTTAGTGTAACTGCTGTATATGAAACTTGGAGCGAGTCATGTATGCCTCAACAATAGATGACCTGTTGTTGGGGAATTCATAGGAAGCTGACATGAAAAATACCCTGTGATGCTGGAAACAGTTGAAAACCTCAGATATCTGCACCAAGACACACAGAAGGGTGATGTCCTCTTCTTTAAGAGCAAACTGTACTCCTTGAAGGGAAAAGGCAAACACTAGGCATGGCACGCAGTTCACGCAGGCTGGTGGAGCTAGTCCTTATCCACTGTGAGGTGAGATTAATTGTTGAGGTACACAGGGTAGCTGAGTAACAGATGACTCTTAGAAGAACAGTGAAATATATGCAGCAGCTGTGTTCCAACCCTTTCCCTGGACAACTCCCATGCAGAAATGTGCGTTTGCCAATCCTCAGTGTGCAATGTGGAGCTCTGCCTCACTGGAGTCCTCGGTTTGTATAAGGTGAATGAATGTACTGTGACTTCAGTGTGAGTGATGTAACTGAAATGTGAAAATAAGGTTTGCCTACCTTAAAAAAAATCACACCACAGTTTGCAAATCCACAACTGATAAGGTTTCTAATTCAGTTATTAATCTCTAAATTACATTTAGATCTAGGTTGCTGCTGTAATAAATGTCTGTAATACTATGAATACTCTGCCAAGCACAGAAGTTGGAGAGTTAAAGGAATACATCATACCAATTAGTTAACGATGTACTTTTGTCTGGCCAAGTATTGTTAAAAGAAAAAGGCTGGAGAGCATTAAAGGAAGTGACAGAGTTTGGCATCTTGACTGATACTGTGTGATCCTTGACCTCATTTAATTGAAGTAGTAACTGATCTTAAATACAGTATTTCTTTCAGCTCAGAGTGGCGTTCACAATACCTGCTTGTAGAGCCAGTCCTCTGCCATGGCTCTTCATGGCTTGCTTTTAGTTCTCAGTAAGCCTTGGCCTCTGCCTTACCTTGTGTTACTGAAGTCCATGCCTTGGCATTTGTCTCAGGAGATACAGTATTAGTCCTAGATCAGGAGGTACTCTCTGAAGATGTTATTCTGCCCTGCTGTTTGGAGAGGTAGGACAAGTCCATCATGGACTGTCCCAGTCCATCATGTCCATCATCTCCCCATGGAGAGCTAATACAGCCCTCCTGCTGCTTGTATCAATGGGATTTGTTTTACTTAATCTGAAACCAAGTCACTTCCAGTTGGGAGAGTGATTTCTCTTAGCCTTCACCTTGATCTGACATGCTTCACAACTGTTCCCTCTCATCTTTTCCGGACAGCTGGCAAGTTAGAATTGAAGGTATGTTTGTCAGAACACAACTTTGTGAGTGTCATGTAATCTCAAATTAACAAACCAAAGCCACTATAGTGGGTTTTCCTGATGTCTGGCCTGCCAGATAGCAAGAAGTAGTAAAAACAGATGGTGTGTTACAGGGTGGAAATGAGACCAGGGCATTTGTGTTGTTCAGCAACCTGGCATGCTGTCCTGGCAGAAGCCAGCTCTTGGGAAGGTGTTTTTGGCTTTGCTGCATCTCATTCACTAAAGCACTCTCCTTTGAACACTGACTGAATCTGATTCTTTGAGCAGAGCATTTAATCTTGTGCTTGGCATTAAGTTGTTGGTTTATTCTGAGACACGTCAGAGAATAGCCTGATGTATTATAATGGACTCTATGGGTGAGCTGGGATGGACTGTGTGCAGAGAGTTCCCAGGGCGCTGAGTGACTGGAAAGGAAATGGGAGAAGAATTTAGATCCGTGGTGTGTAAATTAAGTTAGATGAAACCTCTTCTTAATCAGATGTGACAGTCATACTGCTGTAGTTTATTTATGATAAACTAATAAGGGCTGTCCATAGCTGATGGAATAGGCATATCATTCCTTGTTGAAGTCATTCCTAATTTCAGGCAGAGTCCTCCATCCCTTGACTGAGTGAAAATGTTGCTGACACAAAGCGAGAGGTTTTCTTTGGTTTAGGATTGCACACAGAAATAGTCCTGTTTGTGACAAACTCAGCTTGAAAAGGCAACCTCAGGAATGTAGGAAAAGCAGAAATGACTTGTGCATCAACACAGCTCAAAACTGGTGTTCCATATCACCAAAAAGAAAAACCTTTTAATAGTAGAAACAGTAAATATATGTATATTATTGTCACAAAGATATGTGAGAAGCCAGTGCATCTCATGCTAATCACCGTGCTGAAATGGAGAAATGGATCCACTGGCTCAGCTGACAGTTGGGTACCAACACAGATTGAACATCTCTGATGTACCTGTCCAGGGGAGAATTCCTTCCATGGCTGGGGACAGGAGGTACAGGTGAGTGATGTACACAGAGTCCAGTGAGGTCCAGGCAAAACAGATGGATCCCCTCTCTGGAGAGATGATTCTATTGATAGGCAGGGTTTTGTTCTGCCCAGATGGCTACTGGAGCAGAACACAAAAGTAACCAGGGAAACTTAATGTGGAGAGGCTCTGGCATCCATCCTGGTAGAGTCTTAGAAATATCTAAGATATTTCTGCTTGAAAGGAGGGAAGACATAGGGTTTGATGAATAGAGGATGCTTGATCTCTAGAAGAAATTATTAGTTACACTTAAAATTATAAGGTTGGAGATTCAAATCTTTTCCCCTTAAAAAAAATGAGGAGAGGTGAGGGGTGACCAGACTTGAAACAGTAAGGTGAATTTAATCACGTATATACAATACAACTCTGAGGCACAAAATGCTGAGGAAGAAGGTTTAAGATATTATTTAACTTCTTTAATGATCTTAAAAGGTAGTAGGCAGTACATTAATGAACTGATAATAAATTAGAAGGATCTTTGGATAGATAAATGATAAAAAAGGGGCATTGATTTCTTAATACAGAAAGAATAGCAAAATGATTTTCAAGCAATTGCCACTGAAGACAGCTGTGAATGCCAGAAATATCTAATATTAAAGAAGTACTTGTATAAAACAGTAGGTGTTCTGGCTGCATGGCGTTTGAAGCTAAAAATTTGTGCTTGAGCTTCTTCGAGTAAATGACAGAAATAACTGTCCTATACTTTCAAAACACGTAAATTTCAATAATTTATCCTTGATAACAGGTTTTCCAAAGCTGTTTAACTGGGAGCCAGCAATACGTTGCTAGTGTGATATTGTTAGATTGTTTCCAAAATGTTCTTGAAATATTAGCTGTCCTTTTCCCATTTACGTCTGTATGTTCCCCTGCAGCTGTATCATCAAGCTAAAGGAAAAATTATCAATGACTGTTCAGAATTTTGCCTGATATTTGACTGCAGCTGAAAAATGGGAAAGCATTGCTCAAGATAATCTGTAATTCCCCCTCTTCTTCTACACAATAGCAACAGGGAAAAAAATAATAGTGTCCGGAGTTAAATATGAAATGCACCTTAAATTTAGATGGCTAGCAGCAAAACCCTCTCGGCCAGGCCAGCTGGAAGAGAAGGTCCCTGATCTAAGGCAGTTTAGTTAAAGTTGAATCACAGGAAAGGAGGAACGTAAGCATTCCAGCTTTTGAATGCATGCTGTGCCATAGAGTAATTGCATGGCTTGTTTCAGGCTGCTTAGGCTGAGGATGGTGTGAAGTATTCCCTTTGCTCAAAGACAAGATGTTTTGATCACAAGCCTAGGAAAAAAGACAGTTGCCTATTGATATTGAAAAGATTTTTTCTTTTTTTCCTAAACTTCTGTGTTGGAATCCTTGCAGTTATTTTGGTCAGTGATGGAGCAGTAAATATTTGTTGAAGCTCTGGACAAGGTAAAACCACATGAAAAACTGTCTTTTTATTATGTATTGATAGAAAACTTAAATACTTTTATTAAATATCTTAGAAACAAGACTGATAATCAATTGTAATAGGAAATGTAATTAATTTCTAGTTTCTCTATTTAGGTAAGGCCCATAAAGGCTTGATGTGTTATGCTTTGGGTTTGTGGTAAATGTATCATCCAGTGGCACAAACCAGGGTCTGGAGGAGGCTTTGTATCAAGAACTTGATTCTAAAACTACTAGAAACAGCAGCCCATAGCTCATGCAGTATGTCTTACACATGTTCCCTCCTCTGACTTTTGCATATATGACTCTAATTTGGCCATTATTTACTCATTATGTTCTTTTGAACCTGTTTTTTATTAGACTAAAACTATCCAAGCAGAGCAAGCAGGAGAATTTCCAGAAGGAAGATCTTGGGGATCATGGGGAGCTGGGTATTGCATAGTGCAGGTCCTTCTCCCTCACCCTGCAGACTGCAGCTTTCTACTTGCTAATGTGCCAGGTACAAATCCAAACTGCTGGCACATCAACCAGACAAATATTCTGATGTTCTCACTGAAGCATGGGAAAGGGCTCCCAGGAGAAGCTATGTTTCTTAGAGGCCTCAGCTGCAGCTGTGGTTTCTGGAGATAACATTTGATTAAATGAAAGCTGCTGCTCAGCACAGCTTGTGGAACCACGGTACCATCCCCTGCTCTTTGTGCTCACAGCTCCCCTTGACTGGGCTGGGCTGGGGAGCCTCTTGCAGCAGGATGCAGCTGTGATTTGTTAACTTGTGTGAGAGCAAACCTTGCCCTCCCTGAGCAGCCTCCAGGGGCTCCCCAGTCCTGCCTTGTCCCCTTGTGCTGTTCAGGGGTAGCCTGAGGGTGCTCACTTGTGGCTCCCAGCAGTGCTGCCCCAACAGCTCCCTGGAAATGCTTGTGGTAGTGTAGAAACCCTGGGGTGTTGCAGTTAAAATCTTGTGGAGGGAAGTTTCTCAAGAAACACAGCTATTGCTGGTAACAAGGCTTCTTTGGAAGCTCCCAGCTATCAAAATTCTGGAGCCTCATCTTGGAGCCATGCTGGAAGCTTATGGACAGCTCCTTCCACTTTAACCAAGGATGTATTTTTGCTATAGACCACATACAGCCGTAGTGTTTAATTCTGGGAAAATGCATACAAATGAAATGAGGGTGACTGGATGAGCCTGGTCTCAGGGGGAAGAGGCAGCAAAAACCTGCTCTAGGTGCCAAGTGCTAGGAAGGAGCCCTAAATCCAGGAAGAAAAACACATGGAAAACTTCTTGGGTGAAAAGTTTTGATATTACTGTGGTCTAATTTACAAATTAAGTAATTTATTTTCATATATTTGGGGGGTTTTGTCTAAAACTGTGTGCATCTTTGGATTCTTCAGATTCAGTAACTTCAGCTTTATGAAACTTTTGCTAAACTAAAAAGGGACTTTTTTTTAATGGCAATGAAACTCTGTCCTTTGTTTTACTGGTAACTCTATAAGTATTGAGTGATTCAGTCTTTTCTTGCTGTGCAACCACAAAGTCTATTTTCCCAAACTGTCCTGCAGTGAAAGCAGAGTGGTTCTCACTGCTCCTGGTTAGTTGGTCCCAGATTGCTCTACTAATGAATTAATTTGCAATCTTTTGAGGTGGAGGCTTCTAATTTTGTAGCCTGTCCTGTTGGTATCCCTTGGGCATAGACACTGATTAACAACATACCTGTAATGCACAATATATAGTCTATAGATACTGATACTGAGAGCTGTAAGTGTCAAGAGAAAACATGGCTCAGGACTGCTGTTACCAGGGTCTAATTAGATATCTCTGCTACCCTCACCTACTAGGTCAGGCCTTCAGTGAAAGATTTTTGTTCTGAGTGCTAGTACCTTATGAAACTGTAATTTTTTAAATCCAGGCTTAATACTCTTCCTTCTGAATAAGTAAGTTAAATGTGCTGTATTAATTTGAGAGAGAATGTAGCAGTAAGAGGCAATCATGTACAATTGGAAAGAAATATTTATGGTCAGTTTAGCAGGATCAGCTCTCAGATGTCCTCTGACATCCACTATCATCTACTGAAGAGCTAATTAGCTGTAAAAGTAGATGACAATAGTAAGTTGATACTTTTTGCATCAGCAGAAAGGATGAATTTGCCTTTTTGGTTTTACTGATAATATAGTCTGCTAGATAAGAGAGGTGGAGAGCCACCTGCATGTGAAAAGCAAAGTTTCCTGAAGGAAGGTTAAAGAAGATGCAGTTGTAAAGAGAAGCATAAAGCAAGGTAAAGGTACAGGATGAGGTGGTGCTTGAGGTGAAATGGGCAAAGGTTCTCATATCTACAGTGAGGCAATAAAGCACAGAAGACAATTCAGTCTGTGGACAGTAGATTTATTTCCATGCTAATTCAGATTGTCCTGGCTTTTAAAAAGCTGAGCATCCTCATTGCAGCTCTTTTCTTTGAGTGTGACCTTTGTTTTGGTCAGTGCTGTACCACGCTGTTCTCTGCATAGCATGTTGCGTTGGTGGCTTTACCCAGTAACAACTCGGGGTTGCCCCCTTTCTCTTGTTGTTTCTGAAGTGCTGGTTATCATTGTGAACACAGTTTATGGCACAAAGACTGGATCTACTAAGGGGCTTAAAAACACTAGGTACTGGTTAAAAAAAATACAGTGAGGGAAAAATGGAAGCAAACTGTATGTTCTCTAGAATGTGAGATGGGCTCTGTGGGGTATAGTAAACCTAGTTAGCAAGTGATTCCCACTTCTATAGTAACACAGTTCACTACACTGACTAATTTAAAGAAATTTTAAAAAGGGAGTATTTACTTTTGAAGGGGACCTGCATGGAGTTATGCTCACATTCAGAATGTTATAAATGATCAATCGAAAGCCCAATTATAAAAAATGCGATAAGATTTATCTTTCTGCGTGACCAAAATATAGTCCTCAAAACCACCACAGCCAAAGAGACAGCATTGGACCCGGGATCGGCGCTGGGTGAGCACAGATCCGACCTCTATCGCACTGGATCCCCTTCTGTTCACACATGCGGCTTCCAGCGAGGCTATTTTATACAGATTTTTATGCCTGAGGCAGAGGTGCCTTGCTTTCCTTTGTAACCCTGCATATGCATGAGAGTTTCTTTCACTGTGCTGGGCTGGACAATTGCTGTTTCCTGAGCAGTGGCAGGAAGTGTATCGAGATGTATCTTGCTGGCTACTTCTGTTATCTCGATCATGGTATCAGTCCAGCGAGGATTACTCCTGGTTACCCCCAGAGGACTACGACGATCATCGTGTTGGCCACGTCTATTCATAGGTAAATGGCGTATTGTTCTCTTGCTGCCTTCGGGAATTTTAACATTCCAAAGTAGACATCTGTCCCTGGGCTGCTTGTGGTCAGAGACTCATTTGGACTTCACAATCTTGATAAAATACATTATTTTATAGCATGAATTATTTCTAAGGTATATTACAAGAATGTTGGTGCTTTATGCCATTCTGGACCTGGCCAATGCTTCTTCTGTGTTAGCAAGTGAGTCAGGCATGATTGCCACTGTAATTTTTTACAGTTTGCACCCCTGAGTTTCTGGAGCACTAGCCCTAAACCAGGCCAGGTTGTTCTCAATTGTCTTCTTCTGCTGAAACAGTCTGACAGCTGTTACAATTGTGGCAGCTCCTTTGTCTTCATTACATGGTTGAACTAAAAACCAAAATGAAAACAGCTCAGGCCAATTTCTAAGGTTCATAGCTGAGCACAAGTCCTCAACAAAGCTGAGGGGCAGTTATTTGATTGTTCAAAAAATTTGGCTCAGTTTGTAAACTGTAGGGAAGTCTCAAAACCCCTGAAAACCTTTAGCTAGGATGCTTTAGCCCTACTGAACTTCACAACTTGTGCACCACTGCGGGCTCTAGTTAACTGGACTACCTGTAAAGAGGCTCTGAGTTAACAGAAGCCACTGGGAGCTTCTTGCCCCTGTTCTTTCATAGCTGAGCTGCTTTGCTTTTGACATACCTATGGGTTTTTTTCCTCCATCATGTGTCCTAATAGTTCAAGTGATAAATTCAAGCAATTCAAAAGGAAAAGGATGAATCTCCTGCCTAGGCACGTGCTGGACAACAGCATCCTTGACATATTCAGCCAGGGACTCACAGGAAAAGAGTGGTTTGAAGATGTTGCACAGTAAAATTATTAATAGAAGTCCACAATGCTTCACTGTTTGTGTTGCTTTTCATATTTTAAATAAATACTTTAAAAAAATTGGTTTCAAATTATTTATTGAAAAGGAGATTTTTTTCTGCTGTTGTCCCCTTATACTTTATTCAGGCTTTTCTATCATGCCCACTTCTGTGGTGGATGAATACTCAGCTACCAGTGAGCTACAGCAGACCAGCATGAAATAGTATAAAACACAATGCCATCAGTGAGAAAGCATGATGGAAGATTTTAAAGGGCTGTATAGGTCGAGAAGAGCACCTTGAAGCTAATGTAAAATCTGACTGTCATGATGGAGACAGAGGTAGAATTACACACTTACTTCACCTGGCAGTCAGAATCCCAGCAGCAGCATTTGTACCAGCTGCAGCCTGTCAATTGTGTGTTCAGGGAGACTGGTAAAAAGAGGGTTACAGTGGTTCAAATTGAGTGAAACAAAAAAAAGCAGGAGCAAATACCTTTGTTTCTGAAAGGGCAACTTGCTGGCACAGACAGCTGGTGTTCCTGAGGTAAAAGGTGGTGCCTTGCTCAACAGAGAGCTTTAGCTGCATGTGTTGAATTCCAGGTGCAAGGAAAAGTCTGTCTCCTAAATTGCTTGCTAAGTGAATACATTGCGGTGATGCTTTTGAAATAAATGAAAGTAAGAGATTGAAGGTAGGGTAAGCAAAGACTTTTGTAGTACTTACTTTTAGTTTTACTTAATGAAGGCTTCAGGTAGTTACTCCAGGCTTTGGTATGGCAAGAAGGCAGCCTAGTTAGAACAAAGGGTGGAATTTACCAACAAGTCAATTGTATGAACACTGGTGATGGTTCAATTTGATTTGGGAATTGATATAAACGTAGGTACCTAGGAAAAGTAATAGTTTATGGATCTACATCTCAATACTGGTCATGTAGAATAAACAGAAAGGGAGGAAATCTGGGCCTTTGTTACACAGGGTAATGTGTCAGAAGAGAGAAGTTGAGAGAGCCCAATTCAGCCTCCTTTTGTGCCTTACCTTCTCATGTAAGTGAAATACTCATGCACCATGTAATATGTTATAAAGTAATTCATGCTTAAGGGGAAAATGAATAAAACAAAAATTGTAAGAAGAATCTAACATCCACTTAGCCTCTGACAACGAACAACCTAGAGGCAGATTACTACACTGGAGTTACAAAACTCCTGGTGGCAACAGGAGAGCAATGCCTTGTTTACTAATAAAAGAACTTGGCCAGCAGGGAGATGGACTTGCTCCAGAGCCACCAGGAAACACCCAAGGGTGATCATCGCTTGGTAGATGCCATCAATCAAGATAACCAAGGAACGCACATCTCAATGCACAACTTCCCCTGACATGATCAGCGCCTGCTACTACTCAGGAAACAGCCATTGTCCAGCCCTGCACAGTGAAAGAAACCTTCATACATATGTGGGGTTACAAATGAAATCAGGGCACCTCTGCCTCAGGCATAGAAAACTGTATAAAACAGCCTCACTGGAAATGGCATTCGTGATCAGAGGGAGATCTGGTGCGATAGAGGTCGGATCTGTGCTCACCCAGCTCTGATTCAAGGCTCGACGCTGTCTCTTTGACTGTGGTTTTTGAGGACTGTATTTTGGTCATGAAAATAAAATCTTTTGCATTTATTAATTTGTCTTTCTGTCTGGTCATTTATAATGACCAGGAAGACGGGGTTTCAAGCTGTTATTTTTTAAAATAAAGAACTTTCAGGAAGCAGTGTGTGACAAAGGCATGCAAATCTTAAATACCTGAGGCACAGCATATAAATATCAAAATACCAGGAGCGCAGTTAGAAGTGAGTTTTAGCTACACAATTAGCTGCAAATACTTGTTCATCACAAAGGGTGTGATACTTGAGTGTTCTCTATATCATAGAGTGACAAAGCTTGTGCATTTGGCTGAACGCTCAATGTACCTTCCTGGAATGCTTTGCCTTTCAAATCTGCAAGCAAACAGCTGACTCTGCATTGCAGTGTTTGTTCTACCTGTCCTCATCAGGTCTGTACAAGCTGAAGGAAAGATGTTGATGGAAGTAATCGATAGAGTAAAGAATGATGAACCAATGAAAAGAATCTGACTGAAAGGCCACGACAGAAACCAAAACAGTCATGACAGTATCATAATTGTCATTTTGGGGAATGTTAAATTAAAGTGCTAGCACAGAAATTACAGAATCGATAATTTAAGCCCTGACAAGTGTAAGGTTTTAGAAGAAAAGGCTGAGACCAGAAACTGTTGTATAGAGGGGAATACTTCCCCTATTCTTTAGTTTACCAGCACAATCATCAGTCATGATGGAATTCCAGGCCTGTTTGCAAACTCTTTAAAACAGCAATGGTATGTCAAAGAACTGGAGGGTGTGGGAGAAAGGATGCTTTTATATGTGGAGATTACGGAAGTCAGGTTTCTCCTGGGTTGTATTGCTATCTGCTGGTTGTGTGACCCTGAGCACAGAACACATGGCTTCCTGCTGACTCCATATTTTCAACAGAAAAAGGATTGTGCCTTTTAAATTTGTGTTTTTAGGGTTCTTTGCTATACTTTGCATGGGTGGCAACTGCAAAAGTTCATATGGAACTTTCAGCTTTGCATTGCAATGATGTGAGTTAGTGTCAGCTATAGTAAAAATGTGGCTTCAGATCTTGATTCACAAACTGTCCTTCTGTTAATATTTGCCATACTTGGAATTTAGGGCTAGAATATGGCTGAAAGTTTACAAGACTTGTGCAACCATGCAGGACACTGTCATGATGGATAAGAAAATAAATTGTTTTTAAATCTGTGACAATGCTCCTGTGCATAGAACTTGAGTTTCAATTTCATGAGTTGAAACTTGTTTCTATTTGTAAGAAAGTCAAACAAAAAAAAAACCCAAACAAACCCCCCCCCAAAAAAACCCCCAAAACAAAACAAAAAAACCCAAAAGAACAAAAAACCAAACAAAATCAAACAAACAAAAAAAGGACAAAATGACCTAAACTGGACAGGAGGGAAGGAAGTGAAATACTGGAGGTGAAAGAGAAGTATAAAGGGAAAGGATATGTAAAACTTTGCTAGATGTCTAGAAGAGCCATGTTTGTTAAGATAAAATCAGAGTTGAGGCTGGCAGGCCTCTAGAAACAAGATGAGTCCCTCTCACAAGGGCTGAATCAAGGGGAGTTATCTCTCTTTCCTGATTCAGCAGTTTTCAGAGACTGATCTTTGCAGAAGATGAGCTCTTAAAAAAATTATGAGCCAACAGAAATTCTCAAGAGCCCTGTGGAATTTTGAAAATGTGATCACTGGTATGTGATTCCTTAGTGCATGCAAGTCTGTAGTGCTGTGAAAATGGAAAGAAAGGCTATTTAATTTAAACGTAAAACTTTAGTTAGGTTTTGGCTGTAGCCTTTATTTGTTATCATGCATAAAAAGGAAAAAAAAATTAAAGTAGGAGAATTCATTATAATTACCAAAAATACCTTAACTTCTTTCAAGGAGTTAGGTTTTGTTAGTAAATCTGTATTTGTCATGAAAGAATAAACCCTGAGTTCTTAATTCTTACTGTTTTCTGACTCTATACTGCAGCTGTACCTTATCAGGATCTCACATAACTTAGGTTTTTCTGTACTCTTCTATTTTGCCTGAGTTCCACTCACCTTATTCAAGGCTGACAAACACCATGTGATGTGCACCAATAGCTTTTTTTCAGAAGCATTCTGCTTTAATTACCGCATGTCATGTATTTCCAGCCAGCTTGTGCTCTTGCAGAAAAAATTTAAACATCTCCATAAAGCAGTTAAAAAAAAATCCAAAACTGGGCTAAACTTGAACCATGAATATATTAATGAAAATCCCAATCTGTTCATGGGCATTTTGTGAGACACAAAAAAGCAGCATTAATCAAGTTTATTACCCAGTTTGTGTCCTTCACTTGATGGTATGAAATGTCACAGCATTTGGTCCTCTAAGTTCTGGTAGTAACACAGGCAAGGGAACTTGATTTTCAACTTTCTCTTCAATGTGTCTATTCTTTTTAACTTTTGTTTAAGAATAGGATTTTCTCCTTCTGAGGACAATAAGGCAAAAGTGTGTTTGTTAGCTTGCACAGTGTCCATGTATTTCCCTGTACCTTCAGATGAAAACAAAGCCTGGCACTTGGAGTGTGTGTCCTGCCCATAATTCATGCTGGACGTGTCAATCAGTAAGCTAAAATGTCTACAGGTATCTGTGTTGGTGTCCATAGGGTAATATTGCTTTCCATTTTCTAGTGAAGGGCATTATTCCAGTAATAGCACCATTCCCTGTATGTCTGTGAGCTTGCTTAGGAGTAAAGCATAGCTCCTGAATATAGGTCAGGAAAGGACGTTGTTATAACTTTTGTCCTTGATGGAAACTGGTATGTGCTGAATTTGCAAAAACTCTGAATTCAGTGTCATCCGTTTTCAGTATTTCCTGAACAATTGATTTATTTCACATTATTAATGAACTTTGCAGCAGTTCCACTTGTCAGGCCTTCTCTGCAGGGGTCAATAATGAGAGGAAACCTGATGTTAGTGGATCCAGCTTAAGTGATTCTGTCATGCTAACGATTCAATATATCAGGACAAATGTCAGCTCCTTCCAATATGTTAATTCCTCTGATCCTATTTGCATAAACTACAGTCTATGAAATACAAGTTTTCCCCCTAGGATAGTTAATGGAGATTTGTAAAGGATTTTTTATTTTCCTTTTCCTGTGTTTCTAAGAAGGCTGGGGAGAATGGGACTTCATTTCTGAACTCCATGTGTCACCTGGAAGCAAAGATGTGGCCATATTTGAACATGAGCTGTGCATCCATTGTATCTGATTTTGTAGGACTCAGAAGGGATTGCTTCTGGTGTCCTGTGCTCAAAAGAAAGGCTTAACCCATCAGGTTAGTGTGCTGTGAGACATTTCCCAGCTTTTCTGGCAAAAATATTGCCTAATTCTGTGTCTTCATAAAATGAAACCTGTCACAAAGCACCCTTGGTAGCTCTGCACTGAAAAGATTTTTGGAGTACTTCTCACTCTGTTATCTTGTCTGAGTCCTCATTTGCTTAAGCTGAAGGTTTTTCTTGGATTCTTTAGTTTTTGTGAAACATTTACCTGTGGCTGCTAAGTTCTTTCACATAAGTTTAGCATGGTTTGCACCTGAATTTAGCACAGGAATGACCTAACTCCTTTAAGTGCAGTTTTGTCTGCAACAGCCTTCTTTTAGGAATAAAAAACCCCAACTTTATGAACATTAGAAATAGGGAAAAAACATCCTCTGATACTTTGTGGAAGAGATATTCTTTGTTTTTATGCACTTTCTTGTGGCCCATGTCCTGCCTTGCTTGGTACCTGAAGATGCTACAATATTTTAATAACATAAACATTTTTTTTTCACAAGCAACTTAAAGGCATGTATTTAAAACAAAGTTTTGCTGAGGTTCTCTGTCACCACTTTGCTTCTACCAGGATTAAATTAAAATGATGGATTTTGTGTAGTATGTCCCCTCTTCCCTGAGTTTTTGAGATAATGCTCCAGTGTTTAGGCACAGCAACAAAAGCATGGAATAATAATGGTTGAAAACACCATGAAGGGAAGCAGTCTTTCCCACAGAGTGTTAAAGTTTCTCAGGACAAAAAAAATAAGTAGCTACTGCTTTGTTTTATTCTACTTCCTCTGTGTATGAAATCAGTTTGATAGATTTGCAGGAAGAGATTTAGTTGCAGATGGCAGAGGTCAGTGTATTGTGTATTCAATGTAGTCAATAATAAAGTCAGGACTTATGCTAACTGAATGTTAATAAGGAATCACAAGGACCTTGGAAAGTCATTATGTCTGGTCATTTGCTTCACAATATTGCTCCAAACAGGCTCTGGAGGCCAATGCAAGGGGATTAAAAAAATAATCTGCACGAATAAGGGAAAGCGGAAAGGCTAAAAATAGAAGGTTTGTGTAATGTGTATCAGACCATTGTAAAGAAAGAGAAGAAAACTGTCTTACTTCATTAAATTACTTCAGCATTGAACCCCATCCTGGTTGTCCTTTCTCCCCATGAGTTTGCTGTCCTGTTGGCCTTGAAGATCATGATGAAGCTACGCATTTTTCCTGTACGAGCAGAAATCTTTAGCTGTGGCTGTAAAACTGAAGTTACACCCACTGCATTCAATTGCTAAGATTAAAGAGGAAATAGTCACACAGACATAAGTGGGTTAATTCCTGTAGCTCTAGATAATTGGACAGAATTTTTGTTTGCTGGGATTTCCATGTCTGAACAATTCAAGATTTGTCCTAGGAGCTCTATTTTTGGGTTGGGCTCATAAGGAGAAAACTTTAGGTTCTTGGCTAGTCAATACTGACCTAGGTAGATAGTCTCGCCTTCCTGCAAACCAATTATTTATTCTCCCTTATGTTGAGTTGTTACTGGTTTGTGTCCCAGCCTTGGGATGACCAAAACTTCAAGAACAAAAACTTCAAAAAAAATCCTAAATTGCATTATTTAACCTCACCCAGACAAAGTGATCTTTCAAGGAGTAATGTCACTGTACTTGATGTAGGATTTTGGTGCTGCTCCCCATCCTTGTTTCTAGAGGCTGATTAAGAAGGAAAGCTCTCTCGTGGCATTATTGATGTAGTCAGTGAGCACTAGCAGATGTTGCTGCCCTGTCATACGTGGTTAACCCTCTCCTGGCTGGTTGAAACTCCAGCCTTTATAATTTCAGTGAGCCATGACCAGTTCTGCAGTATACCCAGTTCTACTACTTGGCTATGCACGATACTGTCTCTGTGCCACTGAGTTGGCCTCACTAGCTAATTTATTTCAAATGCCTATAAAATGCATGTAGAAGTCAGATAGGTCTGTCATAAATCTCAAAGTGTTAGCTTAATGCTTCTATTGTTTGCAGGCCGAGTCTGTGGGCATAATGCCTGTGTTCATTATAATTTGGTTCAAGGGTAAGAGTTCAGTAGGCAAAATTGCTGGTTATACAGCAATGTTCCAGTATATTTACAGAGGAAAGGACCAGGGAGATGGTTAACATTGCATTGAATTCCATTACTGGACAAGGTTCAAACCCTTTTCTTAGGACACCCTAATTTCCAGCAATCTTGCAGTAGACAGGAAGCTCAGCCTTTGCATAGAAAGTCAGCATGGGACATAAGGCTTCAGGTGATCTGGGGTTAGGAAAATTGATAGTCTCATTTATAGATATGCTCTAGTCAATGAAGCCACATCCACAATATAGATGAAACAGCTTGAATTTGGGAAAAATGCAGCCTGGTGAGTGACAGGCTTTCCATTGGGATTAATTAATTTTTCTTGTCATACAGTCTCAAGATTTGGGCAAAAATATTTTCTGCTTCCAAGTTCTCCTGAGCCAGGAGTGACTTGTATGCTTTAAAAAATATTGCTTGTGTTCAAAAATATCGGGCCCTGCAAAGAATTCTGTTTTGAGGAATATCACTTCCCTACTCAGCTTCTACACGAAGTTGAGCTAAATATGATTCATACAAAGTTTGCCTAACCCATCCTCTTGCAGATGTGACACTCTCAAGAGATCTGGGGTATCTGTTTGGCACTATTACTGCTGTTCTGTGTAGGTTTGCTCTGATAGAAAATAGTTGATTAGGTAACCTGGTTATTTTTCTGTGCTAGTACTGAATGTTTACACAGCAGTGGATGTAATGCCTGTGTTTTCAGCTTCATAGGAAACAGCTTGAATTATGATGTTCTCAGTTACAACAGTCTAAGCTGTTGATCTAGAAGTAATTAAAAATGACATGAAAATGCTGAATGGGATCAAAGCTGATGATTTATTTATTAAGGACAAATTTTGACAGCCTAACATGGCACCTGGTTGTAACAGGACAAGCTCACTATTTAGTAGCTGTAGGATGTCCAACAGGCTTCCCACATGGGAAATGATTACTGAAGGCAGGGAACAATCGTGGTTGATAGAAGTGCAAAGGGGCCAAAGAAGCAGTTATTTGCCACTGATGAAAGGCAGTGTGGCTACAAATCTTGGAGGAAGGTTACTAAGGGGTTTTCCCATCTGGGTATTGTCTTGATGGTTCTTGCTCAAATTTTCATCACATTCTGATGTTGTCAGAATATTCACTTTTTCTGCTAAAGCTAGAAGAATGTGGGATTTAATAAGAAAACTGGGATATCACAAAGCAGAAGAGGAAGGTACTGGAGACTGGAATAAAAAAAACACAGGTGTCTTTCCAACAGCAGAAAATCTGTCCAATGTCTTATATATCAAATACGTCTATAATAAGGTAAGAAAATATTATTTGTAGGTGACTAATGATAAAAGGAGGAATTAATGGTAGGCTAGCTCTGGGCTCACCAGGGTGAGATGGCTGTAGGAAAAATAAATATTGCTCCAGCCAAGGTAGATGTCAATCTGCAGAGTGGTGAGGTGCTGCTATTGTAACAGGCATTGAGGAGACAGACCTCACACAGATGCACAGGTCTGTTCAGATATAGTGCAGAAATGATTCAAATGCAAAAGAGGCACCTGGAAATAATTAAAGGACTGATGTGACTGTCATTTCAGAACTGAAAGAGCATGCCTTACTTAGCCTAGCAGTATTCAGAGGTGATATCATTGTTTCCTATAAAGCTATCAGGAGAGTAAATTCCTGCAAGAGAGGCTACTGTCAGCACAGAGCCATGGATATAAACAGTGAACTGATTTCAGCTGAAAACCAGAAGACTTTTTCTTTGTGCTGTTTCCCACTGTGGCAATGAGGGAATTTCTCCTTTCAGCTCCTTTTGGCTCTTACCTAAGGGTAGCACAACACTTGACTGGTGTGTAAAGGAATGTCAGGGGTACCTGAACCCACTGGGTCTAAACTCCATGGCCAAATGGAAAACTTGAAGGGCATCAGAGGAAAGTACCTTATACTATTAAACAGCTTAATGGCTCTTTACTGTGTAGTCAACTCTTTCCTCCCCAGAAATCTGGGTGAGGAAGAGCACTGTCCTAATTTAGAAAGTAGTCTGGCTCAGAAAAGAACCTTGAAAGCAGTTAGAAAAACATGGACACCACATGGAAGAAAGTGGAAAGCTGGTAGTAATTACTAAATCAGAAGATAAGCATAATAGAAATTTGGTGTGGAAGCAAAAGGTACAAGGAGAAGCTTGTGGCTGGCACTCTTGAGGTTAGTAAACACAATTTTATAATTGCATTAAGAAATAAAAGACATCTCAGGAATAGTATTGGTCTGTTGCTGGAGAGAAGTAAAACTGGAGATAAGAAAGCAGACCTTATCAAGTAAAGCCTCTATTCTGTATTTGCATTAAAGGTCAGATAGTCATCATGTGATGTTGATCTGGCTTTCCATTCCAGCAGTGCAAATGTTGTCAAACAGCAATATCAAGGTGGATGCTTCTGAAGTGGTGGGGTAAGGGGTCTCAAACATCTGCTCATTTGTTTTTTCAGTATCTGCCCAAGAAGCGGCTGAGGACTTCCTTGATAATAATATTGAAATGTGCTTAAATTATGTTGAGATTATGGAGAAACCAGGACAATGCAAAGTTAGGGCAGCACTTGGTATTGCCTGAAACACTGGAAAGATTAAATCTCAGAAGCTGTTTCTGAGCAGCTGCTCTTTCCTGAGTAGGGAATGAGTTGTCAGCAGGATCTGTTGGGGCTGATTCTTGGCTCTGAGACATTTACTCTCTTAGTAACCTGGCAGAAAGAACAAACCATAACAGGTAATATTTTCAGCAGGGAACAGAAACACAGACCTGGATCACAGGGGACAAACTTTCTATGTGGAACTGAACAAATAGTTTGATGGGAGATAATAGCTCCAGTAGCAATTTACCAAAATTGTGTTGGATTTTTTCGCTCATGCTGTTTAAAATCAAAACGTTTTCCTCCATTAAGCATGCTTCAGACAGCAGTCATGCCTGTTGCCTTTGTGGAACATATAAATAATACCTCTGGAATCATCTGATGTGGGTTCAGCTTCCCTGTCATGTGCCTCTCCTCCAGATGCTTGAATATCCTGTGTTGGTTGAGAAGCAAACTGTGAGGTTTGATGTTGAGCTGCTGTTAACACAGTATCTGTTTGGGTTCTTAGAGCAGGGGGCAGGTGTCCAAGCTTTTGCCTTGCATGTCTGTAAGGTTATGCTAAAGGTTATAAGGAAAAATGTCTTTAAAATTCTTTCAGAATGGTTCAAGATAGCAGAGAAAAACAGTTCAGTGAAGTGACAAAAACAAGACAACTTCTGATCTGTTAATGTCGCTTTATCAGCAGCAAATGCTGAAAATAATGAGTTTTCTCAATGTCTGACCTGGCCCTATATGATACTGTCAAATAATATTTTGCTATCATAGAAGGCAACTGCTATAATGCATCTCAGTCTGGAACCTGACTGAGTTCATTGGTTTTCAGCCAGTTTTTGCAGAGCTGTAAGAATCAGAACACAAATCCAAAAGCTGAGTTTGGTAAGTTTAAATTCTTCAATTTAAGCAGGGGGGAAAAATAATCTGAGTTTGGCAAGCTGAAATGTCCAAAATCACCAGGAAGTAGTGGTTTGATTAAAAAAATAAAAGGCAGATAAGTGAGACAGTTGGTATGGCCTTTCTTATTGAATTCTGTTTCCTATAATATAAGGACTTCTTTCGTCCAAAGTTGACTTAAACTTCTGTTTTTGAGCAAGGTCACTGATAGAGGAAAGGCACTTGAACACATGACATTGAAGAGTGTTGTAAAGACCATCAGGATTAATGGTACACAGAGCAAGAGATTGAATTTGCGCCCCATGCGTTGCCATTTCTCTCTTCCTTTATCAGTATTTTGGCTTATGTTTGTAGCTAATATATGCTTTCCTGACTTCTGAGGTTCAGAATTGTGGTTTTAAGTTTTACCTTTTTACTTCCTCTTCTCCTTACATCAAGGCTGGGTGCAGCTCGCAGGGACCTATCCCCCGTAGCTGTCCAGAGTACAAAGCCATACAGCTGCAGTAGAGCTCTGCATGGGTAGCAATTAACAAGCAAACAAAACACAACTTGTTTTTAAAAAGTTGCAAATGCTAAACGTGGGGTCAGTCTTTTAATTTCAGAAGTTAAAGTACAAAATTTACCACAATGCCCTTAGGTATTTTTGAACAGTTTGTGAATGTGGTATAGGTGTTTAATCCCAGAATCCATTTAAAAGGGCTTAAATCCATACATATGTACAAATGATGAATTAAGTGGATCAATTTTGCCTTATGTGTATTCATGACCATACTGTTCATTAGCTGAACAAAGAAAATAGCTTCAAGATTTCAGATCAAGAGTCTATCAAGGTTTGGCAAGCTGAACAACTTATGCAGAAGCTTGGCCTCGTGGGACATGAATGCTCTGGAGTGACCTTGAAAGTGTGATTTTGCAGGACAGAATGGGCAGCAGTGCCATGGCTGTAGTGCTGTGTGGGTGGGTGTAGGACCTTGAGTTTGTTTGCTGAACTGTGAAATCAGAAAATTCCCTGAGGCTGACCTCAGAGTACAAATACCCTAAGTGACACAGAACGAATTCAAAACGAACTGTGGGAAATGTTCAATATTGCCTGTGATCCTGAAATACTTCTTTTTGGCTAAGTTCTTTAAGTATTAATGACTTTTGAAGCAAAACATTGTTTCACACAGAAATGATCCAAAAGCCTTTTCTTTAATTGTTTTCAAGGAGAGAAAACATTTCAAAACTGTGTGCACTTTTTGAACGACTTAACAAGTCATGATGCCCACTGGGTGCTAGAATTCAGGTTTTCTGGGAGCAGTATAATTCCTGCTTTCATGGCTGGGTTGTGGAAGCTTGGTTGAGGATGAAGAGGAGGGAAAAATGGGGTTGAAAGGAAGGATTATTGTTGCTCTCATTGATGGGAGAGAGTGCCATAGCCTAGCAAGAACTTCTGTGCTGACCAAATTTACCTCTTGCCTTGCTTTCAACCTTGGTCTCTTCAAATTTATATTGATTTATCCAGATCTGAAATGTGGGAAAGTTTGGAGGGAAGTAGAGTCAGTTCTTAATGATCTGTAACTAAAAGGGCTGTTTGTCTGGAAAACCTTGTTATTACTGGAGGTCCTCAGGTAGGCTGAGAGACAGAGTGAAAACCTGTTAATGTTTGAGAAATTTAACTTGAGTGTGCCTTGACATGAAGTTTGGAAAACTTTTCCCTGGTGTTTTCAGAACTAAATAGGAGAAGAAGGAGCAGGTAGGTGATCACGGTCTATTGAGGCAGCAGAAGGCTTTTCTTTGAAAGTAGTGAATAAACTCATGAAACAAACCTAGCACTGTTCTTAATTGTTCAAATGAAATGCTGCTACATGGTAGCATTCAGACCAGCCAACATCTACACTCTATAGCTGCACTGCAACTCAACCAATGCCCCTTCATTTCATTGTGTAATTCATCCCACCATCATCGCCAGTCTGAACTACACTCATAACCTTGGCTTCCAATATGCTGAATTGGTGATAAAATCAAAGTGGGGGGGAGAAATATATTTTATAAAGAACAGACATTACTCCCTTTTGACAAGAGACAAATGTTTCATTCAAATGCTGCATTTCGCATATTGGAAATAGTAATGAATTCTTGTGCACCTTTCTCCCTAGTTCACAATGTCAGCCCCAGGCATAGAGGCACTTCAGGCTTTTCTTACAAAATTAAATTTAGTGTTACACCCTCCAGTGGAATGATGCATAAATCAAGTGTTTGATTTGCATGGACTCTAGTGAACAGCCCCATTCTGTGCAAATATAAACCCAGACTTGAATATTATGTCAAGGAAAGGAACAAAGCAATCTAGGGCTTCCAATAAGAGTATGGTACCAAGTGTAATTCAGGCTGGTATTGTGTTGCTCTCATGTCAGGGCTGTTATTAAAATTCTTAGGTTTTGCTTCCTTTTTTTCATCTCAAAAGAAAATGTTTTTTCTACCTTCTTGTATTTGGGCAAACCAGAATACACCAGTGCGATTTATACACTGTCTGTGAGGAGCTAAGATGGAATTGTGGAGGGTTTTAGCTTTTTCTTAGATAAGCAGCGATGCTAGCAGGATAGAGGGGTAATAAAACAAGGAAAAATAAAGATGACCATGGAATAAAAATGCAAACAGAAAGAAAATATTAAGCAGGTTTTGTACCCGTTTTGAAAAGAGATCGCCTTCCATGTGAGTATTCATTGCCTGGACCAGTCAAAAAGTTAAGGGACTAGAAGGCAATTAATACATTCTGCTTGAACATGCAAATGCATTTGTCTTTTACACTACACTAATCCCCCTGCAGGGCTTTCTCCAGGAGCTGTTGAGTACTGCACTGCCATGTATTTATTACAGATAGCTGTTCTTAAGTTCTTCGTGGTTGTTGGTTTAGTGCAGTGAATTGTAAACATTGCTCATCACAAACTCTGCTGAAATTTTGATTGCTTGAGCCTGAAGTTTGTTGATGAGATGATGAGTTTCTAGCTGATCAAGGAGGTCTTTCAACAGTACTTGTGTATCAACTCCATCAGAAAAACCTTACCACTGTATTAAAATGTAGCACTGAATTACTAATATAATTTATATTTTAACATTAAGCATTTAAATCTTAGTAACTTAATCTTTAGCTTAGCCTTGCCTTTGTTTCCAAACAAGAAACACATGGTTTCATTGGATCAGTCACAAACTGCCCAGAAGTCAAACTTGAATATTCTCCAATTCCTCTTCACTGAAGGAAGGCATCTGCTGAACCTGCTTCTTAACAATGACCAACACCTGCCTGAGGCTGTGCTGGTTGCAGTGACATGAATTGGTGGAGTTTCAGATCCAAAAGGGAGTGAAGCAGGTTAACAGCTGGATGAAGGTCTGAGTGCTGGGGAAGTCTATTTGACTTTTGGGAAATCTATTTGACCTTCAAGGACAATTTTTTCAAGGATCAATCAATTTTGATCTTGGGGTGCAGTAAAATCAGGAAGGTGGCCAACCAGATGGATGAAATGGGGAAATTCAGTTGCATTTTAAACTGGTGTGGGATGCAAAGGAAAAAGGTAAAGTAAGAAAAGCATGTGCTCTCAGCTGAAATGACAAAGGTGGCAGAATGGACTGAGGTGTCTGATGCTGTCTTTGCTGGCAGGGTTGGGATGCAGGACTAGTTTTGGGAGAAAGAGATTACCTGCTGTAGAAGATTGGATAATAATCTGCTAACTGGATGTAGACAAATTTCCAGGAAGGGATGGGACAGCACCCATGGGTGCTGAGAGAGCTGGTTAATGTCACTGCAGTTATTGTCTAAAATGTTGGAGAGGTTATGGTAATTGAGAGAGCTCCTGACGGTAGAAAAGGCAAATGACCATCAAAGATGGATTAATAAAGCAAGGACTAGACTCTAGCTAATTGCAGGCTTGTCAACTAACATAAGGTCTGGGTGCTAAACTCTAAAAGGGTCAGAATTAGCTCTGGAAACCTTGGAATCTTAAACTCCGCCCAACCTTATATATCTCACTATACCCCTCATGTATTTAGAATGATCATTTCTTTTTCATTATGGTGCTAAATTACAATCTTTACTCACAGCATTCAAGCTCTTAGTCTGTGGCTGGTATCAGCTTTTTGGTCATAGGCTCCTTCAACTTTATTCATACAGATCTCACATTTTGATCTGAAAGCTGAGAGCTGGATAGAGCCCATTCTATTGAGACTGTGTCTTCTGGAAAGAGCTGACAAAGCAGAATGTGAGTCAAGCTGTAAGTGTTGAGAAGGAGCGTGAGGCCAGATTTCACTAGGAGGCCCAAAATCTGTTCTCAGATAGCACTGCTGAGAGAGTGCTCTCAGAGAGATGAAGAGCTCCCTTGGACAGATGAACATAAACACACAAGTGAAAAAGTATATTCATGGTCAGCTACATAACTTAGAAGGATCCTAAGGGCTTTTTAAATGCTTTTGGGAACTGTACTTTCAAATGTTGAGCATTTGGGAGCATACCTGCTTTTGGTGCTCAAACAATAGTTACTTTTATGATAAAATGAACAGGACACTTATGAGGGTTGTATAGACCCTATACAACACTAACTTGCTTCGAAGTCTGTTTTCTTTGACATAAGAACTGAAAAACTGAGTTATGGTAAGAAAAATGTATTATTACTATTATTTAAAGAAGCATAAAAATAACTTGAGAAGCCTAAGACATTAACAGTTGAATGAGATGAAAATAAGACCCAGAGTATGGCACATACCTAGAATTATGAAATGAAAACAGGCTTTTTTGACTTGATCACACACTAAAGAAAGAATTTCCAGATGACTTGATGCTTTTTGTCTTCCTTTTCCCCTGTTTGTACAATAATATTAATTGTGCAATATGTGTCATGTTTTCCTGCTGCAACATGGGCAGTCACACATTCAAATAAGCATTTCCAAAGCCCTTCAGCAGGCAGTTACCAAACAGGTCTAAACAGTGTTAGCCACCTACATTTTCCTTCTGTAAGCATTTTCACTGTAAAATGTGCTGAAAACATCCTGAAAGGTCAGAGATTCTGCAGTATGACCTTGATACAGCAGCTCACTTTGATTTAATTATCCTTTACTGATGTTATGGAAGTCAATAGGACTTATTCATTTTCCTGTATTAAGTACAAGTTAAGTGTTCTGATGGATGGGAATGCTGTTAAAAGTGTATTTTAAGTTCCACACCTGCCTAAGTGCTTTGCTGAACTGGAGCCGTGGCAATTTACTGTTTTGATTGTCATCATCTATGTGATGGAACTTGGAAAGTTAACTAGATATTCTCAAACAAATGAGTGATATCAGGGACTTAGTCTCTTAATATTTAGGTTTTTTACAAAAAAACCTAAACTTTGAGTTCTTAGCTTAGTGAAATAGCTACTGAAGTTGGCAGAAGTTGCATCTGCAAGAGGGATGTGACCTGAGCAATGAGGAATAAAATGAGGATATAGGGTAATATTTGGACTAATAGATGATTCATGATATGAAAAGGTTTGAGATCTTGAATGCCAGGATTTGTAGATGTAATTGCTATGTATGTTCATACAATCCCCAGGTGACACCCTTGTCACATTTCATCTGTTACCTAGTCTTAAGCATCTTTAGATGATGCCTTTGTGTCATGCCACAGTTATTTGGGACTCAGCATTTTAGTTTGGGGTCCCAAAACACTTTTGGTGTAGATAAAAAGAAAAATAGACTGCCATTCTATATGAAGATCAATATTTTAACTTTCACGTTTTCTATCTATCCACAAGTTCCTTCCAGGTAGGGCATGCTGGAAATGTCCTGTCAAAATTTCATTTAAAGAGTTAATTGCTGTACAACAGGGAAGGATGCATCACTTGTAAATTGTGTTTGTTGTCCCTGAGCAGCAATCAGCCCTTCTCAGCCAGTTCTTAACAGTTTTTATACTGGGCATGACACTCTGTGGGAGAGTGATCACCACCTCAGATCAGGTGCTCTGGCCATGATCCTTCTTGGCTTCTTGTGCACTTCCTTGCTGGCTGAGCATGGAAACAGAAAAATCCTTGGCTTGGGCCAAGCACTGTTCAGCAAAGCCAACACATCAATATGTTATCAACATTATTCTCCTGCTAAACCCAAAGCACACCTACAGCTACTGTACCAGCTACTAGAAAGAAAATTATCTCTATCTCAGCTGGAACTGGGACAATCTGGTCTAATAGAATACACCTATACTTTAATTTAAAAAAAATTAAATTAGATCCCATTAAGATCAAGCAGTCACCTTGAAAGTACTTTATTCCAAAAAGTGTGGTTCTCTGTTTCATAAAAAAGATCATTGAGCAACACCCACAATTGCATGGCTTACAGGGCCACTTAAGAACAAATACAACTTTAGTTGCTTTAAGATTGTTTAAATGAGCTCTCTAGTTAATAAATGTGGTATCTGAACACAAATGGTAGTCTTGTGTGCAATCATGACCACTGTACAAGTTTTCACTTGTGCAAAGGACATGTGGCTACTGTGATTACTGGAAGCATGTAGCCACAGGGATGGTCACATTGGAAAACCAATCTTATCAAATGCTTTGAAATGGACACCAGCCATTTGTAGACATTTCCAGGCTCCCATTCTTCCCTCACAGCCCTCTTCTCTCCTGGGTTTTTGCTACCATTTTAAGAGGCAAGAGTTTGGCATCGGCTACTTCTGTGGCACCCTTTTGTCAGGGCCAAAAAAAGAACTGTTGCTAAATAGGGATTAAAGACTTCATCTTGGAGGAATGCAAAGTTTGATGGAGGGACTTGTGGTGTGCTTGGAAGTAAGGACTGTGTTAGATTTCTATTGTCATCTTTGTGATGAAGGGAGGATGTGAATGGTGACCCTTGTCTGTATTGAATACATAGTAAATAATATGGATCATGGGAATCTATTTTAATCAAAGTGGGGAGAAATTTCAGCTTCAAAATGTAATGCAGAAAAATCTCTGGTTTTATCCACTCTGCCTAGTAGTGTGATATGATAAAGTACCAAGGATCTCGTCCTTAGTACAAATGGAGAGAATTTGCTTCAAAGAATGATCTTAATAACATCCTTGTAAGGCCTGACTTGCTTTCAAATTTTCTCATATGAATGACAATGTAGTTTAGGGATGTCATTTCTAATAAGTTTATTCTAAGTTGGGGATCTTGAACAGAAAAAAAGAAAAAAAAAATTAAATCCCCCATCAGTTTCACTATGTGGGATCTAATAGATCTGTGCAAGTGCATGTGGTGGTTCAGCCCACTGAATAGCACTCCCTGTAACCAAGTTTGTTCTTGCAGGCAAAGTATCGTCCTTCCAGCTCTTTTAATGTTGAATCAGTGTCCTGTTTTTAAAAGTTTAGAAAGAACTTGGCTCAGGCTAAGTGTAATGATTTTTGCCTCAGCAGTTTTCTTATCAAATTCTTCTGGGAAACAACTGCAACGTTGTCCAGTGAAACAAGCATAAAATACACCTACCCAACTAGCTCAGTGCTTTTATATTCAGTCATGAAGACTGATGAATCAGAGCCAGTTGCTGTGGCAAAATCCAAGTGTAGATATTTGCTGTCCTTGCTAATGAGAGGAAAATATAGTATAACATTGGCCTAAAGGCTTCAGCCGTGATTCCTTTGTAAGCTGTAGTGCATTAAAAAAAGCTTCAGTCAGCAAGATGACTTAATTTTTATGACCTTTATAAACTGTTTTAGACTGGATCTTGGGAAAATCTCTTTAAGTTTAAATGTGTAAATCCTTTTGTCTCAGGATTGCTAAGCATCTTGAGGACTCCTTTGTTTCAAACTCCAAAATCTATTAAGAAATTCTGTTTGTGACAATTATGGTAAAATTAATGATCAGCTAATGTGGAATTCCAAGGTTTTCAGTGGGTCCCATCACTACAATACTGGCCTAATAGAGGGGAGCTGATTTCTCTCAATGTAGGGCTTCTCAGGTTGTGTGTCAGTTGCTGTTCCTACACTTAAAAGCACTTGGAGGAACAAATTGACTTGTCACCAGAGTCCTCACTTTGTCCTGCCCCAGCTGCTGCCTTGGCCAAAGAAATTGAAGAGAAGGGCAAGCCTCTCTTCTGTGGAAGTGCACAAGTGTAAAAACACTGGGCTGCTTTGAGAAATTGCACTGGAACCTAAGTCATAGCAAATCAAATGAAACAGGTGAGAAAAAGTAGCTGAGACTTCAGGTGGGCTTCTTGCCTGTCACAGCTCAGCTCCATGCTAGTGCTTTGTGGTCAAAACTGGCTCTGTGCATATCTGCATTTCCATAGTTGCAGCAGAGGATGGATCATGTCCCTGATAACAGCACCTCTGGAACAGCCTGCTGCATGTCAGTGGACCTAGTCTCCTGTGTATAAAAAGATTCACTCCTTGGTGTGTGAGCTGATTAGTTTTCAAACTAAGCAATTTAGATTTTGTTTTCCTATGAAAAATGAATAAAGCAACATGGCTGTAGTAGAATATTGGCAAATTAGGTATCAAGTACATTATGTTGTCTTTGTTTAGGGGGTAAGTTCTGCTAAAGATTCACTGTCTAGAGTTGGAGGCTAACACTGTAAAACCCCAAGTACTTTTTTGGTTTTGTAATTTGAAATAATATCTTAAATCAACAGATTTAAGTGGGAAAAGTAACTGATAGGGAGAAGGCTCTTTTTCCTTGTCTGACCAGAATCTGAGTTACAAATGAGCATATTAAAGTTTACTATATTTCTCCCAAATACATCAGTCTAATGTAAGATATTATCCTGCCCACAAATTTTGCCTTGCCTTGTTCTCTACGATGAGCATTGATGTGAGCTGACTCAAATAGAAATGTTTCTTTTCTTGCCATGTCAAGCTAAATGAGATGGATTCACCTCATCTTTATGGTGGCTAGAATGATGAGTAGCTATCCTGACTGGTGTTTGATGAGATCACAGGCAAAGAGTTTAGGATTTTTCCTTTAACTTCACTGTTTTAACTTGCCGGTGTCTAAGGTTGACATTTTGCTCTCATTTGGTGCAAAATCAAGAAATGTATGTATTTAATCAACTATTGGAAAATGTGGTGGTTACAATACCGACTTCAAAGTAAATTTAATTTCTCTTTTTTGGTACTGTGAGATTGCTTCTTTTTGTGTTGGAGTTTTAGGGTTTTTTTGAAGGATGTAGCCCAAGGTTGCTGTTTAATTAATTCATTTGTGGTTTATAACTTCATAGCCTCATTTGATCACAAACCAAATCAAAAATCTTATTTCAGACTGAATGCAGGAAAGGACACAAAGATTTTTCACAGCACTAGCAACAAACAATTGTACATCTTTTTGTGAAAATAAGACTGGTTAGGGAAGCTTCTTCTGCTTTTAATTTACATACAAGACGTTTCTCTAAATATAATTGACCCAACCAGGCATGACTACTTCTTGTAGTGTTCTTTAGAATACTGAAGAGTGGCTAGAAATGTACGGCCACATCATTTTGTGCAGAAATCTGTACCTTCCTGCACACTGCTGAACAATACAAAATGCGTTATTGATCATATACATGATTAGATGGAGGTTAGTGGAGGGGATACCCTCTGTAAATTTCCTTTGATCCTGCTAAATGTTGTTACCAGTGTGCTACAGGAAATAAGTGAGTGTAATGATTTTAGAGTGGTGTTATAGTTGGTTATATCAAAGATGAAACACTGCCTGTGTTCCCTTAACAGACTTTACAGTAGTTCCACCATGAAAGATCTGAAGATCATTATTTACTGGAAAGAAAAGAACAAGGCAGAAATCGATTACTACGACACTAGATTTATGTCTCCATTGCACTCTATATACATCTCCTATTTGTTCTAACTTCATGGAAGGATATTTAATACGTAATGGAAAGAGGCTTTTGCTTTTGATTTATTTTTTGTTTATTATTTTTGGCATTCCTTGGAGAAATTCTGGAAATCAATACTTGGATGGGAGTATGCCTGGATGTAGGCAGTGAGAAGCAGTGGCAATTGATGTATCTGTGTGTTTTTGAGCTGACATACATCTGGCACACTCAGGACTCTGTTGTTGCAGTACAATGTGCTCAGCCTAAGTGGGGAGAAAGTCATATTTCTTCCATCATCTGTTTACATAAAATAAGCCAAGAGGCATAGATAAATTTGGGTAGTTAAGTTCAAGCTTGGAAATCTGTCCCACTGAAGCATTTAGTTGCAAGTGTACATATTTGTTGCATCAAGATGAGAGATGAAGACAGATGATGGAAAGCATGAGCATAGACTGACATAAAATGAGGCAGGGGATGGTAGGGGATTCCAAGTGCTCAGAAATTTCAAGTTAAGTTACAGATGAAAATGGACATGGCTTTTCTTTCTGTCTTTTTATCTGACAGGTGGCACTTTGGTGACTTTTGCTCTTGCCCTAATTCCAGGTAAGCATCTTAGATATGGCAGTTTCTGCAGTCACGTGCTAAGGGAAAATGCAAAACACTGCTCTTCTTAAGATAAAATAGTGGATTTGTTTTAAAAATCCTAAAGTTTGTCATACGCTGCAACATGATTAGACCCTAGAGAGGTTTGAAATCAGAGTCAGTTTGTTGTCTCACAAATACCTTTTGGTAAGATAGCATGTAAACAGTGGATGAAATAAAAGTAGGGTCAACTAGCTGGCTGCTTGGTACATGGAAAGGAACAGATCAAAGGCAGGGATGCAATATGTTACAACACAGAGAGCCACACAAAGTACCCAAGAAAGAGCACAACATTACCTCAGATCCCCTGCCACCAAAGCTGTGCTCTCACAGGATATAGAACATGAACTTTCCCACAAAAACAACCCCCTTTCCCAACCAAGCATGTGCTTTGGAAGCTTGTTGCTACTCCTTTTTGACTCCTGATATCTCATTTGTAGAAGGTCTTATTAAAGCCTCACTTGGCTGTGTATAATCTGCATAAACCATGGTCTTTGATTGTGTTCAAGACCCTTGTGGGAGCCGTTGCTTCCTTCCTGCAGAGAAGGTTTCAGTGTTGTGTACCTGCAAAATCAGTGAGTGAAGTAGTCACTGAGATGTGGCAAGACCAAACCTGATAATTGCCTCATACCTGCTCCCTGTGTGGTGGGCAGGATGGAAGGAAGGGAATGTTTTCTTGATGCCTTCCCCCTCCCCCAGTTTAGATAAATAATTTGAGTATAGTTGGTTCACATTATGATAAGTTTAATCTGTGGGTCACTCAAGACCATTCAAGTTATTGTGGATGGTTGGTCCTATGAATCACCACTAGGCTTCACACAGGAAAAATACCTACTTTTTAATTCAGGGGAAACTTGGAAATCCTGTACTTGCATGGCTTTGTAAAACATTAAAATGCTTCCCTTTCTACACAGATTAGTTTGTGACAAAGGGAAAAAAACCCACTCATGTTGTTTCCCAGACTGAAATGTTTATTCCCTTTGTTCCTTGTTGGTTTTAGTCATGATTATGAGCAGCAGATGGCCAACCACAGTAGTCTGGTGTTTTTCCTCTCCAGTGCTGACCTGTGCTAGGTCAAATTCCAGATATTATCTGTGGAGATGCAGTTTTGAAAAAACCTCTATCTTGCTAAAGCATCTCTCAATAACAATATCTAGCTGATATACATAGCTTTACAAAAAAAGAGTCAGCATCAGCTGAAGTCTAACACTGCATGTCCACCAGGGCTTCCTGGAGCAGGAATCAATATTCTCAGGTAAGTTTATGAGGATGCCATGAAACCCTCTAAATGCAGTGGCATTCTCTTCAACCTTTTTTGCAGCCCATCAGTTCCAGACTAAAAGATCACTCTTACTGTAGGAAAAGTCCACTCTTCAGTTAAGATTTTTTTTCTTACTTTTCCTGCTAGGGGGTGGGTGGAGATATTTGTTTTGGCAGGATCTCTTCCTGTATAACAAAGCTAGCCAAAAGAGCCAGAGGACAGCCCTTCTGTGTTCATGTCTTGCTATTTTTATTTCTGAATCCTCTCTGGTAAATCAGAGGTATTTTGGGGCTTGTGAATGTCTGCTCCAAGTAGTGAAACAGCCAGCGCTGATGCACAATCTGTCCTGAGCTGGCAGGGAATAAATGGAACTCCAAAAGTAAGTTCCACATTACGTTGTTAACAATTTCCTGCTTTGCTGTCATTCCTTCTAAAATAATTCCAGTTTTCTATGAAGAACTCCATGAGGTTAGAAAGCAACTACAAAGGAAATGCCTGTCTTTTACATGCCTTAATGCTGGCTTTCCTCTTTGAGTATGTATGCAAAGCTTCTCACATATTTGGTTGTCTGAATCCAGGCAAAGAAGCAGTTCTGGTGTCTGTGGCTGGATGCTTCTCTACCCCAAACTTAGCTAGGCAAGAAGCTTCAGCAACCTTATGTGTCTCAACCTCTTTGGAGCAGAGCTTTTGGAAACTTGTTTCATTAATGGTCAGTTATTTTAAAAATTGTCAGCATGAGCATAGTTCCATTCACCCTGGTGCTCTGGCTCCAAGTAGAAAGTATTTGGCTATTGCTGAGCAGTTCTGAATGCAGCTCTCTAATATTTTATGGAAAAACTGTCACCAAATGTATATGCCTTCATGTATATTCATGTATATTAATAAATTACTTGAGAAGCTCAGAAAACAATAAAGGGGATGGAAAGAGAGGAGGAAATACAAAGTAAAAATCTTGAAAAATACAATGGAAATGCATAAGCACCTTTTTTTAAAAAGTGAGTAATTCAAAGCGAAGAACTTTATCATTCAATTTCTATGGCAATTTCTAACCCTGAGTTCTGAGTGAAAGCCTTTTTGCCAGAGTCAAATCTCACCCCAGGGGAAAATTGTATGAATCCTTCATGTTAGGCTGGATGTGAGTGCAGAAGTGATGTTCCTTCTATTTTTTATTGTGAGCTGAAGGGTTTTGTCTTGTAAAATTGCTTCTAGGACTATGACAATTTACTTTCCCACACCTGGAGCATTCTGAGCACGGTCTTCCATGTTATGCTCAGGGTAGTTGTCAGGTAGCAGCATAAGGAAAGAGAAGGTCAAGTTGGATTAAGTGGACATTTCCATCTTCACTTTTTTTGAGGCTGTGCCCTTGGACTTTGCAGCTGCCAGTGGGTTGCTGGTATTGGACTGTAGGGAGGATTTTATCTGGATAGCTTAAAAAGACATGGGAAATGCACTGAAGGAAGGGATTTATGTAAACAGCAAGTATGTTGATGGTAATTTGATATGAGGTCTTACTGTGTGTTAGGTTAAGTGGAAGCTGCTGTTTGTTAATGACTTGCCAGCATCGTAATTCCACAAATGGATTTATCACGACGTACTACTCTGAGGACAACTGCCCCCTTAGTTTTGCCTCACAGTTCCTCTACTTGGGGAAACCTGGCATCAAACACGATGCCAAAAGCAATCAGAGCTATTCCCTGGGCAGGCAAGTCTCTTGTGCCTCTGCCTCCATGAAAACCTGCTGCAACACAGCTGGACCTCTGCCCTTTGTGTCGGTGCTCTGACAGCAGCCTTCCTCTCATGTAGTTTTTTAGAACTAAACCACAGGCAGCTGGATTCCAGATAATCCCAGACTTGTAGTGTCTTTAAGGACCAGATTTTAGCAATTCATTAGCACCTCGTTAGGGGCGGTTGGTATGGGATTAGGAGGTGTTGGTGAGCAGTATTGGCCAAAGCAGCAGATGGGAACAGGAAGGCTGTGGAGAAGCTCTGATTTTCTCTGAGGCATCTCAGTGCTCCTCCAGCTCTGTCATTGCACCCATCCCTGTAGGGGGATCCAGTATGGGTAAATGAAGGTGGTATAGAATGTAATCTTATCCCCCAATGAGTTGCAGCTGGACCAATTACTAAAAATTAGGAGCAGCCCTGATGTTAACAGGCCACACCGGTAGCCAATAAGAACAGTGTTATAAAAGAGTGGAATAGTGGGACCTGGAGTCAGATGGCTGCTGCAAGGACCAGGAAGAGTCAGTGCTTAGAGGAGTTGCCTATGAGAAACATCGAGGAGGTATGAAGCTCTGGCGATATGGAATCCTTGCACAATAATGATAATAGAACTCTGGATATATAGGACAACGCATCACTATGGCCAACTCCCTACCCTCTCTGGGTTCTTATTCTCCAGAAAAAAAAGCACATTTGTGATGCAACTGTTCTGCCTTGCCTGACAGTGATCATAGGTACTTTTGGACTCTTTTTTGCAATGAGAGCTCGAAACACATCACATAACTGGGTCAGGGAAAAACAGGAGATTCTTGTTGTGCTCCATCCACCAGGTATGGAGTTAGCACACAACTTCAAGAGGAAGGGGTGTAGTAGCCCCTCCAGAAAGGTGTTTATTTTAGCTTCCTTTACTTAAAGGCATACTTCAGTTCTAGAGAAGCCTCAAATTCTTTTTCTTTGATTCTACCGGTTTTAGGGCAAGCCATAACATATTTATGCTCTATCAGTTTAGCGGTGACTGTAAACAAATGAAAATATAGGATTAAAATAAGAAAATTAATTGTAACCATCAAGTTCATCACAAAGAAGTACAGTACATTGTGCTTCTACATCTCAAGTGGTCTGTGTGTGTGTATATATATAAAAATATGCATGTAAACACATGTTTTTTATATATATATATATATATATAAAAATATGCATGTAAACACATGTTTTCCACACTGACACTTCCAGCTTTGCACCCAGAGCACACCAGCAAGCTAAATTCAATTCCAGAAGGGAATACATATTGTCTGTAGATCACTCTCTGTGTTAGAAGCCTGACCCAGTTCCAGCTTGGGTTATTTCTGTCCTGTTTTTTTTGTTTTTGTTTCGTTTTGGTTTTTGGTTTGTTTTGGTTTTGTTTTGTTGGTTGTTGTTTTGGGGGTGTTTGTTTTTTGTTTTGTTTGGGGGGGGGTTGTTTGTTGTGTTGTTTTTTTTTTGTGAGGATGGGAAGGACAAACTCTTCTCTGGAAGTACTGCCAGTCATATAAGTGGTGACACAGAACTTATGCAGCACATGACAAGAGATAGGCTGTCACACGGTCGAAGTTGGGAGGCTGTAAGGATCCATCACCTAGATTAATGAACTTTTGTATGGATGTGTTCAGAAAAATCACTGTATGGAACCCTACCTGGCCCCATCCTTTGCTCTGAAGAGCAACTGAGGTATCATTTTCCCCCAGTAGCTCAACAAGCAGAAGAAACCACCACAAGTGGAGCCCTTTAATCCTGTCACTGCATAAAGACAGCAGGATTTAATCAAGAACAGTTTGTTGAGGAAGGATTTCTGACCTGAAAACACAACATAAATGATGGTAATTCTTCCCTGGCTCCCTCCTCTTGCAGGCTTCCCCTTCAGGACCAAGTGTCTGTGACACCATGGTCATAATTCAAAGCGTTTTCTAAATAAATTATAAATAAAGCCAGTGAAGAGTTAAATGCACCATATATTAGATTTCAGTGATGAAGCCTCTGATTAATATAATGAAAAGCCTGGTTTAATTGCATTACCTTCCATTAGCTACCATCTTCCTTTTTTTTTATAATTGTTTCTAAGGCTCTGTGTACTTTATCCCTGCTGGGACTTTCATCCCACATTTATTCAAGTGAGACTTCTGCTTTCAAAACTGCATCTTTCATCAATCTCCCATTAATTAGCCAAATGCCACATCATATTATACATTGATGCATTCTGTCAAACATGTGCCATAACAAGAGGCGAGCCCATGGTCTGTCCCAGCTCCTCTCGGGAGCTGGTCATTGGTATTCCAGGATAAGTCAGCTTACTGTAATTTGAAATTGGTCTGCTGTCCCATTAGGAATCTGCCTGATCAATACCAAGTGAATTAGAGTTTCAGTGATCTGATTAACTCCCCATTATTTTCTACCCTGGCTGGTTTAGAATGCATGATGAGACAATATTCCAGTTTCTTTGTTTTATCCCAGTTTAAATGAAATATAGACATCTGAGGAAGCAGTGGCTGTGCATTTGATTTGGCTGTGGTATTATAAAGTCAAACACTGTAAGTGTCTGCCTTGCATTGACAGCTGGGGGCAAAAGCTCCCATATCACATAGAAGGACGGCAGGGGGCTGGAGAGAATGGGGCATTTTCCAAACTACTGTTCCTTTCTGGCTTATCCATTCTGTGCCTTGGTTGGCAGTCTTGGGTAGACTTACCTAACTTAGGGTAGCAGTTAGTAGCTGGGTTGGTAGGTGGCCACACCATTTCTGGTCCTACACATCTGTAAGCCAAGATGTAGAGGTGGGAAACTCTCTGTACTGAGTCTCTGACTGTGAGCCTGAGAAAGGGTCTAGAAGATGTGCAGTGGAAATGTGAGATTTTCTCTAATTCATGGGATCTCTGCCATCATGAAAGAGGGAAGTTAGGGAATCTCATCAAGTTTTGTTAGATCACAAGTTCTTTGCCTTCAAGACACGGATGATTATTTTGTGTTGGCAGCTTGTGGGTGCAATCCATAAATGGAGCTTCCAGTTCCCATTGTTATATACTTGCTGTTTTATTGCAAGTATATAACAATGGGAAACAGGACCAGAAAAAAAGGCCTAATTTTGTGAGTCCAGAAGGCAGATTTTAAATAGAAGGCTTGCTAATCTTTGCTAAACTTGAAATGATGTTAACAGATCCCACTTATCAACTCTTTTGCCTTTGTAATAGCTGGAGGTGTTTCAGCAAGGTATTCTTACATAAAGAAGTTGCCCCTAAAATATCAGGCCTTTCCACCTACACACAAAAGACAAAAAGGAAGAGGTTTCTCATTGTGCTTAGATACTCAAAGAGAGGGTTTGGAGCCAAAGCTGTATTTTAAAATGTACAGTCTTAGTGTGCCAGCAGATAAGAATTAAAAATACTTTAAAAATGAGAAAATTATTTGGGGAATGCTGCATATGCATTTATTTTAGGAGACAAAATCTTGTTTGTTTCTCCTTCAAGGTGTTCATCATGTCTTAGCCCCTTTACTGCATTTGGGGGCATCAAGTTATGAGCAGGGCTGCACATTTTATGTGCCAATAGGCAAAAAGCAGGTAAAAATCGGCTTAATATGTGCAATGTGTATATTAATATTAATTTCTCTCTTTAGAAAATTGATATAGATTTGCTGAGTAGTACATGTATAATGCATAAATGCATACATAAAAACTTAATGTGGACATACTCTCATACCTTCTGCCCATGTACATTGACATAATTTTAGTATTTCTTCATTGCTGCTTCATGGACAGTTTGCAGGCTGTGTATTTTTGGGAGATTCAAGGGAGATTTGGGAACAAATCTCCCTTGTTTGGGGAGATTGTGTTCATTTGGGGTTTGTTTGGTTCCTTTTTTTTTTTGGTTGGGATTTTTTGTGTACATTCATGGGGTTTTTTCCTTTGAGAAAAGAAAATATAAGAGAGGAGACTTGCAAGTGCCAGGAACTTGAGTCATCTGTGGGCAGTGAAACTGAAAACTCTGACTCCCCAAGTTAAGCCTCTTCAGAGGTCCTGGTGCAGGATGACACCGATGGGATGGTAAAGCTCTGTACGTAGCCCACTAGAGGGTGACAAAGCCTAATGTTAGGGACCTGGAGGTGACACTGGGCATCCAGAGCCCTTGGCATCCTCCTTGCCTGCTTGGGGTGCACGCCCTGGTCCACCCACCAGGCTTAATGTCCATGTTTAACGGCATAAGCAATCCCTGCCTGAGAAAGATGAGCTGAGCCTTCAGCTCATGAGTAACAGCCTTCTCAGAAATCTCCTCAGAGCATCATGAAATGGAGGAAGCAACAAAAAAATTATGGGAAAAAATAATAAAGCAGATGCAGGACAGCTGACTTGATCCCCAGTACCATATGCAAGGGCTGAAAACAATGCATTACAGGGTCAGTTTTACCAGCAAATAAGACAAGGAGCTGCACAGGGATGTCCACAAACTAACTTTGTGAGCCAACTGGTTTACTCCAAAACCACTGGAGCTGGTGAGAAGGTGGTCTGTTGACTTGGTTGGGTTTCAGTCATGACCACAGCAGAAAGGCACATTGTAGTGTGTTCCACCAAACACAACTCACCCTTGGGCTGGAAGGCAAGCATCATTTCTTGGGTCTGTGGGGTTTAGACACACGAAGATAAAAATAACACATTTCCAGGAGAAATATTGCAAGCTCTGGACTGTGTGTAGTTTAATGTTTGAGTGCTATGGACTGTCTCAGCATTTGTCAGGGATCAAGGCAAGAAAACAGGAAGAGGAGAAAAAGGAGTATTGGTAAACATTAGTGTAAAATGTTGGGCTAAACTAGCAACAAAACAATTTTATAATTTAAAAGTATTGCTTTAAGTAGCTTTAAAAGTATTGCTAAAAGTAGCTTTAAAAAAGGGCTAGTCATCTTTGGAATTGTGGAAACTGTGGAATCCTAAATAAAAAATCTGTAGGATTTGAAAGAAGTTGGTGAAAAATTTCAGATGTGATTTATTACTTCAATGTTTTATTATTATTTCTGAGAAACCCATATAGGACTCTATTAATTAAAACTCAGACTGACACTTTGGCTCCATAAGATTTAGGAATTAGTGTGATTTTCTCTCATTAGTGCATTTATTGCAGTGTTCGTCCTTTTAATTAAGCATTAAGTCCCTCCAAGGTGAGTTTTATCATCCCATAATGCATCTGGGCTTTTGCTACTTGCCTAAATACACATTAGGGGATGACAGCCACTTTGGAGAAACCTTAATTGTGTTATCACTGAAGTTTGAGTCTTTAATTTGTCTGGGTTTGGGCGACAGGTTTCAATTTCTTTAGGGGCCTGCTGCAAGGAAACACTGTGATGTCAGTTGTGTCTGTGTGGGTAGGAAGGCTGAATTCAAAGGGCTTGAGAAAGACCTGACCCAGTGCCCAAAGAGGATCCCACTGGTCCTGGTGGCCTTTGGAATGGGATCCAGGATGTGGTGCTGAACACACAGCAAGGATTGTTGACGTACCTCACATCACACTTGAGCTTCCCAGCCAACTGGTCAGGCTAGTGGTGGAGCCATCTCACATGGCTGGCTGAACTGGAAAGGGGCTCCTGCTCCTGGATGTAAGGCTCAGATCCCCTGGGAGCCTCTGCTTCCCATGTAAAATATGGAGGGATTGAGTCCAGGCTTCTGTGGTGCCAGTTGGTCATCACTTTAATGGAAAGAAGGGGGTGTCTTGTACGTATACACACATGCCATATATACGCACCTGTGTGTATATAAATGTATGTATATGTGGGCATATAGAAAACTGAGCCATTTTTGCCCCAAAGGATTTGCAGTGCTAGCACTTGCAGAACACTGGGTGAGCACACAAAGAAGTGATGTACAGTGACCAAAGAGAAGATTTCTCTAAAGTTATCCCTGCAGACATGCTCAGGTGTGCATACAGTCCTGTTTAAATAGCTCTTGGTACAGTATGGACATGTGCATACCTCTCAAAGGGGCAGGGGTGATATCATCAGACTATTTCAATAAACCATTTTGCTGTCACCAGATGGCAATGTAATGATATTTTACCATTACTTTACCTTGATATGTCACTGCCAACTTGTACTACTTAGTGTTTCCCTGTAAGGCCTCAATAAATTTTAGTTAAATTTTAATTTAAAAAGGCACAAAAAAACAACAGTTTCTGTTTCCATTTTATTTTGTTGCTAACTTCTTTTGTTAAAAGAATAACTTTATTAATTTAGAAGAGTGCAGGAATGAAGAAATTTGCTGCAAATGTCTGCCTTACGGGTCCAAACCTCCCAGGTCAAATAGAAAACCTTGTGATTTATTGTCATAGTTGTTACTGCTATTAACACTAATATGTGAATTTTTTTCTTAAGTGTATTGTGACTGTAAAATGAATGAGTTGGGCAGCAATACAGACTTCTCTCAGTAAATGAAAAGGCTGAAAATTGGTGATACGAGTCAGACTAAATACCTAGAAATTACAAAAAAATTATTGCTATTTTCCTGACCTGTGTTACTTCTGACTTAGTGGGAATTTTGTGCAATTTAATCAAATTGGGGAGCTCAGATAACATCTAAAAAATCTCAACAAAAAGACTTCTAGGCTCATTAGCTATTCCTATGAAGCTGGGATATTCTCATGTTTTTTGATCTATAAAAGAAAAAGAGAATAATTTTTATTTTTCTCAATGCTAGTACAAAATATAACATTAAAACAACCAACAAGTGGTTCCTGGATTGGACCTGACACTTTGAGACAATCTAGTCAGAAAATCTGATGCTTTTCTATGAAGGTGTAAATCAAAAGATGTTCTCCTGAAGTAAGTTTGAACTGTTTGCATGGAAGTGCCCTGAGGAGCAACTGAGTCACATACAGCAGTGCTTATTAAGTAATATGGGGCATTTGTGATTTAGTGCTGCCAAATTAATTTCTCTAAATTTCAGTTTTGCCCTCTGTAGGCAATCCTAGTGCTGTCTCCTAGGAGAGTGATAAGATTACTCTGTATGATTGCTGGGAAGCTGTAGTTAGAGGTCCAGGTGTAGGGACTTGCCCCTTCCTATATAAAGAGATTAGCAATTATGAATATAATCTGAGGAAAAGGAAAAGTTAACTTGCCCTGCTTCAGTAATGAAAAATCATCTACTTTTCCAACAAATTAAAAGAAAAGGTTTTTTTTATTGTATGAGAAATACAGCCTAACACTCTGTAGAGGGTGCAGGAATCACCTTTTGATCCCAAATATGGACGCTCAAGTTTGTAAATTTAATAAAAAAGATAAAAACCCCTGTGGCAGTGCTTATACCAGAAGCAATAAACTCTGATTAGATCTCAGTATTTTTGTATCAGAGTCTCTTTGGCTTGCATGGAGGTGAGAGCTCTGGATGAGATAATGGCTTCAGAAAATGCTGGAGCATATGAAGTTTAAAGACCCATTCAGACCTCACAATGTCTAGGAAATTAAAACAATCGAGAAAGTTTTCTGTCACTGTCCCCTGTCTGTTTTAACTGTCTGTGCCCTTTCATCATTTGTTCCTGCACAACTGAGGCTGTATCTGTGCTCCTATTTCATGGTCTTGGGTGCCTGCTTGTGATGAAAATCTCCATCAGCTCATCTTTATTAACCTATAAAGCAGTGAAGAGTCCTAACCAAGCAATCAGGCACCGTCAAAACATCAGAGATGCTTCTGGTATTTGAGTCTTATTGTTGGCACTTAGAGCTGAGGAAAATGAATATCTAAGAAGTGTAATAATATGTTCATCATGCATTTCTCTCAGAACAAGTAGTAAAAGAAGGGGAAAGATTGGGGTGAAAGGCAGGGAGGACCCTGTTGTGTTTCCTCAGGCAGGCTTCATTGGCTTTAACTGGTACTAAAATGCAGCTGTATTTGTGCAAAGATGACTGATGACTAACCAAACCTCTAAACTGAGGTTTGAGTCAGCAACTTTTACAAAGTCACCTTCAGACCAGAGTGGAAGAGCACCTATAGAGATTGCAGCAATAAGTTCCTTGATATGAACTGAGTTGAAAGAAACAGAGATTAGAAAGTCTGCAGCTTTTTTTAAAAGCCAGGGAAATGTTCTGTATTTAGTTTTAAATTTGGAAGAAGACATATGGTAACTTATAAATACTTTTGGAGTGAGTATTCTCAGACTTTAGTTGTGGTTTGGACAAAAAATTTCTCCTACTTGTCTTTTCTCACTGTGCCTATTATGTGAAGCTGATGAATTTACAGAAATAAAATAATTCACCAATATTCTGTGCTATTGGCAAAAAAAAAAAAAACCCACATTAGTCAGCAGATATGTGGAATCCCTTGAGAACTGGACTTATGTATTGGAAAGTCATTTCCTGAGTGAAAGACTCCTTATGCTGAGCTGAGGTGCTTGAAGCTCTGGGTGTTCCTACACTGCATATTTCCAGGCCTTTATTCCCACTGCAGTGGGGCAGCTGCTCATCACACAACAGCAATTTCTTTATTTTGCTTGAGCAATATCAAAATATGACACCTGCTGCCCATGCTGCTTTTGATAAATCTCTGGTTTCTCGGTGGCCAGTGCTCATTGCTGGGTCATGTTGAACTTCTCATCCACCAACACCCCCAGTCCTTCTCCTCAGGACTGCTCTCAATCCCTTCGCTGCCCAGCCTCTACTTGTGCTTGGGATTGCCCTGACCCAGGTGCACAACCTTGAACTTGGCCTTGTTGAACTTCAAGCGGCAAATCTCCTCAACTACAGTGCTTGAAGCAGCAGAAGCCTCAGGTATGTTACAAGAGGATGTGTGTGTGAGGGAAGATTGTCCCCTCACAGCTTTTGGAGAGGTCTATTTGCAGCAGCAAGGATGGTGCCTTACACTGGAGCGGCTGTGAGTAGACAATCGGTTTTGTAGACGGCATCAACTCAATAGAGAAAATAAGTGCAAATATAATCACAAACCAAGGAACATTTGCCCGAGAGCGTAACATAAAGTGAGTCTGAAAGTCCCTCATAAAGGACAGGATATTAAAGAGAGCGGTGGGGAAGAGGCAGGCTATTAATCCATATGTCATTGATGCCAAATGGGTCTTCTGCAACTGAACATCTTCCAGCAGAGACATTCACCACTCCAAGAATAGAGCTTGGCCTATCTTCTGCCCCACTCTCTGATTTCTGGAGAACGAGCAATAAATATTTTTCAGGACAGTGTAACTGGTGTAAACAGGATTGAACTGGAGCAGTTCAGGAAGCACGGAGTGTGACAAATCCTCCTGTTCATGAGACAAAAGCATGCTCTCTGTAAAGCTGTATAGAATTACCTCATCCCAAACATCCTAAAGACTGTAGACAGAATTTGTGGCAGAAATTGGTTATTTTCTCATAATTTTGAGGTAAATACTTCCAGATTCTCTGGTCATATCAACAGACTTGGGATGCTTGGAGTCAGTGATGCAACACTGGGGGTCAGATGAGGATCTGGACTGTCAGGTTGGAACCTGATCCATGCTCTGTCCTTGCCTGATTTAGGTCAGACCATGAGGGAAAGGTTTCACTTCAACGCTGAAGAAACAGAGTTGTCTTTGCCCTTCTAGAGAAACTGGCTGCCAAACTTGCTTTTGCAGTTTTTGAATGAAAAAGTATCAGAGAGTGGGAGGATGGGCTCCTACACAAGCTGGCTTTTTATTGAATTTTTGTTTGCTCAGACTCCTGTTAGGTGGAGAGAGTGAAGCCCAGGTGAACCTGCTCAAGCTGGCTGATGAGGCCTGGAGACAGCCAGGATGTGGTGTCCCACTGCCCATCTTGGTGTTTCTTGTCTCCCAACAAACTGAGGGATCTGCTCCTGTGGCACACTGCAATGTAGACATGTGCAAGGCTGGGACTTGTGCTTCACTTTCCTCCCCTTCCTACCAGGGACCATATAAAAAGATCCTTTGTAAAGCAAGTTTATAAATAATTTAATGTCAGATATAAAAAGCTTTTACCTTTTTTTTTTAACTGGCCTTTTTTTTTTTTGTTAATCTGTCTACATGAAAAACATTCCTAGCAAAGTTCACACAGAGAAGGCCTAAAGTTATTATTAGGCACATAAATTGTTTCCTCATTTATATGCAGGAAAATTTCTTTAATTTATTAATCTGATTTGCATAGAAAATTATGGCACTTATCACTGAGAAGTCTCATTTAGGAAAGGTTTTATAAAGCTATGACTAATTAGAAATAGAAGAAGATACATGAATGTCTTTAACTTTTTACCTTTCAAAACTTTTTTTCTTTAGATGAAAAAAATACTTTAAAAAGGTACCTATTGCAAGAATCTGGAGCTTGTTTGAAAATTGCTTCAAAAATACATATTTTGTCTTCTTATATTTAATTCAGGACAGTGGAAAAAGATTGTTGAACTTAAGTTTTAAAGTTCACAAGGGAGAAAAAATAGCTTAGAGGAGCTGTTCTGTGGTAATGTACGAAGACACTTAATTAACTTGGTCTTCATTTAAAACCATAGTGTAAATCTTTTCAAAATGAATCAAAGTCTCTGCTGAATTACATCTTAGCCAAGTTTTACAGTCAAAAGGCTCTTAAATCAGTAAGACCTGTCACTGTGAGAGCTGTGGTAGTGTTTTCACATTCTCTGCAAGCTCATATGCTCTTGGACTTGAAAGTGTTTTCCCCGGGTCCATTTGCTCCAGCAACAGCTGGCTGTTGGAGGCAGCACATTAGCAGCTCACAATTAAACAATATTCCAGCTAATTTGAGCTTGGGCAGATGAAGAACATCAGTGACAGTGAATTTCCTCCCTCCCACCCTCTGTTTGTTCAGTTTTAAAAAAACTTTATTTTACTTTAATTGCTCCTTGGAGACAAGGTTGCTAGAATTCTCTCTTCATCACAATGTCCAGCTGAGAAATTGTTCTCCCATCTTGCTGAGGAAAAAGGAGAGAGCGTTCAGCCCACACATGCTGCAGATGTGCAAGGGGGCAAACTGGGGGAAGCAATGACAATTAAAGAACATATGGTCAAAAATAAATCTGTACAGTAGTGCCAGTCCATATTAATCACAAGATTAGAATAACAGTGTATCTGTACAAGTAGCATGCTAAATCTCCTATTACATTTACTAGCCTTCATATATCTGGATCTGCACGTTTATCAGGGTGTCGTATATGATATAGTATATGAAGTGAGGGAGAATTTATAGTACGTTTAGCGTAAATGGGCCTGATAAAAACAGAAAAAAAAGGGCTGGTAAAACGTTAACATCTGGAAAGATGTATGTCACTGGAACAGCACACACCAAAGAGGTGTGTGAATGTTTGAAAGGACAATGGAATTCAAGATTCATCTTAGCAGAACTGTAGTATGCCAAGCTCTTCACTCAACTGTGTAAAAACGTAGTAAGTTTTCCTATCAGGTTTAGCACTGCAAGGAGGCTTCTTGCCATAGCATTGTCATCAAGCTGCTTTGAGACCTTGGGGGTTTGTTAGTGGGATTTTTTGTAGGAATAGCTTCATACTTTTTTTGGAAGGGTATGTTTTGCCCTGGGCATGTGGTCTTTGGGGGGACTGAGAGAAAGGCAGAACTAAACCAGGAGAGATTTTCAGTGTGCATGAGTTTTATCAACCAAAGCAACACTTCTAACAAGTCTCCTTCTGCTACTTGCATTCTGCAAGGAGAGAGTAGGTAGGGAACTGATGGCACTAGCCATAGCATGACATTTGTAGCCTGGTCTATGTTAGAAGTGCATGCTCTGGACTGGGAACTGGTGCTCCACTTGCAAGCGTGAAATGTAAATTTTAGGACGTTCTAACACTGTCTTAGGCTTTGAAACATCCTTTGCAAAATGGCTGCTCTTCCATCATCTAGGATGGTGCAGATCTCTAAAAAGTGAATTATGTCTTAAAAATTAAACCAGTGTGATTCTCTACTGTAAAAATTAAGCACTTAAGTATCCATGATAAAACATATGGGATTTTTCCTATCAGGCCTTCCATGAAGCTGTAAACTTTCTGTAACCTTGTTTTCCTAGGGGTAACGTGAAAAGGGAATAATTCCCCTTGAGTAAGGATGATGTTCCATGGGAGGCAGGTGGGTAACAGGGATACTGGGTTGGGAGTAGCAGCCACACCAGGCAGAGTTCTGTGTACTGCAGCTGTCACAGACTGTTTGGTGTTACTCAGCCTCAAGCTTGAAAGAAAGGAAAACCTGCTGTGGAGGAGAAGCTCTTTTAGACTACCAGAATTCCCCTGTGATTCTCGGGATTTTTTTTTTTAAGGTTAAAAAGTTTCCAATACCCCATTGGTAGTGACTTCAAAGGAAGGATCATCACAAGTCTCAGGCTAAGCCATAAAAGCAGATGCTCTGCATTAACTTTGAGACCTATTCTTGTATTCCTTGATTAGATGCCTGCCCTTAATACCTTGCTTCTCTTCACCTGGGTTGTACTTTTTGTCTTCATCACCTACCCTTCAGAGCTCTGAGCAAGCCTCTGTATTTCTCATTTGCAGAAATAGAATCATCTGGAAGGAAATATAACAAATACACAAAATATTATCAGAAGTACAGGGCGTCCTTGTCGCTGGCAATAGTCACACCCCATTTATAAACTTGTCTCTGTGTGGCTGCACATGCTAGGGCTGGTTTGTGCAGGATAGGAAGGGAGCTGCTTCAGAAGCACTCAGACTGCTAGTGAGGTGTCTGATGGAGACACACTTCATGCAACAGGAAAGAGAATAGAATTGCTTTTTTAAAATTGGCTCCCAAAATAGACAACTTTTTGACTTGATATTTCAATAGATATGGAATTGTTTATCAGCTTTGCAATGCACACAATCTCACTAATCCCTCAGACAAGAAATACCACAATGGTGCCTCTGTCTTTTTGCTCCTGTTCTGCCACTGATCTCCATGTTTTATCTCTACACTTATTAAGTAGCTACAGTAAGAGAAGAAATTAAAATTTCCCCTGCTCAGTTAAGCACTTCAGGTGGTCTATGGTCTTATGCCAGATTTTTGAGTAAAAAGGGGATGCAACTTTCCTTGAATTAAAGTTTTTTTAAGTTTTGCTTGTAAAAGCACCTGCAGAAAACTTTTCAGCTATTCTGACAGCCACTTCTCTTCAGTTGCATCAAAATATCTCTGTAAAAATGACAACTGAGAATGAATGGGCTACATGCTTGGGGCTGCATTGTGATGTTGACAGATTTGAGTACAAGCAGAACAACTTAGAAGGGCTGAGCTGCTCAAGCACTACTAAATTCCTCAAAATGGAAAGCAGTTATTGCACTGCTGAAGCTTTCTTAGGCGGACAGAAACTTTCTGCTGGTCAGCATCTCATTTTTCATGCCAAATCTTCTGTTCTTTCCTGTTTCCTCCCCAGCACATGATATGTGTGCAGCAGCATTCCTAGATTTACTGCTTTGCATCTGAATGAGGAAGCAGCTGCCGATGCTGTGATGATGCATGCAATCTAAGGCTGCCAGCTTTTTATTCCAGTCTGTGGGGGTTTTCTGTGGCTTGTACAGTGAAGCTTATTGGGCATGGTCAGAGTTTTAGGATGGGCTGGGGACACAGTTAAAATACGGTTAATGGGATGTCTACATACTCAAAGACTTGCAAATGCTTAAAATGAACTAAATAAGGTCCTGATGTAGGTAGGAGGGATTTTTTTTCCTGCATGACTGCTTTCATAGAAATGTTTCTGATGAGTTTCTTTTTTTGTATATGATAGTTTCTGGACAGTGTTTGAGGTTATAAACAGTGTTGGTACAGAGGCTACAGCCAAAGGCATGGCTTTGGTTTATGACTCAATTTTTGTGGCAGAATGCACCAAAATTGGTCCTGATTAACAAAATATGATTTTGTTAATGAACAGACAGTGGAAAAAACCCTCATATTTCTCCCTTACTTTGTTCTTTTCTTACTTTTTTTGAACTAAACCTTGCTACTGAGTAAGTGCAATTCAGCTTAGTTATGGTCCCTGTGCCTGTGTTGGGTACTCTGCCTTGTAGTTTCTCTCTCCATGCTGAACTCTGTCTCGGTAGGCATGAAACTCCTCCAAAAGAGTCTTTTCCTCAGTGTTTGTGAAATGTGGGAGATTTCTGCCATAGAGAGCATTAATAAGAGCTATGAAAGGAGTTTGGGGCTTCGTCTCCATTGGTCTGGCAAATGGAGTTTATTTGCAGTGAAGCTGAAAAAGGACTCTATCTGCTGCAGGGAGTAACAGGAAAAGAGAGAGATGCAAAAGTTCTGTGATTATTTTCAATAAATTACAAATATTTTTCGTTTAGAAAAACAATTTGCACACAAATGTGAACATAAGTTCATATTTAAATAGCTAAAAAGGTCACTTGTAGCCAGAACATTGATCTGTCTGCTTGTTTCTCTAGACATAAGTGGAATAAGTTGCTGTATTTAGCTTGTATTCTGCATTCTTGTCCAAGCCTTATGCAAAATCCAGAGCCCTTTTGGTTGCAGTTTTTCCTTGGGTATCTGTTTATTCACCTCAGCTGATAGTCTGCACTTCTTGTCAGTCTTTCTCATATTGAATGTAGCTCTTGAACTGTTGACATGGCAAGTGAGCTTCCTCTCCTCTCCCCAGCTTTCCCTGCAGATGTGTCATTTGCTTTGTGTGAGAATTGAGTGTTTTTACTTAATACAGAGGGATCTTTAGGCCAGATGTGCCAGTACTGATGTTAGAGAAAAGGAATTTGCCTCTTGGGTTGTCTGAATTGATGGATGGACGAGTAGTTAAAATTTGCTTACTGCTGGTCAAAGATGTCAGGTTAATAATTTTTGTTATCCACACAGAAAATACAAAAACATGGGTCATATCAGGCAACCTAAGAGTTTTCTTCCTTCTCTGACAGTCCAGATCCCACTAAAATTAATGTGAGGGCACATCCTGTCTCAGTCTTAACCTGAAGAAATTGTTCTGTGGGTGAACAGCTTGTTAACCTTCATGAACCCTGGGTTTCTCCCTCCAGTGGCTTCAAGTACCTCCACTGCTGGTGCAGAGCCACATCCAAAGAACAAGATACATATTCATGGGATATCTTCCTTAGAAATGGGGTGGAAATCTGTTTTTCTTTATATTCTCACTTTAAAAAAAAAAGGATTCGTATAAGGAATGGCACAAACAGCTGAAGCAGAAGGACTGAGCAGTATCTTGACTTAAAAGCTGCTGTTTCAAGGTGAGAGCATGTTTGCTCATGGGGTCAGATCCAGCAGCAGTGCTCTGGCCAGTCATTCCATCTGACTCTGTTGTCAATAAAGGGTTAGAAACAACAAGACAGTCCCCTGCAATTGAAATGGACGTTAGTGCAGAAGAATTCCGAGATATATGAAAAGAATTGTAGCTTATTCTGGAGCAACTGTCATTCATGTTAATGTTCCTACATCCTGTGCAGCAAAGAAACTCATCCTCACAGGAGACAGGACTAATGTCCTGTTGCATAAATCCATGCTTGATGTTGATCCTTGTATTTAAATGCATTGCTGAAGTTGGTGGTGTTTGGATAAGACCAACAAGGAATTGTCAATATAGAAGAAAAATTGAGTGATAGTTCTTGTTGTAGTGTTAGAAGTACTGTGTTGATTCCAGTGATATTCATGAAAAATCAATAAATGCTCTATAATGGGCCAAATTCAAGCCAGCAACCAAACAACCCTCCCTCCAGAAAAAAAACCAAACCAGAACAACCAAACCCCATTACACACAAAAAAACCCCCACAAAGCCAAAACAGCCTAGAATGCATTAAAACATAGAAAAAACCTCAAAAAACTCTACAAAGCCAAAACAGACCAACTTATGGCAGGTTTCATCAGTACCCATTTTCCAGAAGGATGAATTGAAACACAGAAAAGGTCAGCAATCTGCCATCACCTTGTGAATCAGAACAACTCAACATGCAACCTAGAAGCCTGTCTTTGGGTTTTTTAGTTGAGGATTAAGACAGCTTGCTCTGAAGAAAGGTGTCTGGCTTCCTGCTTGGAAGGAAAATAAATTAGCATGGTGGTATATGCTTTGTACATCTGCTGTGTAATATGCTTGGTGAAATGCAGACATCCAGAGCAAGGATGCAGATGCTCCACTACTTGCAGAAGTTAATGACAATTATCCCAGTCTTTGATGGAAAACAAAGGCATGAGGCTCTCATTTCCACAATCCATCATGCCACTGGAGTTTTACTGCGGGATACTTCATGATGGGCTTGGTGAGAAAAATATACAAACTCATATGCTGCTGTTGCAAATCAATTCTGCAGCAAAGTGGAAATAACTCTTGTACCAATAAGCAGTGAGGCCTATGAAAAAAATACCCGCTTTCTGAATTTTCAACTTGCAGATAACAGGAGAAGCTATCAATCATGTTAGAGAGCTCCCGTTCCAGCGGTGTTGTTCTTAAAGACACACCAGATGAAATTGGACAAGACCAGAATATGCAAAGCTCCCCACTCCTTTTTTTTTTTTTCATCTTGTGTCTTTCTAGGGAGTTGAGCATGAGAAAGGACCTTTTTCTGTTTTCTTTTCCTACTTTTTTTAAAAACAAACCTCTGTCCTAGCAAAAGCATGTGTATTGGTTAAGTTTGCTGTCAAAATGACTAATTAGTAGTTTCACAAATGGCGGGGAATACTGCCATTCTTTGGCATGTCTCTTTCCTTGGCTCCCCAAGCTGGCTAAAAGCATGCACAACTCAATCTCACCACATCACAGGGTGTCTAAAACTGTGCTCCAGCTGAAGAGAAGCAAATGTCCATATTTTACTGAGTAAATTCAGAGGCACGTCATCATTCCTTCAAACCTTCTTTTGTTCCTTTGCTTTATGCCTCTTTAGATAAGTTTGAAGCATATCCTGGGCCACAAGAAAAAGGCTCCAATGCACCCCATACCCAACACACTCAGATAAACATGTGTTCTCTGTTGTCTTGCAAAAAAAAAAAAATTGTCATGTCATGGGTAGCAGATAAAACCTGAAACCTACCAGTCAGGCTCTCAGCATCCCTTGAAATCCACCTGCATTGCCGAAGTGAATAAAAGAAAAAGGACATCATGCAATGGGATGCTGCTTCATTTTGTCATTGGAAGAGATGCAAAATACTCTGAAATATAAAAGAATTGTCAGCCAGATGAAGTTACATTGTCCTCTTTAATATAAATTAAATTAAGTCAAATTGCAGCACTAGAAAGCCTAAGGCATTTTGTTGATTTTGGAAAAAAAAAAAAGAGCACTAGTGTCTTGATCAAGATAACATAAGGCTCAAGCTTTTAGTTATTCTCAAGCAGGCCACAGAGACACTGGCCTGTTGCTGTCTATATCCACAGACTCTTTAAAAAGTCAGAGTAGGTACACAGTCCACTCCACCCTGGTGCTATGCTGTGCTGGTGGGAGCTCCTTGAGAAATATATTCTCTATATTCAACTGGGACCTATTAAAAACCATTGTCCAATCCTGTTCTTAATTAGCCATGAATTAACTGTATTTTTCAAAATGCAGCAAAATCCACATGTTGAGGAGTGTGAGTCAGCCTCTGCATTGGAATTATAGTAGGAAATCCTAGGATATTATTTCTTAGCTTGATCTGACATGGCTAAAATAGGCTGCTAACATAAAGTGCCAAAGCATGTAGATCTTTGATCTCATTGGATATACCAGTTTGTGTGTTGCCATGTATAAGGTGTAAGGATGTATCCTGGTAATTTCTCAGCACTGTTTCCCTGTCTTCTTCTCCATTCCATCACTACTCGTGGTTTTTTTCTATTTCTAGTGGCTGTCATTAATTTAGCCTTTGTGTCAGGAGTCTAAAAAGGGATTGTCATGGTTTGACACTGGCACAATGCCAGTGCCCCCATGAGAATACCCTCTCCCTGGTTTCTGCTGTGAGATGTGACCAGGAATAAGCAAAGCAGGCTCACACTTAGGAAAAAAAAAATTATTAGCTAAACTACAAGGGAAAAGGAAAAAAAGAAACACACAAGGAAAATGAAAACTTCACAAATACATCTCCTCCTCCCCACCAAATTCCCAATACAATGCATCCCCCAAATCATCGACTCTCGGTCCGGCACCACCCTTCAGAACACTCAATCCTCAGTTCATCAAGAGGAGAAGGAGTCCTTCTTGTGCCAATGGTGACCTCTTCCTTTCATGTCCAGCGCTCTCACCACTGAACACGGACCAGAGCTGCTTCTAGGGTTGACTTTTAAGGATGCTTCGTCCCACTCCAAAAAGGCACAGTCTCAACTTTGGGACATCTGTCCCCCCCCATATTTTTCACCCCCTGGGGCCAAGGGGTACCCCCACTGAACCCTCTTGGTCCTGAGGCATTGCCTCCCCCTAGAATGCAGTCCCTGTATCACAAGGAACATGGTTCTGTCCATGGCTACACACAAAGAGTCCAGCATAAGCTACTCCATCATCTCTTCCACCTGAGTTCTTCTTTATTTCTCTCGTGGCCCATTTCCTCTTATCTCCTCTGTATCTCTCTTCTCATTCAACTCCAGGAGGATTAGCATTTGTAAGGTTTCCATCATCCAAGAAAAGGGTTAAAAATCTGAGGCTCTGTCTGTCCAGAACCCCGCAACCCCCTTCTCCTTCTCGGCCGGCCACTATTAAATTTCAAGGTGGCACAAGCACAGGCACAGGCTCTCTCTCTGTCTCTCCTGGGGCGGGGGGTGGCTGCCCGATGTCTCTCAGTGCTCCTCCACCCTTCCATCCTGCAGGGGCCTTCCCCTCCCTTCTGTCCAGGGCCCGGCCTACCTCACCTGGCCCCATGGCTGCCCCTGCCCCGCCCAGCCCGCAGCCGGGCAGGGGAGCTCTGAACCTTTCACTGACCAGAACCCAAGAGAGCCTCCCAGGGGAGAGCCCTGCTTTAACCCCGTGTTCTCAGAGGCGGATCCAAAGTCCCAATGGCCACATTAGGTGCCAATATTAAAATCTGAGCACCCATTGGCCTGACCCCAGCATCCCAGAAAACATATTTCCTGTCAAACCACCACAGGGATCAACTCCTTCGCATGCTTCGATGTGTGGCGCTCTTACAGTGTCTGCTAGTAAACTCAGGTTTAGCTATAGCAAGAACAGATAGAAGGAAGATTTGGCCACCTGAAAACACACACCCTTACGTGCCTGCTCTTCTAGGCTTTTACATGTTCCAAATGTGTCTACAAATTGGCCAAGTAATCAATAGCTATGGAGGTGTTTTTTCAGAAGCTAAAATCAGTTGATGAACGATATGAAAGCCAAAGGACAGCTCTGTATTTTCAGTGGGTTTTACGGCTGGTACTTCATATGACCTTCTCTGGTTAGTTCAAAAGGCAAGTTCAAACACATCAGGAAATGGAGTAATACCAAATACAGCTGTCAGATGAAACTCTCTGTCCAGTTGATGAAATTTTAATTTACTTTGCTCTTGTCCTTTCCAAATGGTTACCTTTCAGTTTTCCCTACACTGGGATTCTGTAGATGTTCATTTTCAGAGAAAAATGTATTTGTTCTCTAAAGGGTACCACAGTGTGTTTTCTTCTGGCAACAGGCTGATGAAAACAATAAATTATTCAATCCAAGAATATCTGAAATGATGACTTGCTGATGATTCCTATTTTTTAGGCCTTGTTTTCATTAACTTCTACATTAATAGTCCAAATGTGCAGTTAGATTGAAATGTCCCGTGAAATTGCCCTGATTTCCTCAAATTGGGAAGCCCTCAGCCTCTAGAAACTGTTGAGAGATGTTTTTCCTCATTCTGTGAAATAAAATATGGTCTGCACTTGACAAGAAAAGATAAATCTGTAGCTACTAGTTGCCACCCCTCCCTCCAAAACAAGAAACACTGCAGTTACAGCTACAGCAAGGATAGGAATTGTTATTAAAGAAAGCATCAAAATGACCTTCTCTGAACTGTTTAGCTTTCTTCACTTCTTTGATAATGAAAGACAAGAGATAAGTTCAGGAAACCCATGCACCAAGTACACTCCTGACTAATTTTAGCTTTCTCATTCATAAGGGAAGACTAACACAGCAGGTTACCACCAGCAGAATACATTTATTTTCACCTTGCATAAATGAGACAGTGTAAAATATTGCTTCTTTGTGTGTTGTAATCAAATACTGTGGTAGATGAAAACACATATCTGCTGTACTGATGAAACTCTTCTGAGCTGCATAGGTGAGTCAAAGCCTCCAAGCTCTGTTCAAAGGAGAAACCTTCAATCCTATAAGTAAACCCATTTATTTCAAAATTATCTTTGGAGAGGAGATGGTAAATGGGCATTTGAGATGCAAATTCTAGGTTTGTAACTGCAGGGTCTGTGGCCCAAAAGTAAACTAATAGCATGTGACCAGCATATTTAAGATACTTTGCAGAGATTTTAAGCCATCTTGATGTGTTTAAAACGGGGCAGCCCCAGGGACCTTTGCCAGGGCCAGTGGCAGAGGCCCTGGTGGCAGAGGGCTCCCATCTGCTCTTGAGTCTTTGTGCACGTTTTATATTGTGGGTAGTAAAACTTACCATAAAGCACAAGCCAAGTTGTAGCAGTTGTGCTGCTGCAAAGGGCTGTGGCTTCAAACTTCCCAATGTGATCTGTGAAAGGCTAATCTACATTGTTGTGCTTTTCCCAGCTAACGAAGGACTTTGAGGCTTGGTTGATTTTTATTTTGTGTTGGTGTTTTCTTGTTTAAAACCTTTCTAATAGTGAGGTTTCCAAGAGGTATTTTCCATGTTCCTAGGAGGATCAGTGAGCCACGGCAGGTGCTCACCACAGAGAGAGTGTGCCAGATCCTGAATGAAGGCTTCTACTGATCACAGTTAATTAGTCAGAGATCAGGTCCCCAGGGACTGGGATTACCTGGCCTCCTATTGGCTTGCACACTGAGCTTGTGGGCTTGTATCCTTAGCATCAGTAATATTTTGAATTTAGTGCATTTCAAGAATCAAAATAATTTACTGTGACAGCTGCCATCAGCCATAACTGATGGTTTCAATTCCGAAGATTTTGTCGTGGTTTCTTTCACTTGCAGCTTTTTGTTTAAGTGTTTTGACTATGTTTTTTCTATGAAAGTTTGGAGTTTTTACTGTTTCAGTTTGGTAAAACCATAGAAACAAATAGGGCTGCAAGGGAGATGATGTAGCCAAATTGTCAGACCCAAGGCAGATCCTTACAGGTGTCTACCCAATCCATTGTACAGGACTGCCTGTGATGGCAGCCTGTTCTTGTTTCCTATTGGAAACCTTTTGCTCATATCTGAGGTGAGTCTTCTTTGCTGCAGACTAATCCTGTTGGATTTAATCCCATTAACAATGCCTACTGGAGTAGGTGTTTTCTTTCATCTTTACAAAAGCATTTTTCTGCTGTTAGACTTTTTCCCTCCTTCCCTTCAGGCTAAAACAACCCAATGGATTCACTCTTAATAGATGGATTTAATAAATTTACACAATCCTGGCTGTTTTCAGGGTGGTTTTCAGCTTTTTCACATCTAACTTTTGATGTATGCATGTACCAAGAATAGCACTACCAGATGGTGTAGAATTTAAGGAACTTCCTAACGGGGTCATGTAAATGAAATTAAGATAACCCTGCATGACAATTTACTATTTTGCAGCAGGGACCAACTAGAGAGTATCAAACAGTACCAGACAGTTGTCAACATGTTTTGGGTTCATCTGTTTGTTTTTCCTTGAAGAGATTTGAGCTATTTTGTGCCCAGCCCCCCCGCACCCTTCCCCCAGAAGGTCTGGTGCAGATAAAGGCACACTGAGGGCTAATGCAGACACCCATTTCATGTTAAGGCCAGGAGGGTGCTTGCAGCTGCTCCTTCATGGATAAGAGCAAAGAGCACTAAACATCTGTAAGCTTTCAGGTTTGGGCTTTCCCCATGCTTGTTAACAAAATACACCCAAATTCATTCTTAGTATCTCATTTGGTTGTGGAGTTCACACGAAGACAGCAGATTCTTCCCTGTGTTTGATCTTGTTTGTGCTGCAAATGCTTCCTGAGAGCCTTGTTATATCCTACTTTTTTTTTTCTGGGCTGTTTTTTATTTCTCCTCAGCAATGATTGTGTTCTTTTCCAACACAGCTAAACATGGAAATATTTCTGTATATTTAGGGGGTCCTGGGAATTTTCCTTTCAGATTTGCGAAAACAACAATCTGACAAGCTGCTTCTTGGCATGACACAGCATGTGTTAATCTATGTCATTTCCAGGCTACTTTGTTCATAGTTAATTTGTTAAACTCTTTGTGAGAACAGACATGTTCCCCACTGAGCAGTCAGCACAGCTGCAGCGAGAGCCAGTGACCAAACAGAGCCCACTTGGCGCCCTGTGTTCAGAGCTGGGATGTGAAGTCAGGTTCGGGACAGCACCCTCAGCGAAGACACAACTGATTTGGGGTCATCTCAGCACCTAGGATTGGTGATGATGCCAGTTATCCTGTAAAAGGGAGAAAAAACTGTGCTTTTTGTCTGGATGGACTAGATTTGCAATGTAGACCCCAAAAGAATGAGTAAAACATGGCTGGTGAAAAGAGGTCAAATAGTGTTACTTAGCAAAAAAGGAAAAAAAAAGAGAGGGAGAAATTGAGTCATAGATCTAACTTAACCCTGGCATTCACAAACATGTCCCTGTAGAGTATCCCTTAGGGTGGTAGTATCATAAGATCCCTCAAAATATTAAGAAACAATCCCTCCCTCCCCCCCAGAAGTCTCAGTTGATCTTTCTCAGTTTTATTAGCCTTCAAATTTTAACTCTTCTGTCACTGAAAATCAGATCCCTCCAAAAGACCCGGTGCTGCATATCAACCACTTGTGTAAATGTTGGGGGAAGCAAGAGGGATTAAGCCCTTTGTGTTTATCCCTGGGTTTATGAAAGGCTTTTCAAAGGCCATTGATATGAATATGCCACTTGACAAAGAGCCTGTGGACACTTCACAATTTGTGCATCCCCACACATTTCTGTGAAAGATTAGGAGGAACGAACCACTTCAAATTCCTTTGCAATCTGGGTGTGTTGTCCAACTTGTTCCTGTGACTCTCATTAATCTAGTCTTGTACTCAGATGCCTATTTATGCGTAAAAAAAATTTTTTTTTCTTTTTTCTGTGTCTTAGAAGCCTTGTCATCTTGTAAGAATCTGAAGTCTTTTTGTCCAGCTGTTAGGGCTCTGGGTCTACAAGGTAAAGACAGTCCTTTCTACTGAAGTGCTAGATGGTCACTATCCAATTCAGTGCTGGATTTTGGGGAAGCAACTTTCCCTATGCCTCTGTTGGTTGCAGTGGTGGCAGTCTGTGATTTGGAACTAAACATGAGCAGGGCTCTTTCAGTGTCTCTATCAGTAAGACCCATAGGTAACAGAGTGCTGGAGAAACAGGCTGTCTGGACAAAGGTTAACATTTAAAGGTATATTTAGATATCCCACATCGGAGGGTTTAATTTCAGCTTGTCAGCTGTTTTTCTACACCTTGTTTTATGTTCAGGAAGACTGATTGACCTGCAGGACACCTTTTTTTTTCCTTTAAACTCTCTTGTACTGCTGCATGAACATATTGCCTGCAGTTTTATAAAGCTGGTTCTTTCAACAGGAAAAGATTAAGACAAGGTGTAAAGTGTGTGGAGCATGGAAGTAAATAGCTGATTGAATGAATGAGGAGGGATGAGCAGAACACTTATTAATTTCAACAGCAACAATTTTAAGCCACTCTGTCTCAGGCCAGGTCCTCCATCTGGGAAAAAAACCGCCAAGCTGGTGTGCTGTATTATGTCCCGCTGGGCAGCAGCTGTGAGATTGACCTGCAGCCTTTCGGGGGGTCCGATCCATTTAGCTCAGGACCTGTGCCCTTCACAGCCTCACAAAACCAAAAGGAGAAGACTGGAGGCGCTCTTTCTCCTTGGGACGAACGTCCCATATTTATTGTGGAACCACTCCAGGAGGTCTGGGAGAGAGAAAAGAGGGAAAAAAGATCGAGGGTCTCGTCCTGAGAGATTTTAAACCCAGGGGAAGGGGGGCGGAGGAGAGGGGCCACAGCCAATGGGATACAAGTGATGGGAGGGGCAAGGGGGAGACTGACCCGGGACATGACCACCACCCGGGCTTAGAGGGAGAGAGGGAAAACCATGTGATACAAACATAATATTCAGTGCAAAATACCAATCACTCAGTGCAAAATAATAACTAAAGAAACCACTTAGTGCAATACAACACTTGGCCTTGGTGGGCCTTTAACAATTTCTTTTGAGTTGGACTGGCTCTCTGGAAGGTGGCATTCAAAGATCTGAATGGCAAAACTCATGTGTCATTTATTTCCCAGTGTGGCCACAGGGAGCTTCACAGAGCTGAGGGATAGACAGGTTTTTACACCTCTCCAAGGGTGATACGGTCTCCTTCACAGGCTGTGTCCATTGAGAACCCACTGTATTTTTCTGAAGGATTTGGTGAGATTCAGTCATTCAGAGTTAGCTCCTCATTGGGGGAAGAAGGGATATAGCCTGCCTGACATACAGGTCCTGCAGCATGAGATCACTAAATCTCATTGCAGGATTTTGATATCTAAAGCCTTCCCAGTGATGTACTGACTCAGAGACACATTGTTTGGTCTGTTGTTTGGTTTCTGGAAAGCTCTCTATAAGCTAAAAATTGAAAGCTGGTCTGCCTTAGTGGAGACAGTATTGAGTAAACAGCTGTCAGCCTGTGCCCTAGTCACAACTGCATTCCCAAGAAAGTCAGCTACAAATAAGTGCATACTCATTTGATAATAAGCACAAGAATGCACTGAGATTACCTGGCCTTTCTTTTCTTTTGTTCTTTTTTTCCCTCTCTATGGCTGGGGGGAGAACTGGGAGTTTGTTACAAAAAGGTCAAACACATAACTTTGCAGCTTTCAGCCATCTCTATTCCTTTCTTTTGCAATTCTTCTCTCTGATTAAACTTCCAGATAAGTCTAGGCACTGTTGCCCAGCCCTTCACATTTAATGATTTTATGCATCACTTGCTCTTGGCACTGCTCACAGCCCTGCCATCTCCACTGCAGCCTGTGATCTTCTCCTCTAAATGTTTGACATCTACCAGCATTTCTCTTTTGCTCTAAGATGCCTTTTTTCTTATGTGGTCTAGAGAGGGAAAATGATGGTGGACAACCTTGAGATGAATTACTTAATACCCAAGGATTTTTTTCTCAGCTCTCCTAATGGAAGGAAAGGCCTGTCTCCCTTTTTAGCTTTGTCTTATAGAAAAAGCAAAGAAAAAAATCCCAAATCTACACCTTCTTCTAGGTCCAGATCCCCATCCCACAGCTCAATCTGCTCAAATGATTCCACGAAAAATGAATATGCAGCCTTCCTTCAGAGGATATTATATGGGGAGCAACCTGATTAGGCAAAGAAGAATTTTCTCCTGGGTTTTTTTGTTATTGCTGTAGTTGTTTGGGTTTTTAAAATTTCTTTTTCCTCTTTGTAAATCAGAGTAGGTAAGGTTTATCCATTTATTTAGAGAGGTTTATCAGAGAGATGGTGTGAGGAAGCCAAAGAGAGAAGACCTGTTTACCATGTCACCTGAGGAAGATTAACTAACAGCAAGATTTTGGTGGATGTGGTTTTTTTTAAAATACCTCTTTCAGCTCATCTCTATTTATTTCAGTGGATGTAAAACAATGACTATATCAAAGTGTTTATATGAAGTGCAGGGTGCATTTGTCCACAGCTTTTAAGAGCAGTATAGGAACCCCTGGCTTAGGAAGTTGTTAAGACCCAGATTGTTGATGCCTGTGTGTGCAAAGTAATTCAACAATTTTGTGGTCTTTACTCTTCCCTTAATTTTCTGCCATTGGCTGCTGTGGAAGACAGGGTGCTGGACCCAATGTGACTTGGGGTCTGATGCAGTACATCTGTTCCTATAATCTAACTGTATTTTGTATATTCAGGGACAGAGAAATGTGAGTTTCCTGTATAAAACTGCAATTCCAGTATCGTTGCAGTGGAAATGATGGAACACTTGTCTGCAGAATTTGATCTGCAAGAAATTCAAAACTTCAGTTAGCAACAAGGTAGCCTTTGAAAAAGCAGGATGTCACAACAGCTATTCTTCTGATAATGCTTAAGATGGACCATAGCTCCACTTGGAAGTGCCAAAGTACAAGTATTCAGCAGGTTAAATGCAATGAAGTAGATTATGTCAAACGATGGGATCTGATGATGTAAACAGCTTTTACCTGGGTACCTGAAATAGGCTTGAGATCTTTAATTGGAGCCTCAGATGCTCACAGGACATCTTCATTGCCTCTCATGCACACTAGTTGGATTTTAGGGTTCCAGTTAATTTTTTCCATGTGCTTTTGAGTCAGCAATGGGCTGGGCACATCTGACTTTTGCACAAAGGGACTATCACTGCTAATGTCACAAAAATGTATGCTGGACAGGGAGAAATCCACAATATGTATAAATGTGTTCAAACTCATCCAGTTTCTGGGAATACTTACATAGAGATGTTGTGGAGCTGAGTTACCTTTGGGGAAGGCTGTTAATGAGTAAAGACAAGCAGTTAATTGCCTGGGTAATAAAGTGTTGGTTTCTCCATTTAAAGAGATCACATTGGAAAACCACTACCACCTTCATTACCTGCATACCAGGACTTGTCTTTGGGGTCCCACTTGGGTCTCTTAAGAGCCAGTGATACCATGAATGTGCAGTTTCAATATTTTGGGTAGGTGATGTCTAATATTGTAACAAGAGCAGAATTTAATTTAGATCATGGGGCATAAAAAAAAAAAAAAAAGAGGAAATGGACCCTGAATTTTTTAAGAGTGTCTAAAATATATGGAAATGTGTTTTATGGAAGAAAGGGCCAGAGACTGTACATTTGAGGTCTTAAATAGCTACTATGATTTTATGAATTGCACTGAAAGAGATTTCTACCACTTGGATACAGTTAACATTTACTAAATAATATTGGAATTAAGAGTGTGACTTTCAGAGGGCACCAGTTCATCAGCATTATGCACTGTGTCTTCTGTGTTGAGTCCGTAAGCACAGTTACTACAGTAGTTCACTGACCTTAGTAATATAATCTCTGTCTCTCTGGGGATTGCAGCAGCTACAAGAGTAGGAGTATCCCATTCATAGATGCTGTGAACTCCACTTGCTTTCTGGAGTTTACAATAGCAGAGAGCACAGATGTAGCTTCTTCGGGACCACCACCAACTCATTCTGTAACTTTTTTTTTTTTTCCTGTTTGTTCTGATCTCTGAAATGTGACTTTTATAAGGGCTGTAATCTCAGAGAGGGTTCTTTCCATCACCTGCCATTCAAGGGAGTTAAACTTCAGAACTTAAATTTGACTTAATGTTCAATTCAACAAAATTTACACAGATTGAGTTATTAGTTTTTTGGGGTTTTTTCCTAGGATGTGGATTTTAGTCTAAGGACTTGTGTATTACAGTCATGTTGTAAAAAATCCCAGCAAACCCAATCAAAAAACAACACAACAAAGAACCTCCCAATTTTATTTTTTGTGCAAGGACTGCTGAGAACCATCTGCTTTGGAGAGGCCAATTTCTAGGCCACAGGTGATATCTAAAAAGGTTTCAAAGAGTTTCCAAATCTTGCCGTGGCACCTTTCAGAAATACATGTGTAAATCCTGCCAAACCTTGGAGATTCATTTTTCTTTTTCCTCCCAGAGAGAGGATCACTTTTTCTTGGAATAGATCCCATCTCCCAGACAAGTACTGAAGGCATATTTAAACATTTAGCTTTAGGCTGTGGATCAGCCTTTTGTAGTTCCCCGTTGTGCTAGGATAATAGTCCATGTAGCTAGAATTGGGGAAAATCCACATGCAGATTTTGCCCTTGTGATTATAGATCGGATTATCAAGTTCCAAAGGATTAAAGTTATTTTCTTTGGCCCTTGGCCAAGTAAGTTAATAAGGTGATTTTCTTGAAGTCATGACCTGTCACAGAACTACACTGCCCAGTTGTTAAATTTCCAGTCTGGTAAATTATTCCCTCCATTTTCATTTCCCATTGTATTTTAATGAATGATATGTAAACCTCTTTTTTCCCCCATCACAGGAAAAACTCCTTGTTTCATGTTTCCATGGGATCTATACAATTATAAGGTTTTAAATAAATCTAATGTAAACAGGATGTGTACTTTGAGCTGGTTAGACTTTCTGACAAAAAGAAGCATTTTATGACTTTTTACAAAACTTACCTATTCACCGTATCATGCCTCCCTGTTCAACAGAGAGAGTTTTAAGCCTTGCCTTGGCTAAAATTTAGTATCTGTTACTCCCTGAAGAGCTTTATTCTAACAAATTGTATTTCTAATGTAGTGAAGATTCTTTGAAAATTGGGTAAAATATGTATTTGACATGTAAGGCAAAAATTGTGCTCTTTAATGCTGGAACCTTGAGTCTGACTCTAACCATTCCAGGTAAAACTGGCAAAATTTGCTGATGAATAGTTACTAAAATTGGTGTAGTGTTTTCTACAATGGACTTTGCAATGTTTGCAGATAACATTTTTAGTTTTTCAAGGTGTGAGAGCAGTCTCTGCTTTAAAGACATTTCCATCCCGTGATAACTATATCACAGTCAGTGTTATGCAGATGGCATTTTTCTTCTTTGTGTTCAGTCATCTGAGCTCTGATGTAGTATTGTGAAGCATAGTAGAAGCTGGTATTAACCAATAGCCAATTTCTAGCTAAAAACAGCACTCTTTAAAAGTAAACATATTTCTTCATTCACCGGGCTTTTATTTTCGTTGACACAGAAGATAAAACAGTATCATGTTGTACTTCTAAATGTACACTCTTAACTCCCACTTAACTGTGTTGCTTCTTAAATAAAGTACAGTATGGCTGATTATGAGGCTCTGCATTGGGCTTTCTTTGACTTGATCTTGATAGTTGTAGTTATATATAGTATAGTTATATATGGTAGTTATATCAAATATATCAATGGTAGTTGTAGTATAACTATGATGGTAGTTATATTAAACTTGGCTTGATGGTAGTTATATCAAATGTCTTGTAAAAAGCAATTTGTAGTACTTTCTACTGGGGTGGCAAACAACCAGGCCAAGAAAAGGCACCTCTGTTTTACAGTCCAGGCAGCAGGAAGTAAGTCTCCATTGATTTTTTCCCTTTGAAGGTTATGGATACTTTAGGAAGGTGTGAAATGCTTACACTACTGAGGTGAAAAATTTTACTAAAGTTGGAACTAAATTACTGTCTGGCTTTAGCAGAGGTGTAGTGCAATGTGATCTCTCATGCTAAAAGCCTTATGCAATCCAACCTTTTTATTGGTTTTGTACTGTTCACGTTTGGCAAATGCAGAAACCTGGACCCTAAAATTCAGTTTCTCATTCAATTCTCAGTGAAAATAAATTTTAAGTTAATCTTTCAGTTATGAGAAAAGATGTAATAACTGATTTTGGGGTTTTTTGGTTGGTTGGTTGGTTGGTTGGTTGGTTTGTTTGTTTTGGCGGGGTTTTTTTGTTTTGGTTTGGTTTTTTTTTTTTGGTTGGGTTTTTTTTTTTTGTTGTTTTGGTTGAAGCAAACCAAAATGAATGTCTGTAATGTGCTTTCTTTTTGTGCTTTAAACTCATGAATAGTTATGGAAAGTAGTTTGAATTATTTACCTGTGTGTAGCTCAAAGATGTATCTCTAGATTTCTCTGTTTGTGCGTACAAAATAAGAGAAGATTAGATACTCTTTCTACTTGAGTAATTCTTGTTGCAGCAGGTAGTGTGTTGTGTGGCTGAAAACTTCTATTGCTCTTGTATTGATTAGCTCTCTACCTATTTTGAATAAAACCCAAAGTAGTTTTAGTGAAGGAAGACAAACCTGTCCTTGAAACCTGAAGGAATCCTTCAGCACTGGCACTTTTCTTCACCACTCGAAATCTGTAAGTGGGCTTCAGAACAATTCTGCAGCTGTTTGACTTAGTGGCTTCACCCCAGTCTCTTGGTTCATAGGCATAAGCAGAGAATCAAATTTGGTGTTTACACTGTAGTTATCTGAGTGGTCTTTCTTTAACAGAGCAAAGTCCATGTGAAACTTAATTTAGATTAAATTCCCTGCCAGCAATGTCCATTAGCTGACTCTTGCTGAAGCAAGGATGGTGCTGTCAGACCCAGAACCCTCAACAAGTGGTGAGTTGAAAGAATGGATTGTCCCATACAGGTGTGAGGTCTTGGTGAGCAGGGCTGTAACATGAGGTTAGAGATCACTGAAGTTTCCTCCTACGGAGAAGCTGCAACTGGAGATGTGAAGAACAAATTGGACTTAACTGATGGGAGTTTGATTTGGCTGCCTAAACGGGTTCCCTTTCCTAGGATGAATCTTCTTGCAGATACTATATTGCATATTTGCTTAAGTTACTTGGGTTTTTCCCAAGTTTACTTTTATGGGTGAAATGTTTCAAATGAGCATTTTTTGTTACATTTTTAACTATTCATAATCAACACAGAGTTGATCCTTATGCTTGAGTAATAGCATAAGAAACCTGAAAAGCTGATATTTCTTCCACTAAAAATCAGTCTCTCCAAACAATATCGGAGCTGATTATTTCACTTGCTGTGGTGCACAGCTGTGTGACATTTACTATTTGAGTTACTTTATACCCTGAGTCATACAAAGATGGCACAGAATGAAATGAACAGAAAAGCTCTTCTCTTTTTCTTGCTTATTGTTCCCTGCTGAAAAAAGCTCTAGCAAGAAATAAGGTTTTTTTCCCAGAGGTGGTAAGAATGGTGATTTTTCAATGTGCTCTGCAACACAGAAGAAATTATACAGGGAAACAGAGGCTTTTGTCTTTAGTAGATCATGTGAAAATATTTACTGGAGATGATAATGTTACCCAGGGGAAGCTGACAACAACTTGAACATGAAATGCAGTGACTGGGAGATTCCAGACTAACACATTATGCTAACAACATGAAAACTTCAGTCCCACTGTTTGAGAGAACTAAATTTTGAATTAAACCTAGTCATCAGAAGGTTCCCTCTGACCTTGGCTTTTTTTAACAACAGTGAATTGCTGACCCTGGTAATTTAATTTCCTCTTCAAATAGTGCTGTGTGCGTGTTCTAATATCAAAGCAAGTTTTGCAAGAGGATTTATCAGTTATTAGTTGGAGTAATAGTTAATTTTGTAGACTGGGATCCTTGTGGCCACAGTGAATGGGTCAGCAGCTAAAAGATGCTCCTTGTCTCAGCAGCTCTTTCCCTCTGGTTTGGTCAATCTCCAAACTCCAGTTTTCCTGTCCTACCTGCTTGGCTACTCAGTCCATGACAGTTTGTATAATCCTTGAATGTGGAATTCTGTGGCTAAGTATAATGCATTTTTACACTTAGCTGAGGGACACCTTGTTTCTCTTTTTTTTTTTTTTTTTTTGACAGCTAATGCCTAATGGATTGTCAATTCATTTAGGAAACTTTTGCCCATATGCCTTTGTGGTTAGATGCTGTCTAATTATACTAAACCATTTTCCTTATGATAACCTCATGAGTAGCACTAAAACTTTGAGTTGAGCAGATAATTTTGAGTAATCAAATAAATTGTTTTCTTCTGTAGAAAAAACCTTTATTTTCTTCTAGCACTAATGAATGTAAAAACTGGTCTGAGGCTTAAGTTTCAAAATTAGTGTTATTTATTTCTATAGATTTATAGAATATGACAGACTCAGCAATGGTTTGTAATAAAAGAAAAAAACGAAACAGAAACAATACAACTGAATTTGATTCCTTGTGTCCTAAAAACACTTTTTTGAGTCAAATTCAGCTTTCAAGATCTGTAAATCTTGCAGCATCATGTAAATTAGATAATACATACAAGTCAAGTAACACTTAAAATTTTGTAATGGTTTTGGATCATAGCCTCTCAAGGGTTGGAATTAATTACACCTGCAGGCTGGATTAGGACCTTCTCTGCTTTTTTACACAAGTGAATTGTAAAGACAGACTTACATTGTAAGTTTAACTAAAGGGAATCCATCCCAGGACTTGAGGAAGAAAACTGCACCACCCAGTATTTGTTAAAACACATTTTGATAGATAACACTTTGCCTTTAGCAACTTCCATCCAACAACAATTACCCCTCTCTCACTACTGCTGCAGCAGCCTGGATTTAAACTCTGCTGTCTCAGCTGCCTTTCACAGTGCCCACAGAGCAAACAGCAATTGGAAATCAGCATCATAAAAACACATTCCTGGTGATTTAGAATTTGCTTAGTGTTACTTATTTCTACAGATGTAAGGAGCTAAGTGAGACCAAGTCACATGAATAGTATTGCATGATCGTTTTAATTCAAGTATGGCAAAAAATTAGAGGTGAGGTGACTTCTCGTGCTCATTTTGTCACTGAAAAGGGAAAATAATTACCGGAAAAATGATATTTTCACTGACAGTACAGCGTAATTAGTTTCCCAGGGAGAAGATGTTGGTAGCAAGGGGCTTTACACAGGGATCCTTTGTCATTTTATGGATGCTCATCTATCAACTGTCAGATTGTTTCAAAAGAGTTCGGGTCATAATGTTTTCCCTCTGCACCTTTCCCATCATGGTGGCCCAAATTTGCCTGAATAGCTGTGAGTCGTCTTGTTTGCCTAGTCTGGGCATTCACAATGAGGCAGGAGGTGGCCGTGTTGCTGTGGCTGCACAGCGTGGGGGATTTGTCAGGGAGCGTGTTATCAGGGGTTTCCTGCACAGGACACACACTTTCCTTCTCCAGGCAAGGTATGCTTAGCAAATTGAGGGGGACTCCCCTAGGTGGAAAGGCCTCATTTTGACTCTCATGTGGCAGAATGTCCTCCTTGGCTTGAGTATTAAAGATATACATATAAATGTATACATAAAAATGCCCCAGTTTCATTAGTCTTTCCCACATCATGTTTTGGGTCATCATTCCTAAGACACAATTATTATCTAGCTGTGACAGCAGAATTAATGCAGATAAATATTGAAATTTTTTGACCTGGATCTCTCAAAGGATACAGGTGCCTTGACATTAACAGACATAAAAATGATCACCACTTCTTGCGGAGATATCTGGCCTCACCTATTAAGCAATAACAAAAGGGGTTTTGGCTAAAACCTAAGGAAGCTTGATGTCGTGAAACAGCAGCTGTACCTCCCCTGCTTTGCCTTCCAGGGGAAGCTGCTGCCTGGCAGAGTGTGGCTCATCTGCACCCCTGGTCCTGTGGCAGTATCTAAGTCCTTGGAAGGCTCATTAACTCTTCCTTACCTATCCTGGGAAATCTTTCTTCTCAGCACTTCTCTGTAGAGAGAGTTAAACTAGTCCTTGATTCCTGTTGGGCCTGAAATGTCCCAACCTCCCTTTTGCTTTTATTTCTTTTTTCTTTTTTTTATTTTCTTCCCCCTCCCCCCCTCTCTTTGATATCTCAAAAAAACCCCAACTTAATTCAGCTGTGTCACAGACATGTTTTATGAAAAATCCTTTCCTTAGGTTTTTTTCTCCTGAGAAGCTGAGAGGCCTCAGGAACAAAATGTAACCAATGATTTTCTGCTGCTGTGGAATGCAACAGGTGGATCTGTTATTGATCTCATGCAGTTGTTTCTAATTCATGGCCAATCACGGTCAGCTGGCTCGGACTCTCAGTCAGACACAACCTTTTGTTATCATTCTTCTTCTTCTTGCTTGCTAGCCTTCTGATGAAATCCTTTCTTCTATTCTTTTAGTATAGTTTTAATATAACATATATATATGTCATAAAATAATAAATCAAGCCTTCTGAAACATAGAGTCAACATTCTTGTCTCTTCCCTGGTCCTGGGACCCCTGTGAACACCACCGCACAGCTGACAGTAGGCTGCTGTTCTCGGGACAGTAGACAGTGTCTTGCAGCAGAACTAGCTTGATTTAATGTATGTTTATAAATACTTTCATTGAAACGTCATGAGCATTTAATATTTAATGTTGAGGACAAAATACTTGTCCTTAATGTTAACAATAGTGTAAATTGTCAAGGCAAGGTTTAACACACCCACCCCTCTTCTTCCTTCCTTTTTATTTGGGACAACTCATTTTAGTTCATTATTTATTTATAAGTAATCTGCAATCTGGACTTTAAGAATTTCTATGAGAATTCATTGACAATTGCAAAAAAAAAGGGTGAAAATGTGACTTGAAAAATCTGTGTGGAGAGGGAGAAAACCTAAACCAAAATGAATTGTCTTAAAGAGTGGTAATATTACTGCATTTCTTTAGCAACACAAGTAGTTTTATAGTTTGGATTGCTTGTGTATGTAGCCCCTAATATTTTTTTCAGTTTATTAAATGAATTGGTTGTACAGAGATCCTAATATGACAAATGTTAATTTTAAGACTTTTTCTGGATGTGACTAAATAAATGTAAAAACTGAAGGCTGGAGGCCTATAGCTCGTCTCAATTTCTACTTGTGTTTCTCAGTGACACTTAAGAGTAGCTGAAAATGCTCCCTTGATGGAGTCAGATTGCTTCTTTATTAATTCCATTCATAAATACACACTGGGTGTCCAGTGGAGCACTTAAAACCCTGATAATCAAAAGCTTATTGTGTGTTTGAGAAGCTTGAAAGGGAAACTGAAGTAAATACCAAGGGAGAGTAGAATAAAGTTAGAGTTTTTCTTTCTAAGTCAGCAGGAGGTCGTCTAAAGTATAATGTTATGCACAAGTTTTACCACCGAGGCTGTGATGGGGGGTGTGAATATGTGTGCAATTACAGTAGTAAAATCAGCATGCCATGCATAGCTAATGCAGCACTCTGCAGATGGTAGCACCCCAGAGCAGCATTAACAGCTATCTGATGGCCTCTGTGTGTGTGAGACATGGAGGACTTGTACCTTTATTTCAGCTCTGCATTTAACTCTGTTCCACTCAAACAGCATAAGGCAAAATTCCTGCAAAAGCTGTTAAAGAATAGAGGCTATTTGTTTTTTCCTCAGCTGTGTCTTTCTCTAAGACAAATATTCTTGAGTTTGAATGTTGAGGTGTTCTGGGGGGGAATTTAATTTGTTGTATTAGTAAGGTTCTCTTCTCAGTGACTGTGTATGAAGAATGGAAAAGTGGTGTTTGCACTATAGTGAGGCTGGGTTTCTTGAATTTATCTGGTTACACAAATTTCTCTCCTTCCTTTAGCTCTAGGGTAGAGTTATAGGGAAATAAAAAGCCAAGGCTCTTTCTTCCAGAGGTGCCAAGTGCCAATTCTCCATACTTTCTGTAAATCTTCAGTTCTCATCAGCTGAGGAGCTGCATAAGCTCTCAAACTACAGCTTTGAAAAAGCAATTCTGGTTTTAGATTCATATAACTTCTGCTTAACTGTAAATTTACTTTTACCTGGGTGAGGGGTGTGCCCTGAGGCTTGGGATCTGTGCACAGCTTGAATCTCTTTTTGGGTCTTTTCTTAAATCTCAGACCTGGCAAGCAATAAGAAACAAGTTCTGAGCTGATAGGCACTGTGGTGCTGAGTCTGGGGCATAGATGGGTGCATCCTCTGAAGAAAATGATCTGATTCTTCAGCACCTCCCATTATTTTATGGAACCATTTCCATGACGGCATGGCAGCAGAGGATCGCACATGAGGAGCCATGAGAAGTACTGAGAACTGGAAATAAATACTTCTCTGAGATAAACAATAACATTGATCTTGGCTGAGCATAACACAGAATTTCTCCCAAGACCCCCCTGCCAGGTCCTTTGAAACCTCGAGGCCTAAGCAGATCCATTTTTGGGCAGAATTGCTTAGTTGCTTTCCTTTGCAGAAATACAAAACTATACTTTCTTCTTTATTTTTTTTCTTCTACTAATAACCATGAATGATGGCAATGTGAATGCCTTCTATTCTACTCTCCTCATCAAAACCACAAAGAAATAGAAAGATCTGAAACTTCCAGGCCCCTGTAGTAATAATAAATGGATTGATTTTTCCAGATTACATGCTGGAGAAAAAAGCAAGAAGGATACTATTCCATACATCCATAGTAGACAGACTGAGAAGTTGTCTTTGAGACCCCAAATGATTTGGTAAGATGAAAATTGGAACATCACCTCAATATTAATTAAGTAAATTAAGTTATAGGGGAGTGAGGAGAGAGTAGGGTAGCAAAATCAGTGTTTTAGCCACCAAATCTTATTCTAGATAGATTTTCCTTAGTCTATTCTGCAGTTATCATTTGTAACCGCAAAGGATTTTTTCACCTGTGTTCTTCATGAAGGTATGTGATCTCACTCTGCCTACTGCATACAGAGAAAGGCTCTCAAAAACTGCTCCTGATCACGAGGAGGAAAAGTGAGTGCAACAGCTATCTTCATTTGGGCAAGACTGTGCCTCCATCTGTTCTCACTATAGTGCAGTGTTGGAATAACTTTTATGTTTCTGAGAATTGTGTCTTCTCCCAGACTAACATCAAAAAGAAGAGGAGAGCTTTTACACTGCCGGTGTATGGCAGAAAGGATCAAGCTAACTAGGTTGGGGAAAAAAGCTTGTCTTTTGATGCTGATCTAGAAGGGGTCAACAAAATAGCAGGTAAATGAAACCAGTGGGATTCCAGTGTGGATGAAGCAAACCTGGCAAAAGAGAGACTCAGAGATCTGGGTTCTGCCTGGTGCTTCTCCACCAAGAAGAATGCACACTGCTAGAACCCTGCACTGGTGTGAGGGTCTGGTGCAGCCACTGCTCTTGGCAAAGGTGGCCTGGACTACGGAGCGCTCAGTGCATCTGGAGCCGCCGTCCGTCCCAGCATCAAGGGGAGGTGACCCTGCCCCTGGCTGGTGCACCAAAGCAGGAAGACGTGCATGGGATGTGTCCTGACAAACAGGTGGCTTTAACTCCACACATCCTTTCTGCTACTAATCTTCATTTGTGTGTGTCAAGGGCTGTTTTTTAACATGTCTGTCAGTTTTAGAGCAATCTTCCATATTCTCCAGCATCTGCAAGCAAGTGCATAGGAGCTGAACTCTTTGTCATGTCAGGCTGGGGTTTCTGTTTGCATGATAGAACTTTTCATGACATATGAGTTTTTAAATAAAAAACAGAGAGGCAGCAAATCACTTTGGTTCAGACAATGGAAGAGGGGAAAAAAATCCCACCTAAACAATAGATGTTTAAGTAGAAAGTGTTCCAGCTCCTTCTGACAAAGAGCCTCCAGAGGATTACAATGCAGTCAATGTTGCTTTAATTAAATTTAATGCTGTGTGAAATGCACTCTGAGAAACTTTGATGAATGACTGGGGCAATTCATGTGGCTCACTAAAGGGCATCCAGCTCTTGCAGGGGTGTCAAACCACGATGAATTGGTTAGTACAGGCATGTTTATAGACTGCCTAAGGAACCTTGTATCTGTGTGGTAATGTCAGAGATAATGTTATGATTCTCTGGACCTTGGGGGGCTTTGGTGACATGGTTAATGAGCCAGCCCAGGGAGTGTCCCAGTAGGTTACTTGCAGACCTCCCACATCAAAAGGAGCAGCTTTGCCCCTTCAGAGCCTGCTGTCCTCTAGATCTCTCAGCTGGCCCTTGCTTTCTGTAGGGCCACTTTTTTTTTTCTACCTCCTCCCCCTTCTTTTTTAGTTCTTAGTCAACATTAACTTTGGCTGCTGAAATTCAAAAGTTGTTAGTTTTTAAGTTGGTTTCTCTTTGACCCACCTACACAATGGCTTTCAAAGATTTTTATAGGAACAGCAATCTCCAGTTACCCTCCTCCCAAAGCCTCAAAATGATGACAACAATAAAGCTTAAGTCAAAGAGGAAAACAAGGGAGGAAAAAATCTTAACTTTCCCTCTTTCTGTTCCTTCTTGCCCCTTCACAAAAAAGAGGAATGTTTCTCCCATGCAGAGTTTGGTTACAAAGCAATGGGCTATGATAGTACAACTGGGTCTTTTATCTGCTGCACCCAAAAAAAGTGAAGGAAAAAAAATCCCACCAAAAAACAGTGGATCAATTGATAAATGAAAGTCTGTAATTCATGTTTGATTTAAAGGGTTGATTATAGGCCTGTGGAAAAGGTTGCTTAACAATTTCTCTTTGTAAGGGGAAAAACCTCACTGTATGTTTGGTTTAAAGTGAGGTTAGATGGCAAGTAAACATTCTTGTAATAATATAGTGATCTTTGCAAAATTCTTGGTCCAGGAAGTTGATGTTCAGTATATTACATCACTGAAGGAGGCAAATATCAAAGTTAATGCAAGACTACCTCAAATGATCCTTATAAAATATAAAAAAATCTGAAGCTTTTATTGTACTTTGGAGTTTTTAGAGGAAAGAAATGAGTAAGGGCTCATGGATTTAATAAATTTCCTATCTCATTAATCTAATGACAGGTATAAATGTTCTGCTTTGAATGACTATATGTTTAAAACTTGTGATCTTGGGCAGAGAAATAAGTGCTAATGAGAAACCAAGATGGGATCTTCTGCAATGCCATAAGCAGCATGCTAATTGATCTGGCCTGTGGATGTTCACAAGTTCTGGTAGTTTAAGATGTGTGTCATGAACTTTGAGCATTTATCTGCTACTGTGCTTGCTTTAAGAATTTGTTCACATCAAACAGTACTGAAGAAATGGTAAACATAAATGTGTATACGTTAGTTTTTGAGAATACTTACACAGTCACACTTCGGTTGAGTCAAATATTCACTACAATTTGCTTTCAAATCCTTTTGTAAAGCTTCTTTATCCCTCAAAGTTTAAAAATAATTCAAACAGCAAAACACCTCAAACAAACAAACAAACAAACAAATCCCATCTAGCTGAGTCATCTCTGGCCATCTCACTGTGAAATAGCCAGAAATGGTCGCCTGCTTTCTGCAAACTTTGTGTTGGACAGTTCTGCTAGTGGTGGCTTCCCACAGCAAGAGTAGGGGAGAGGGGAATGGTAGTGATTTGTGTAGTTAATGATGATATTGACAGGTATTAGGTCTCTTGGTGTTTTGTGAAGGTCCTAATCACTCTTTAGTAAGTTCATTAAATGTTTAGCTATTCTTTAAATGTAGTTGTAGCACATCAGGTGGTGAGATGAAGAGGCAGCTGTGCTCAGAAGCCTGTAGCATAGTGGTTATGGCAGATCTTGTTTATTTTAAGCTCATGAAGTGGAACATTTCTTTCATAAGGTTGGGATTTTTTCTACTTTTTCTAAAAGAGGTTGCTATGCTGTTGGTCACCACACCAGCACCGCCCTTCTGGTGACACACAGTGTCAGGCTGTCTATCCTGAACCTTCTGCTCTCTTCCCTCTGCAGGCAGGGAGGGCTCTTGTCTCTTGGTAAGGGGTGACAATGGCTTCCAGGGTGACATAGTCAACTTTGTCAGGGGTAAAAATATAGCAAAATTGTTTTTGTTGAAAAATGATTTGCAGAGATTGAGCTGGTTTTTGTTGAGAAAGCAAATAAATACATAAATGCAAACAAATACTTTTCCTACAAAGCTACATTTGCTGGAGTGTGCAGAACAAATGCTGGATGATTAGAGTGAAGGTTTTTTTTAAGATTGTTGTAAAGGCCAATGTGTCTTTGAAAGGGCTGCATAATTTCTCCTCTGGTTGCAGCCCTGGGAGATGCTGCTCACCTGTTCCTGAAGAACTGGAATGGCCTCCTGGCCATACTACAAGGGAAGGTGGAAAATGGGCAGAGCCAAGCCAGGCCCTTCCTTCCGTCTATCTCTCTGTTATCTGAATCAACTATCCAGGTAGAAGCACTTAAAGGGCATTTATTTAATAAGTTACTTGCTGCTGGCCAATATTGCTATAATGAAGTTGTAACTAGATCAGAGGGGAAGCAAATGCCAGGTTTGGTTTGGTAACTTGTCTTGCAGAGAAGAGGGGAAAAAGGCAGAATAAGCTGAGTGGTTTCCAAGACCTTAATCTATTTTTAAATAGGTCTCTCTGAAACTGTAGCAGCAACAACAATCTTTGCTGTAGTTAATGGGCTGTCAGTGTATCCTTTATTTGAATGACTGTTTTCTGAATCAGAAGTTAAAGACATCGTGTTGCTGTCGCTGAGCCAATGGCAGTAAGTCTAACAAAGGACCTTGAAGCCACTCTGAGCAGCAGCCTCTGATGGCTTCAAAGTAACAGCAAGGTCAAGGAAAAGGCAAACATACCTAACAGTGTCCCAGTCTCACCAATGCAGCCACACAGAGTGTTTTTGTCAGCCAAGCTCAGAGCACTTCTTTATTACCTTTAAAGGCTGGAATGGTGCAACAATTAATAAATCTGGCTCGCAGAAGTGAGCTTGAAGAGCCAGAGCTATACATGATCCTGATGGTGGGCTGGTGGGAAATGCTGATGGTCAATGGGGGACTCAGAGGGAAGTCCTGGGACAGGACAGCTTCCTCCTTGTGCAGTCAGGGTCAAAAACTCTCATGATCTCCTGTGGATATTCCATGCCTTGGTGTTTGAAGGAGTGCAGGATGGATTTTGTCTCTTTGACAACTGTGAAGAGTGAAAGTGGATTGAAATAGAGAGGTGATGTGACATTCCAGGACAGCTGCTGTACTGGGCTACCAAGCTGTTTGAGAACTTGGAATCAACTCAACCTCTTGGTATATTCTGTCATTTTCCAATCATCCTTACAAAGAAATGAGTCTCCCTTTTTAGACTGTTGAGGTCTGGGAGGAGTTAATTAGGTGAAATAAGGTTGGACTGGGTGACGCTCAGCTGGTAAATGCCTGAGTGGCAGTGGGGACAGGCAGTCAGAGAGAAATTAGAGAATGCAAAGGGGAAAACACATAGTAGATGTAATGCACCCTTTAGGCAGTGCTAAAGGAACACAATGTCTATTTTGCTAGAGGCAATAGTACCTCAAATGGGATTCCTAGCCCATTCATGCTGGGCCTGTGGGTCAGCCCCTAGCAAGAGACAATTTAAGTTCACCGTGTGGGTTGCAGTGGCTGGGTCTGACAAGGTAGGCTGGAGCTAAAGCTCCTTCTTTCAGTTGAGCCCTTCTTGCTTTGACGTGTTATAACTGGACATTTAACATTATTTTAACATAGGGTTTTTTTGTATTTGGTCTCTTTGCATGGTTTAAAATTCATTTCCAGGCTGTGATCTAATGGCAGTAATTACCTCAGAAGTGCATACGGTACAGAGTATGTTTATTTTTGTTTCAGCCAAGGCAAATGATTACAAGTCTTGGCTTCACTTCAGGGCTCAGCTCTGTTGGGAGAGCCAAAAAAAACATCTACCTTTGCAATCTGGCAAGCAGGTCCTAAATACCTTATGTGAATGTTTGATTTAATGATATGAAGGGTAGCGAGAGCAGGACAGCACAGCCCTTTGAGTCTTGGTCTTGCAGTGCACTGCAAATCACTTTCTAACTCTCTGTTGTGGAGGGAGCCAGCTTTGTCAGACAGTGACTACAATCCCAAGTGTCAAACATGAAGTTGCCCACCAATTATCCTGAGTTTCTGCAGTGTCACCTGAGCAATATTGCAACAGCATGAAAGGCACGAGTGACAAAATACCTGTGAGATTTGCCTGTGTGTAAGTTTCAGTAGCTATAGGAACAACACAGTCCGTTACACGCAAAAACTAGCTCACATAATTTCTTGCTTAGAGCTCATGACAAGCATAGCTGTTCCTTCTTTAAGTATTTCCTGGCATCTGATGAGAGAGGGTGGATAAACAGGGAGAACAATTGGCTTTATTCCTGCTGAGCAGTGTGTGGTGATAAAACCCACCCTGCTTACTCTGTCCATACAGGGTTAACTGAGAACTTTGTGTTTGGTGTTTCTATCAAGGTACAAAGGATTTAGTTTAATTCTTCTGCTCAAGGAATTGCAACATAAAAATGAAATCCTTAATTATGTCCCTAAAGAGCAGAAGAGAAGTTTTCATCCTTCCCTCAGTTTAGCTTCTTTGTGATGCATACCAAAATATGGCTGGATACACGTGGGAAACACTTGAAAGAATTTTGTGGATCCTAGGTTTAATCTTTGGAAAGGAAATGTGCCCTATGAATATCTGACAGCATTGGGGGATCTCTTTGTGAGCATAACTAATGTGATATGTAGATTCCACATGTGCTTTTCTACCTTGTAACTCTTGGGAAAAACAAGAAGTTGTAGAATAAACTGGAGAGTGCTCCTCCTAATGGTTACCTGAGTAAAGAAATGAGATGGTGATAGTTACCTTGGAGCTGCCACGAATTTCTCTAGGAACCAGGATTACTAAGCACATCTCAAGGTCATGAAAGGAGGATTTAGCCTACTTTAAACATTTTTTTTTTAAGTAATCATGACTATTAACCTTTGGCAGTCTGGATTCAAGACACCTACAAATGCTCAAAACTGCTGAAAAGAGAAACTTATGCTTTAAAAGGTTGACTCTTAGTTTCTAGGAAGGAGAGACATGTAGTTCTGGCTGCTTTGATTTTAACTCCTTAAGCTTTATCGGCCGAAGTAAAGTTGTTTTGAGTTAATAGTGGAAAAGAGCAGATAAAACTCTGCCCTCCTTGAATAGCATATGTGATTTTAACAGTTTTGTATTTTCTGCCTTTCTCACTTCACAATCTAATTTCTCTGCTACCAGAGATCCTTTTAGTCACATCTGTGTTAAGAATTTAAAAGCAATATATATTTAAATGCAAAACAATACCAGTGAGGGTGTGCTTCTATGAAAAAGTGCATTTGGGGTCATGTACACATATGTGTGTAGTGTTACTATGTAAGAGAAGATGAGATGATACAGTGGTGATGAGTGAGGTCATGTCTTATATTTTCAAGAATTTTGAATGGTTTCATGAATGATGAAACTCTAAGAAGCAATTTTAGAACATACGGAATTACTGGGGGTTACAGCCTTTCCAGACTGTGTTGCTGGAGTCTTAGATATAATTAATTTCAAATAGTGCTGGCTGTAGTTATATAGTTATACTATAGTTATATAGTAGTTATAGATGCTTGTGGAAAATGCCCAAAACCACCTACAGGCACACAGCTGAAATCCCTGCTTGATTTGAGCCACAACAAGAAGGTTAAAAAAATGGTCCTTTTCATGGTTTCATGAGATCAGAAGCAATACCTTTGAAATGGTAGTGTAGAAATTCTGTCATACATTGTACAGTGCTCATAAAACCAGGAACTGTTTTGTAGGCTTCCCAGGAAGGAGAAGTGGAAGTTCTGAGAGCTTCGGAAGTTGGAACTTCAAACTTTCCATTTCACCTCAGTGGCAATGCTCCACGAGGTTCACAAACTTTGCACAGGTTTCTCCCAAGTATTTTGAATGTGAGAAGGAATGCAAGAAGCTGTTGCTCTCCTCAGGAAAGAAATTGCCATATTTGCTTCACTGCTGTTAACAGCTGCCGGTATAAAACAAAAACTAAAACCAAGTGTTAGTGGATCTGTAAAGGTGTCTCAATATTACTCCAATCCTGATTTTTAAAAAAGTAAATCTAAAAGCTTACACAAACATTCATGTAGCTATACAGTGCTTTTCCTTGGGAAAAAATAGAACAACAAAGCCTGAGGGTGGTTAGCACTGATGGGAAAGCAGTAACTTTTCTTAGATGTGAGGTTTTGTTGCTTTTAACTTGAATGAGGATGAACATGCAAGCCTTTGAAGGCCCAAGTGTTCCTCCAGCATGAAATCAGAGCAGCATACTTTACTTGAGAAGAATAGTTGCTCACAACTTAATTACATTGATCAATGAGATGATTTAGATTTAGGAGGGATGTGTGCAGCAAAGGTCAGAATCTGGGAAGATCTCAAGGCTGGTTTAATGTGCTCATTTCCCCAACTCTTGCTTCCCAATAGCTTCCACAGAGATCATTAAAGTCAGCGAATGCTGAGATCTTCAAAACATTACAGACATCTGTAAACTTCTTTATCTAGAAAAAAAATTATGTGTTTCTTTCTTTACATCCACCAGTAGCTGAGCCAAGCTTGTTTCAAGCAAGGAAGACTTGTAATATCAAAGATTTACTTAATTTTTATTGCTGCGCATAAAACATCTGACAGTATTTGCCGAGAAAACCAAAATGCCTCTCTTTGTTTGCACAAGCCAAAGAAAAAGTACAGTGCATCCATCTGCAAACGAACATCAAAGCCCTTTTGCAAAACCAGGGTTGGTGACATGTATTTGGAATACCAGTATGAGAGCCGCCTGTTACAGAGTCATGCGGGTCTCTGCACTTAGCCAGCATAATCCTGATTGGAGCCACGTCTTTTCTTTTTTCTCTTTATTGTCACTTCGTGGTTACCATCTGTTGATGAGTAGGATTAACAGCACATTTTCAGTGACATTTAGCTCTTTTAACAAACTCTCTTCAGTCAAAGGTTGCTGGCCTGAAAAAAAAAAAGAGAAAAGTCATTAAGCAAACAAATCTTTGCCAAGAGTTGATGCTAAACATGCCATCACTCTGTGTGAGTTATTCACTGTATATGAAATTTATTCCACAAGACTCTGACCTTGATGTTGATTAACCAGAAATCCCTTCTTGTCTTGTCACTATTAACAGCTTTAGGTGCCTCAAGTGGCCCTTCTCTCTTTGCTTTTTCTTTTAAGCATCCATTAAGGAAGGCTTTGCCCAATTTGTCATTTCTTTCATAGTGCTGTTCATTGGCACAACCTCTTGAGGCATGAGGAATCAGGGTATTCCTTTAGCCTGGTGATGTATCTCAGGGGAGACTTTTACTGTTTCAGGCAATTGAGTCCATTATCCAAAAAGCCTGAAAGGGGAAATGGGATTTCTCCCTGTCTGTATTCCTGTTTTTGAGGCCTGTCAGTGGAGGTAAGGCCACTTTGTGACTTTCTGGGCAGGATAGAGTTTCAGCACTAGATCTTGTGAGGCAGAGAGGGAGAATTTTATGGCTGTTCTTTAATTGTTCAAGGCTCAAAAGGGCCTCTCTGTAGACGTCAGAGATGGAGCATCAGTAGATTGCCCTTAGGTCACTCAGCTTTGAGTAGACCCCAAATATGGAAGATGGCTTAAAATCACCTCCAGCTCAGTATAAACACAGGATCAGAGCAAGAACGGAACCTTTTTGGTGCCTGCTGCTAAGCATGAAACCATTTACGGAACAGAAACACTGCAAGTATTCACTTTTGCTGGCAATTTCTGGAAGGGGTGAGGGGGAGAGATCAAGAGAAGAGAAGCACACCAAAATAAATGCTGGTTGGGTTTTTTTGTATTCTTTTTGGGTGACATCATATAGTGATAACTTGAATAGACTGGAAGGATTGAAAACTCGACTTGTTCTAAAGCTGGCTAGGAGTGGATTGCATTACAGAATATAACTGACACCTCTTTCTGTGAAGAAAACCTGGCTGCCACAGACTTTGTGGTCACTTGCATGGATTCATTTGGTGCTTTGTGATTTTGCTGCATGACACTCACCTCTGACAGTCTCTTGGCACACTCTTTTGTGGTGGAATATGAGGTTTATCACCATAGCTGTGTGAGACTGTACCCGGTCTGAAAGGCTTGCAGGATCATTGACAGTCCATGACAGTCCAGGAAGTCCTCCCTCTCTTTCCTACTGGTTATGCCATTTGAGTGCATCACTCATGGTTGGCTGTTCCTTCCAGAGCTTATAAGCAATCCTGCAAAACCAAACATTCAAAAAAGGCATGGGGTCTTTAAGATAACTTACATAATCTTAATTCTGCTCCTTCATGAAAATATGAAATATGCATCACTGTGGTATGAGTGGCTGCTACCACCCTCCCAAGCCCAGGTAGGTTCTTTGTCACATCTTCATCCTACAGTGAGATGGATGGTGCAAAGCAACCATTTGGGCTTCAGCTGCTAAATATCCTGGAAAGGCCAATGTAGAGCCAATAATTTCTTAAGGGCATTACTAGGATGCTACTGGAAGTGGTATCCCTATGGTAGGTGTAAGATTGCTAGTGATGGGAGATGCATTAGACCTGGCAAATTCTTGTCTTTCTGAAGAGCATTAATGCTGGGCTGGAGGTGGGGGAACATTGGTGTGGGGAAAGTGAGTAGATACAGCTGAAAATCATTGTGCAGTTCTTATTTACAGCACAAATGTACATGCTTATGTTTCAGGCAAGTGTAGGCAAAACAACATCCTTAGCAGGGAATGTGAACAGCTATTACAGCTACATCCGCAGGAGAGCTCAGCAAGCCAAATGCAAAATTATGAGATCATGAGAGAAATACACAATCAAAAATCCTGAAATACCTTTGTGACTTAAAAACTGATTATCCTTAATGGTTTGGGGTTTGTCACAATCTATATGTTTGTCAAATGCTTTGTTTTTAACGGAAGTACGATTTTTTCATGAAGCTGCCTAAGTGACAAAGTTCTGATCAAGTTTGATCCAGATAGATATAACTAGTTGATTTTTAAATAAATTATTGTGTATGCTAATTTGCTAAAAGTTTTCAGGTTAGTCTCCTAGCAGTATTTTTTTCAGTTTGGGCACTACTTTATTTCAGGCTTTGTTTTTCATTGCCTTGTCACATAGGACCTACGGTCTGTCATTACTTCTTTCTTTAGTTTTGAAAAGCTCCTTTTATCCAATTTTCTATGATTTCCTGTGTTACATGTGAGGTCATTTTGTTATTTGCAGTGTTATAATGTCCAATAATCATACTAATTTGACAGGCATTGTTTAAAGGGGGAGAGAAGTTGCTTCACTGCAGTGACTACAGCTGATACCATCTGATCATCTCTGCTATCTCCTGCTTTCTGTGGTTAAACAGGAGTGCAGCATTTCTGCTGATGTTCTTTCCTGCATGCCACAGGTCAAATGGAAAAGGAACTGTTGTTTTCTCTGTAGAACTCTGGGCACTGCAGACCATGACCTGCTACTCCATTAAGAAATCTGCAAAAACTGAGCTGATTGTCTCCTTGCATTGAGCAGTTTCTTGATTGGCTTTTAAGAAAACAGTCAGTTGTTTCTCTTTTTTTTGTGTGTGTGCTCTCTACCTCTTGAGAGATTCCAGGTTGCTCTTGTTTTCCTTTGTCATATTAAGCATGTAAATCTTTAAATCTGAGTTTAGCATGTCTTGCCTGGAGATTGATGATGTGGGCTTTGGGCTCTGATTGTCTAGGCTGCAATGCCATTGGATATGTGCATGGCAGCACATGTTCAGTAACAGGTTATTTGGTACCTTCCCCTAGGTCAGTTTGAATGTGTCTTTTCCCACATTTGATTTCCTTATATTAACTATAGAGGAAAAATTGGCTGACAGAACTGCAGCCTTTTCTGCAAGTCATTTATATTTCTCACAGCTTTCACCAAACACCTGGAGAAACCAGTTTTCAATAACACAGTATCACAGGCTGGCTACGTGCTGAACACCTCCACCATCACCTCTTACCACCACCATCACCAAGATTCCTGTTTGGGCATTGCCAAAAGGCAGTTTTGGTCATAGACAGCTCCTCCTGATGACCTTGTCATTGGCATTGAGATTTTAGCAACATTTGAGGATCTGATAGCAATAGGATGTCACAGTTCTGTGTTAAATGGCCAACTAAGACATCATCTGTTCATTCTATTTAATATATGCTTAAAGAAAAATGATGCAACCAAACCGAATTACTAAAGTTTAGGGTCTATTTAGCTTGTTATTGAACTGTCTACTAGTTTCTGCTTTGTGAACAAAGACTATACAATATTGACCAAATTAACTTAATACAAAGCTGTGGTACATGAACAAGCTGAGGGAATTGTAGAAATCCTTGTAGCTTTCTAATAGGATAGTTGGCTAGGGAGCTGAGACGAACTCAGCAGCACCTGGATATTTGCTAGCATGGGTTGTTAAAGTATTACAGAGGGGCTCTAGCATACACAAGGTATATATGATATCACTATATATGATATAACTATAGAAACACGGCCAGAAAACATCAGAGATGACTATTTTGCTATCAATTTCTGACATAATCACCATTATTCAGATGTTTTCCTCTTTTCTGAGGGAAGGGGGATGGAGGTTTGAAGTTCAGTCACAAATTCCCACTGGCAGCAACAGGATGGTGCACGTTACTAGAGAAGATGTAGTGATTTCTCAGGCTTTCTTTCTGTTAGCTATGAGAGAATAAGCCATGCTATATTTTATTCAGAATTAGCAGCACTGCTGATATGCTTGATGTTTCTGACACCCTGCTGGGACCTGGTGTAGCTGGCTTTTTTGGTGTGTGCAGGTGAAGAGGCTCACAGGCTGCGCAGAACACAGCCTGTGTGGCATTGGCTCCCCTGTTGATTTAGTTTCATTTTCTGTTTTTCTGACTTGCTCAACTGCCTGTAACGGCATTAAAGTATTCTTTTGATCTTTGTTTCCATGTGTTCACTAAAAACAGTTCTAGAAAGCCTTTATGCCAAAGGAACATTCAGAGTGAGAGGCAGCTCTCGGATTTGTTTCAAAAATCATTGGCTAATTGCATACTTGACTGAGCCTTGTTTATAATAACCTCTACTGAGAAAGCCTTTGCTGGGAACTTAATGCAAAATCTCTGATCAGACAAATCCATTCAGGAGAAGTACATGAGTCCTACCCTGGACAGCAAGTACAGACAAGCACCTACTGTTACATCCATACCGTGCTGTCAGAGTCAGAATATTTCCTGCCCAGAATTGTGTTCAGAGGTACAGACAGGAGCAACAGCTCGGGACATAATGCAAAGGAGTTGGGAGGGAAGCGCAGACACTGGCAGCTAGAGGAGTACATGATTGCTTCCCTCAGGAACTGAAGAACTAAACTGCTGGAAAATGCTTTAGGTGGAACATTGATATCTCAGCAGGACCAATCTCAAAAATTTCAGATTGAAACATCCTCCTACATTTCAGACTGATCCTAGTCATTCACTGTTAAACTCTATGTTCATGCCAAGATCTTACCTATCAGACCAAAATAATCTCTTTACTTCCACACCTTGTCACATTGTCCCCTTCAATCTGCCAACACACACTTGCTAAAATAGACTTCTGTTTCCACAGGTCAGGGTAATTGACCTTCCCACTCCTCTGTGCCTTTCTTGACTTTGTGAGCCCTGCCAAAACTTTATCATCATCTTCCAAATCAGAAACAACCTCACTGCTTCAACTGCTTTCACTTAACTCCTGCACTTATTCCCTTCCCATTCTTGCTGCTTGCTGTTTCAAATCTGCATGTATGTTTATGTGGCTCTAGTGAATATGAGTGAGTATTAATTATTTTATACGTGGCAAGGAGCGAAGAAGGGGAAAAGATGATCTGGAATAAGATCTTAAGGAAGAGTTAGAGCTCACACAAGTTAGAGGAGAGTATTTTGTCATTGAGAAAAAATCAGTATTAGTGACAAGCAACAAAAGTATATTTGCTCCCCACAACAACTCAGAGTGCCAACAAATAGCATCAGTGAAGTCTTATTAGAGCTGACTTCCAAAGAGAGTGATTTTGGGGGAGAAATCAATCTAACTGCATTTCATCAGGCTGGACTGGGTAGTGAGGATTGGCCACACATACTGGCTCTGCTGTCCTATGGAAGTGCTGATTTACTTAATTCAAGATACAATTTTAAATGAACTGTGGATATTGCAAGCTTCCAGATGTTTGGAGTTGAGGGCTCTTATAAAATTATGCTGTCTTGGCTATCCCATGTGTAGCTGGTGACCACCTTTTTGCAGACTTTTTTGAGAGGATGATTCAGCCCCTTCCTGCACCTCCTCATTGTCCCATTCTGCTGTCTGGAAAAGTTTGTGAGAGTTTTATGGATATAAATGGTCATCAAACTATTCATTTATCTCCAGGGGGGGCATTGTATATGCCAACCACCAATAACAAATTAAGAATATTAAGTACTGATCTTTTCTATAACAGGAAAAACAAATTCTTAAAGTCGTTATGAACACTTGAAGCAAGAAATGCATGTGATGATATCGTAACGTAAAAATGAATGGCTTACACTGCAGGCACAGTTTTTTAAGCACAGGATTGACAAAAATCATGTGGAAAGTGGTCAGCAAAATGGTGGGCTTAATGTTCAAGAAAGTGGCTTTCCATGGTCTGATGTCTTCTTCTGCTGTGTCAGAAGGGAGCATGGTGCAGACTGCTTGGCTATTTCCTTTCTCTTACAGAAATCCTGAACCTTTACTGTCTCTCAGTCCAAAGCCACACAGCACTTTTGTCATTTGAGTTCTCCATGTTCAGCTCAATGTTTTGTTAGAAAGCAGTCAGTGACCAAGCTAAGTGTGGCTGATTTTTATTGGAAAGGAATTGCAAGACAAGGCTAATAGAAGGTTTCTCTTTCCTATCTCAGTTGTTTTTTGCCTTTTTTTCCCGTATTCTATGTGTTTGAAGAAAAATATTGAGTAGCATACAATGAACAGCATCTCTGGCAGAAACTGATACTTCCCAGCAGCCTGAAAGGCAGGAAAAGCTTTGGATTTAATAGACAGAAAGACAAGAATAAATTTATCTTATGCTTTGAATCGTGTTGGTGGCTAATAGTTCTTCCAGCATCAGAAGACCAAAAATCACAGCCTGAAGTTATTTTTGGCCCTCATTCTAACCATTGGTGAGCCAGCTCAGAGATGGCAGCTGCTTGGTTCTGACCTTGTGAGATTCACCTTCCTTTAAGCCCCACCAATCCATAGTGCCTATGTGAAAAGAAAAATCTAGCATTCTAGAGAAGCTGTCATATACAAGCTGGAGGGCTGCTTTTTTTAAATCTTATTGCAAATTGCCTCAGATTTCCTGAGGGAAGAGAATCATGAACGTCAGTTCCACATCTGTCATCACTGTTTTACTCACAGATCCTCTGGCTTGACAGCATCTCAGAAGAAAATTGCCTGCACTTGCCATGCAAGTTGCAAAATGTACATAAAATCATCTTGGTAAGTCTTTGTAATACAGCTGGAAGAAAATTTCCTGCCTCCAGTGAGTATTCACCTTTGAAATGCTTTTGCTTTTATGTTCTATTCAGTGAAACTCTGTAGGAATGTGTCTAATTGTCACTTAAAAACTCCTTTGGACCTGTGACTATACCAGAACTTTTAAGCCATGCTGAATTTGAGGATTCAGTTTTTCTATCAACCCTGCAAATGTTGTAACTCCTCTCCATTATTTGTGTATTGTTGATACATAGCACTGCACCTCCATAAACACCTCAGCTGAGATTACATCTTTCAGAGCCAGTAGTATATTACTTGCCTATTCAGCAGTTTTTGCAGCACTTGAACCAAATTCTTTCAAATCAATAGTGCTGTGCTGTAATGCAGATTTTCAGCCACTCTATTTAGCAGGCACACAGAGTTACTTGATCTCAGATCTTTCAGTGGCAACACATCTCCCACTTTCCTCATAAATTGAATGTTATTGTTACTTTACCCTGTCTTCACAAGCAAATTTGGACACCTCACTTTTCATCTTTCATTTTAAGTAGAAAAAACAATAGTAGCGATCACTTCAGTATTTTCATGGCCTAAGAGATGGCCTAATAAATTAATAGAATTTGCAGCTGCAAAGGTCTTTCGGTTAAGTTTTTCTAGCATACTTTTGCAAATCACTCTTAAGCCCCACGAGATCCTCTGAAATCAGGCTGGTATTATTTGTCTTAGACTAATAAATGAGGTACATAAAGGCTGTGAGACCTGTTGAAAGTTGGATAAGGCAGTGTTAGTGTAAGGAAGAGAGCATCCATGTACTTGACTAACTAATCCTCATGCTGTTACCAAAGTACATATCCCATGCACTGAGTGTTTCTGCTGACAGAAAATGGTTACACAAAATACCAGGTTCAATCAAGAAGAAATTCTTCAGCTAATGAAAAGCTGGTTAAACTTTTGCTCTTGTTACTGTGGCTATAACATAGATTTCTTTCTTTCCATTGAGAAAATCTGAGCAGTCTGAGCTGGTACATTATTCCACATTGATGGTGGAGTAACTGTCCCAGAGATTGCTCGGCAGCATAAACTGCTGCTTCACTTCATCAAGCCTAAGTGTTAACTACTTCCCATTAACTCAAATGTTCCCAGGTTCAGGATCAAGAGAACTTGCTTAAGCAAAGCATCTGTCTGAGTTCATCTCAAGTTAATGTTCCATACAGTGAAAGGCCAACAAGGGAAGAAGGGAAAGCCTTAGCACTTCTGTATCTTCCACCATATAGAGGGATGGGGAAAGAAAAAAAGAAATAAAAAGAAGCTTTTTGTGAGCTATTTCTTTACAACTCTGTGAGCTTCTGTCTTTATTTGTTCTGGTACTCAGAAGGGTAAGAGAAGAGATTATTACTTACATCACAGAGTTAACAGTCAGGAATTTGCAAGCCTGAGGCCCTTGAGCCTGATATATGAACCTACCAAATACAGGGCAGACCTGGAAAGTGTGTGGTGGCTCTTGTCCAAAAGAACAATGATAATGCCATAGAGGCAATACCAGATTTTGAGTGTCCATTTCATAATATATACAAGAGGGAAAAAATTACCCAGATCACCTCTCTGTCTGGGAAGAGGGACAAGTGGAGCTAAATGCAGACACATATTTCAGTCACAAATTAATGTTACATCTTCTCAAAGAGCTCACACTTTACTGACCACGGGATGTTTGAATCAGAGGGATGCATCAGTTCATGCAAGCATAATGCCTTCATCCCATTAGAGCTGTTTCTCAGAAACAGGAATGGTCTGTAGTTTTCCTTATGCAATTCTAAGTCTGCGGAGGACAGCCTTGTTCCACTCTTGGGTTTGGGTGTACCTAAAGATATGTCATGTGCCAGGGGGGAATTTGAGCTTGACAGTCAAAACCATGCACCACAAACAGGCTCTCCAGAAGAGTTAAAATATTTAAAAGAGGCGAGCACAGATGTGAGAGTTTAACAGTCCCCCATCCTTTGCTCAGTCAAGACATTTCACGATCCTCCTCTTGTTTTCTTGGTGAGTAACTTCCAGCAAATATTCTTGAGTTGCCTATCTGGCATCTTTTCAAAATTCTTGTATCCATGTTGTCTCTTGCCTAGGAGTTCCTCATGTTTCCACCTTTCTGTGTGGAGAGCCATTTCTTTCTGTCTGGCTTGAACTTGACTTGTACCTTCATTTTTCCTACCTTCTAAGATAAGAAGAAACTGTTGATTCTTATATGCCTGCTCCAAACTACTTTATGTTTGTCAGCCTTGTCATATGCCTAAGTTGTCTCTTTTCCAGACTAAACAGTTCCAAACTGTTCAGTCTCTCATTGTGTGTTTGCTGTCAAGGCTCCATGGATGTAATTCCTTCAGTCAAAATCTTAAGCTTGCATATTGGCATGAAAACCATAACAGAAAACAAAAAGAAAAAACATCTCAATTGGAAGAGAAGATCTCCATCTGCTCTGGAGCCATGATATGGGAAGGACATGGAAGTGCAATTGGGGAAGAGTTTCCAAAGAGAATATCAATGCCATTATCTAAAATGTAAGGACAGCACACATAAAGAGTACCTTCCCCTCCACCACCCAGGGATTTCTAGGAGCCTCAATAATTTTATTCCTAAAACAAGGAGATTTTTTTAGAGTGAGGATGGTGAAACACTGGAACAGGTAGCCCAGAGAAGTAGGGGCCCTACCCCTGGAAACATCCTTGGTCAGGTTGAACACGGCTTTGAGCAACCTAATCTACTTGAAGCTCCTTGAACTGTTCTATGAAAAAGCAGTACTAGAATATAATAGATTGTCATTACACATAATCTCATTACACAATCATTAAACATAATTTTCAGTACAATTGTATTTTTCACTTTTTACCAGTTCCTTTAGTATACACACTCTCTGTGATAACAGCACTGTACTTCAGTGTTTTCCACAAATACACTCCTTCCTATGTAGTCATAGGGTATCTTCATAAAAAAAACCAGCCCTCTGGCATGATGGAGTTATTTCCTTGCCTCTGGGTTTTCCTATTGCTGCAATTCCCTTCTCATGTCACCTGGTGGCTGCTGAACCCTTCTGCAGCTCAGAATGTGCCATTTGTTCCTGGGAGCAGCAGACACCTGACCTCCGAAGCAGTCCCAGGAGATATAAGGATTTATGTTCTTTTCTTTTTTTTCCTAATTCCTAGGGATGGAATCTGACTCCATAACATTTCTGTGAGAAAAACAGACAGTGCTTCTCCATGGAAAAGGAGAAAGAACAGGCATAAATATTCTCATTTTGAGTTACCTCATGCTATTTACACATAATTGTAAATAGCTCTTGATAATTTGATGTGAGAATCAAGCCTTTAGTGTGAGGGAATACTTGATTCTTCATTAACAACCTCCCCTGCACAGCTGCATCAATAAGTAAATTGACTGGGTCCAGAAAGAGCAAGGTAATTATTTTCAACAGTGTTCATCCTGATCTTTACCCAAACTGGGTACAGTTCAAAGCAGAATTTGAGTGCACTGTGTGTAATTTGCACTAAGCAGAAATTATTCTGCAGCAAGCCTAATGTCAGTAAGTTCTTAGTTCCTTTCAAAGGATCAAGAGGGAACACTGTCCCATATGCATAAATGAGGGAATTATTTTCATCCTGTGACAAAGGGGGATTTTTTTTGCCAATTTGGGTTGAATTGGCTGGAAAAGTGTAAGTGTTATTATTCATCTTGAAGCTTGTGGAGTGATGGGGGGGTTTGTGTTTAGTTTTTGTGGTTTTTTTCATAGTTTGGGGGTTTCTTATAATTCCAGTAAATTCATCCTCAGAATCCTGATTTCTTTTTGGCCTAGCATGGTTGTTAGAGGTGGGTGTTGTAGCAATATATTCTGTTGAATAAGGACAGGTGGTTTTCACCCTTGTCTGTCACTAGCCTGGTTTACAATAAGAGGTGTGAAAAAGGCACACTTTCCCCACAGGGCAAACACACGTCCAGGTGAGGGCTTGTGTTTAAAGGGCACATAATTAATAGCTGTAAAGGGTCTGCTCCTCTAAACATGGCAAGGAGGTGATTTTCACATGAGCAAATACTAATGGGGAAGAGAGTTTTACAAAAGAGAAACAAAAGAAAATATTTGCTCACGGGCAGGAGTCCTGTTCAGAGAGAGTGAGGTGTGTCTTCTTACCTCTTTCAGGTATTTCTATCAATTTCTTTTAGAGGATCTTTGGAGGGATGACTGAGATGTCTAATCTGAGGGGCTGGAGGGTGGGAGTGGGGTGTGCAAGCACACAGCTGCACTTGATAAAAGTCCATCAGAATTGCAGCTGGCACGAGAAGGGTTCTTGTTCTGTTTTCTTGAGACATAAGACCCTGCAGAAATAGCAGCCAGGAGGTGACCTTGTAGGCCTGAGGACAGGGAAGGCCAGCTGGCCACTAGATCTAGTGGAGGACATATAACCCCCTCTCCATGGACAGAGTGCTTCAGGGAGACCCTTGAGATCCCCAGAAATAGCGCCCCCAAAAATTAGCAAATAGAACTTGTGTGGCTCTTTCTGCAGGCTGCCTCTGACCAGCAAAGAGCACAGAGGTTTGTGAGAAGAAGGACTGCTTCTTTTGAAGCATGGCTCATTGACAAAAAGGTGCAAGGGAGTAGAAATAAAAACTCAACCACTTTAAATTACTGCCCCTGAATGTTTGTGGGAGGGTCATACTCTCCCAGGACAGGGTATCCCTCCTGACAGCATTATTTCAGTGTTGCATTTCTCTTGCTCCTGTGATAGTGTCTCCTTCCTAGTTGTCTTTCAAGACACTGTCAGATTTGAGGACTTGCTGTCAGTCCAGTACTGCAAGCTGGGAGCAGCTGTCCTGTACTCACAGGTAGTTGTGCAAGCTTTGGTATGGGAGAGCGCTCCTCTTTCTGCTCCACTGCAGAGGAGCACCTCCCCAAAAGTCTGTCAGGGCTGAGAGATGCCCCTGCCAGTGCTTCTCCTTGGTCCTGACTCCTCTCCAGTAGTGACCCCAGCAGGGGTTTGGGTTTCTCTTCAGCCAGGGGTTTGGGTTTCTCACAGCTTTGTGCAGCCCTCGGGGAGAGAAGGGGAAGAGGTGGGCTGCAGCAGGATGAGGAGTCTGTCAGAGCCAGGGCTTTGGGGGCTGGCTCAGCCGGGACAGGTCTGCAGAACAGGCTTATGATTCCTCTGGGAGACTCCCAGGGCACCTCTGTGTTTGGGTGCTCTGCCTGCTTCTGCCCTCTTGTGACCTCTTGTGACCTGCCTTTTAAGTCCTCCTTCTTCACTGCTCATTTCACTTATGACACTTGGCTTTCATACAGCTCTCAGAACAGCTAAGGCTTGAGGATGAGGAAGGTGTTCCTCTTTCCCCAATCTTTATTTTATATCTGTGTAGTTTTCTAAGGAGTGTATATACTGCCTTCCACCCCAACCCCTTTGTTCCTTCCTAAATTTACACTTCATTTTCTGCACTGCAGATGTAGAGACAGCCAACTTTCTGCCTGAGGTTGTGAAATTGTTGGAATGGAGAAATATAGAGGCAAGACCTTAGCTGAGATGTGTATGTGAGAGGGAGGAGGTGTATGGGGGACAGGGAGTATTCATGGAGCCCCATGGGGAGGGACCAGCAGCCTGTGTGGCACAAAAACATTTTCAACTCACAACAGGGGAATGTTCTGTGGATTGAAGGCTTCAAAGAGAGAGCCTGCCAGCTACAAAAAACAAATCTTTAAATAACTGGGAGGAGGATGAGAAAAAGTCTGAGCCGCTTGCTTGCAGGAAGAGAGACGGCTTCACTCAGCCTGGGTGGAAAACTGTGTAATCCCATTGGCTTTGGGAACGCTGCAAGGGCTCACACCTTGGAAGAATTTAGCCTGCTGGTTCTAACAGCTTTATTCAGGCTGAATAATTCTTTTGTCCCGTCTCTGCATCCCAATTGCAGCAATAGGCACCAAAATGTGTGTTGGTCTTGGTTCCAGTTAGGCAGGTTTTACTGGGCTTGTGTGAAGGATCCTTGTTAAAACTGCACTGCTGAGTTGAAGGGAAAGTTTCTTCAGCTTTCCAAAGAATTCTCTTTATGGGCAGAGTTCAAGCTAGGGAAATGCCAGCCTGAGAGGTGGAACATAAGATAAATTAAAAGCAATGGAGTACAAGGAGATATAATAAATCCTTTACCATTGATAGTAGACTGCCAGATATATTACATACTTAAAGGGAGTTCTCTTTAACAAAAATAATTATAAAATATACTTTCAATTAATTGAAAGAGCTCATCGCTCCAGAATATTGGTAAAAACCCTACCTTGAGAAATGTCCTTTAGTTAAATACACACCAGCCCTAGTCCCTATATCTGTATGACTATGAGCATTTTTTGGTTTTAGAAGAAATTTTTGACATTCATATTTTCACCACTGCTTACCCAGTAGATTCTTGACTGAGTAAGAGGGAGCTTGAAATTATTTTGGTCCCATCTTGAACCCTGTGCCATCATGACACAGAAACTGATGGCACCTGGCCTCTCTTTGCAATTTCTACAGGGTGCTCCATGTGCTTCTGTTTCTCCAGCTGACCCTTAAATAGTGTCCTCTGAGCCTCTGATATGAGACAGAGAGTGAGAAAAATACACAAGTGTTAGAAAGCCCAGTGTCTCTGTAGGGGCCAAGATTTGCCTGTTCTTTGGGGTTTTGTTCCAGTATAATTTCTTATGTTTCTTTATGTTCCAGTATGATTTTCTTCTTCCAGGAAGGCATTACTTGATTTGGGGTTTTTTACCTTCAGTGCAGGCATATTATTTCAAATACCTTCCTCAGACTCCAACACGTAGTTCTTCTGAAATGTAATGGGCAGGTAGGCATGAAAGAATTTGATTATACTTGAAAAGAAAGACGAAATAGATCTGATGGTAAAGCTATCCAGCATGTTTTAGGTTTCTCTCTGTAGTTTAGGTAGAAAGGACTGTTCTTCTGCCAGTGTAAATATATAAATTTTAAAAGAGATGTCAAGGACTGCTTAACATACAGACAAAAAAAAGTTTCCCACATCTGCCCTTATAATAGCCCTATGTGTTTGTATTCTACTTATTTATGCATTCGCATTTGGTTTATTTATGAGATCTTTGCCCAGAAATGTTCCCTTATTAACTCTATATGGCTCTATATGGTAATTAATATATCACTGTGATATTCCATCTGTTATTATTTCTCCAGCATTTGCACCTATGAACCCCAACCACGATCAGAGTCTCATTTGGATCCAAGGATCAAAGCCTCTTTTGTACTAGGTACTCCACACATGCACAGAGGGTAGCTGAGGCTTTCAGTCTAAACACAGAAACTGGGCAAGTGTCAGTGAAGGGATGGGCACTGGCCCTTAGCACTGACCAGCCCATCAAGCAGTGCTGGGGGAAATATAGTAGTTATGGAAGTCAGGCCCAGATCCCCTGCAGTCCCTTCACCATTCTGCCTCTCCTCAGCGCTGCGGCATCTCCAAAATGAGAGGCATGATATGACTGTGATTTCCTTGATGTGTTTGGGCTGTAATAAATCACCTACCCAAGGCCACAGAATGGGATGTAACAACTGCACCCAGGGCTGTCATCTTTTTGCTCATAAAAATGGAATGACAAAGCAACTTGTTAAGCAGGCTGAACAACAAGGATACCCTAATGTGAGCCATGTTCCTGTGAGATTTTCTGCACCAGCAAGTGCCTGCTGGGAGCAGTGGGAGCTGAAGTCCATAGTCTCCTGCAGGCTGGCAAATATGAGAGGTGGCTACAACAGTGATGGCACAAAAGATGCTTTAAAGCCCAGCTGTGTTTATGGTAGGAAGCTGGGAATCAAGGCTCATGCCCACAGAGGTGCAAGGAGGAGGAGAAAAAGGAAAGGTAGTATCAGTGTGGTTGAGGTTTATGAATTCAAAGCTAAAGTAAACATAAATAACCTGTAAAGTGTGTGGAAGTAGAAGGAACATTTTAATTCAGCTTCGCAGATTGTGAGCAAGTGATTCTGGCAGGCCAGGGTAATGTTTTAACTACTATGGTGATGATGTTATTGCTGTGTAGTCTGAAAGTAGAGAGAAGACTATCTTTTGTCAGAATACCAATGTGTTAATAATTATAAAATAAGCTTCTCCAAACTGCTGTCCAGTGGAAGAAGCCTCCATAAGCAGTGTGGCATTCATGCTGTCAGGGACTCATTATTTCTGTTTAGTGGTGGCAGGAAGGCACCAGCTTAACTGTAAATATTGACAGCAAGCTGAAAATCTTCTGCTTGAGGGGGAAAAAGGTAAGCACAGGCAGTTGAGAACCCAACTTTACAGTTTTCTGATGGCAAAGGCAGAGATGAAGTCATTTATGATATCCATAAAATGCTAAAGGAAATATGAAATGGAACATCCAGTTAGAATAGCTGTCATGGGAACAAAATCTTTCCACCTGAAGCGAATGTTAAAATATTTTCTTTCTGATCTTCTTCCTTAGAGAAGGAGGCTTTTGTCTGTATGTGGTTGAGGATGATGGGAAATCATAATTTTCAGTATTTCAAGTATGAAAATTAAAATACGTTTATTACTCTGAATGTCATAGTAGTGTCCCATGGCAATGGTACTCTATGGAGTACTCATGTTTCCACTCTGCTGCTTGGTTTGCATCTTTCTATCTAACCCTCAGAGCCGTCTTTCTGCAGAAGTGGGAGGATGGAAGGTGCCATTCTGTGCTCTGCAACATAATTTTTTTGGATGATCTGTTACTTGCAGAGAACCCTGTGAACCCAGGTATGTTGATATTTGGGGAATGTTTTCAGGGGAACAATTTCCCAAAGCCAGGATGAAGGACATCTTTCAAAAACAGAATGAGAATGACAATTTCATAAAGTTTTCCTGTGAATCACATGAATAATCTAAAACAAAAATACAAAAAAAAACCCCAAAAAACCAACAAGAACAAAAAGAAACCCCAATTAAAAAAAAAAAAACAACCCAGAGCTGGTTTTAAGCTATTACCTCAGAGGCCATTCATCTACTTTGTTCAGTCTCAAAGAACACCAAATACATCTTATTTCCAAAAGAAACATCCAAAGGAATAATTGTCTAACACGTCTCCATGTATTTGTATTGCTGGTAGTTTTTTGTCACAGATACACCCCATGCTTTGCAGGGCTCCAGCCCCAGGGTTGCACACTCTTGGTACTGTGGGTTCAGAGGCAAATTTGCTTCTCTTGCATAGTGGCCTGGCTTTTGGTAAATCAACTCCAGTGGCTTTCCAAGGTTGTCTTTAATTCTTACTTTCCTTCTTTTTCTTTTGGTGAGTCTACGTGTGGCTGTGATCTGGTGCCCAGGCACCCTACTTGCAGGGCAATTTAAAGGCCCAGCATGAGTGCAGTGCGCTAGGTCTGGGAACAGAATTTTTATTTCAAATTACCTTAAAAGACACTTTCTGTTGGGCTCTTCTTTTTTAGAGGGTTTTCACATAAACTGCAAGTGTGTTCAGAGAAAATTTTCTAATTTAATAAAGGCTTTTAAAATTCTCATTATGAAAACAGGAAAAAAGGGCACTTTTGTTGATAGACGTATCTTTGGTTTTCAGTTTACTGGATCTATAAACATTTAGAGTCATTCTTCATATTTCTAGCTGGGGATTTCTTATGCTCATGTGTAAATAAACCACAAAGCCATAAATAAGCACTTGCCACTTTGAATGGGTTTTTGAAAGCTAAATGCAGGGGCACAGTTGAACTTCAGAAAGAGTACTTACAAGCAAGGATTTGCAAGGATGTACTGACATTAAGGCTTGCTAAAGCATGGCTGTATCTTTAGCCAAAATAGTTATAAAGAACTCTTGTGCTGATGCCTCAAACATATCACCATATTACTGCCTATATCCTGCAGTTTGAGAGCTGCCATCCAAGGAAAATTGCAGGACTTAGAGCACATGACTGGTAATGAGAAACATTCCACTTGAATATTCAATCAGTTTCGCCTTAATTTGCAGTGGCTCCGTCAAGGGCTGGATTGAAAAGCTCATTTTAGAAAGTGGTTTCTTCCTCAATCTCTGCAGCTCTGCCAGGGCGAAGGACAAATGCTCAGAGCAGCATTGTGGCAAAGTTAGGAGGAGCACTGCAGCTTTGTCCCTTCTACACTGATGGAATCAGGGAAAAGGCAGGGTCTTAGGAAATACAGTGGTTTTACATATATGATGGTACGACATGTAGTAAAGGGCCAGGATTTACATTTTGATTGGACAAGGCCTTATGGGCATCTCTCCAAAAAGACCATACAGCTGTGAGGGCGCTCGTGTTTTACTTTGTGGGGAGGGGCAGAAGAGGGAGAAAGCGAAAATTATTTTGCCAAAGTGGTTCTTGTCTTGCAAAAAGAACTTGGACATAATTTTTCTTAAATTCTATGTGAATACTCAGGATAAATATTGTGTTCAAACTTTCCTGGCTGTTTCAGCAGGCAAGATAAAATCATCTTCATAACTACTATGAATGGTCTTTCAGTCCAGATGCAACTTTATTTCTTTATCTCTGTGATTAGGCATGTTTTACTAAACTTTATTTTATTGCAGCTTCCCAGAAATGCATGTTTTAATATACCAGACAAGAATAAGCAATGAGCTCATACACAGAAAAAAGTCTGGTTTATACTTATTGAATATACATGCTCTGTGTTTGCTATGAGTTTAATATGTATGTCATGCATTCTACTAAACAATTCAAGCATAAATGGAAAAGTTGGGTAATAATGGAAAGAATCTAAAGCTTTTGAATGCAAAAGGGCTTGGCAGAAACATAGGTAGCAGGTAAGAGCTCTGATTATGCTGTTTATACTTGTTTTTAATAGCAAGCTCCCCAACAGCCATTGTGATGGAAGGGCATTTTTTGAAGATCAGTACAGGTATTTCAATTACCTGGTACACGTGACACAAGAAAAGATGCTTATTTTATTGAAAGCTGAAAACAGAAACTCTACAGATTTCATAACATATACAGAGAGATAGAGCAGAATCCTGCATGTTTAGCAGTGCAGGTCTAGCTCCAAAAAGTAAATTTAAAAATAGCAGTGTGAATCATCCAGCAGTTACGTATCAAAGGTGCTTATCTACAAGCAATCCAATGGTTTTCCTTCCTGTCAGCAGCACACAGTCTCCCTGGAAGCTGAAAGTCAAACTGTGTTTCTTTTGGCTCACACTTCAGCAACACTAAGGATTGGCCCGTTAAAAGCTACAGCTTGGTTTATTACCCTGTCCATGGAATTCAGAGGGTATTGCTTCAGTCGCCTTATGTTTAAGAGCTTGGGCCTTTTCAGGAGTTGTTGTTAGTGTTTTTGGTTGATTTCTTTCATCTTTGGACCTGTTGGTATCCTTTAGAGCTCAGACATCTCGAGCCCTCTTCCCTGGCATGACCAAAGGTAGAAGAAACAGCAGCCTCTGGCTTTACACCTTTCCAAGGAACAGAAATTGGCCCCAGATGAAGCAGAGCAGATAAGCTGACTATCATCAACACTGAAGCCCAGCAGTGCCATGAAGTTCCCAGAAATACATAATCCCCCTTAAAGGGCTATCTGGAATATCTTGTTTCATCCAAATCGAAAGGTCCAAAATGAAACATTTTATTGGTAAATATGTAGAAAAGGGCTTGCAACAAGGCCTTGTTTGGACATTTTTTGTCCTTCATACAGTGTTTTGTGGATGAAATGGACAGGCTTTTGGACACTGGGACTCAGGCATGGCAGTACTGCTGTGGCAAAGCCCACAGGCCTTGTTACTGTTGTGGTAACTAGTGACGAGAATTGGCTGATAGGAGAGCAGAGAGAAATCTGGGAATGCATGGGGCAAGTGGCTCCCCTCAGGCTGGGTTTTTGCTTACACATCAGCAGTGCAGCTGCAGGAAAGCCCTGATGCCAGGTGAGGAACTGGCACAGTTCAATTGCCTGCTCTCTCACCCGCTCGATTAAACATAGGCATTTGCTCATGTTCTCTAAATTACTTGGGATCATTTACAGTTGTAAAAATGTGCTGTTACAAAAGCTTTGTTGTTCACCTTTAGGGATGAACGTGTTCAGCCCTGACAATGTTATCTAGAGAGAACAGCAGCCCAAATCATCTCACACATGCTTGCAATATAACACAGCTTCAGGCGAGGCTCACTGACACCAGTGCTGTGAAAGAAAGGAACGAAAATGAAGTGACCATTACAATGAGCAATGTGAGGCAGATGACACAATTTTCCTTGAACAACCAAATTTAAATAACAGAAAATTGCACTGCCTGTCCTTTTTTTTCTAGTTCTCTGGGGGTGTTCTTTCTGTGGCAATGAATTACTCCCGAGCTCTAACATAAAACAGCGTGTATCCCTGAAAGCTGTAGCACTGCCTGTCCAGACAGAGCCCAAGGCTTCTGAAACATTGCCGTCTCGTGGCAGTCTCCTGGCACCACTGCAGCTGCTGTAGTACAAACAGCCTCGCCAGAGGTCACAGGCAGGTGTCACAGGCATTCAGTGGTAGGCAGGATACACAGCGGAAACTTTCTCAAATTTCACAGATGAACACAGAGAGTTAGTTTTGTGCAAAAAAAGGAAAATTAATCAGATGAGACAGGTGCCCAGTCAGATGATGACAAAGTAAGTGAACTGCTGCCAAGTGAAAGACAGCCCTGGATTCCCTTGATGGGTTTCTGTGCTTTCATGAGCCTCTTAGCAGCCCTGAATTCAGTCACCTTGCTGAAGCAGTTCAGTGTCTGCATTGACAGTCAGGAAGGTTTACAGCTTGGGAAGGCAGATGACCTGGGATGGCTTTCTCAGAATGGGATCTCTCTTCCAAGCCAAACTTGCTGTACTGCCTCCAGCACACCCTGTTACATGCACTCAGTACAAAGTGTTACAGTCATTTTGCAGTAAATATCAGAGAAAGATATCCTAAATAATGTGAATACTTTTTTTTTTTTTCCCCACTGACTTTGAGTCAGGGATGCTTTCTGCCATGGATTGCTTTAGCACTCATCACTTAAAAGTAATAATTGTCTCTATGTATAAATTATCATCATTGAGAATATTTTAGCACATACTGTACAGTTTACTTTTAAAAGAAAACCAGCATCTGTCTTAATTTTTGATATATGAATTATTTCCTAGGATTACAGGCTTTAATATTAGTCCAATGAGAGTCAGATTTCCCAGTCTCTGGCTATTAAACACCAGTTTGGAACCCCTGCATGGATGCGAGTCTGCTTTGTACATCTGGCAGTCTACACTGGGCCTTACACAGACCCTATCAAAGTAACTTGGTGGATTTTCACTGACCTGTGATGAAGAATCTCTTTATCTTATGCCAAATGTGTTGACCTCCTGTCCTGTAGTGTCCTGCCGAGTTTGTATGAATATCCCATATTTTTCTGTCTGCCCAGAGCTATTGGAAGGAAGAAATCCTTGCCAGACCACGAGCACTGGTTCCAGGAAGGGTATGTATTTAACAGCACAGTGCCTCAAATCATGCCTGGTTCTTAATAAAGCTTAGAGAGGCTTTTCTGTGCCTCACTCAAATGATCTGAGTCTGACCACAGGGGCTCCAAGTCAGTGTCTGCTTCCATAAATGGAGATGTCCTTAGAAAAAGACAGGTGGCTACACAATCTCACTCTGTACAGCACATATTTGGTACTAAAGCACTTCCGTATAAATTTTACTGATTTATTTTATAAAATGCAAACTTGAGTACAGCTTTGAGCAATTATTGATGTTATTTCAGTAAATTTTCTTCCCTCACATGCCCTTTTCCACCCTAAGGAAAATTCAATGAATATACCTGTTCCCAGTGCATCCCACCATTTTTAAATTGGAACAAGGGCAGATATTGGAGTTTCACTGGCTGGATTCCAGGGCATTTCAAGGATTAATGGATACCTTTCTTAAAGACCTGGGACATGTTTCACCAGTGGGTGCCTGAAGGATGGGCCTCTCAGATTTTAATAAACTTCTGAGCGTGTAAAAGCCATTGCTAGCAAAGTTAGTGGCAGCTCAGGGGTTCTGAAGCTCTGCTGTGTCATTTTGCTTAGAAGCTGTGTTCTCTAGCACTGGTCCAGACTGGCTCTAGAGAGTGAATTTGATATGGTGCATCTTCCATGCCTTGGGTAGCTGTACAGGAAATATCAGAGCTGGGAGCTTACACCAGTTATGCCCATTGTTCTTACAGGGGTGGAGTGGAAACCAGCCCAGTGAAAACCTGGATCACCTCACAAAGGTGGAGGCAGTTCAGAGTAAAGCCAGTCACAAGCAAAACCAAGGCAATATGGGGGACCAGGGAGTATGTGGTGCATGCAGAGATTCAAGTCCAGAGATAACATGATAGTCTGACGTGTTGCTCACATAAGAGGGGAAAATTCCTGTTCTTTGTTACCTCCTCTGTCATCGCTAGAGCCCTGCTGGGGCAAGAACGTTTGCTGCCTTGTGAGATCAAGCCCTGTGTTATGCAAAATATCACTGATGTATTTAATATCAGTGGCTTTAGTAAGTAGTATGAGGTAGTCACACCAGCTCAATAAAAATCCTGAGGAGGCAAAAAGAACTGAGGGCAAACACAGCTGTGATAACACCGATTTTATAAGGGATTGCTATAGCTACTGGCCCCAGTATGAATTTGCAAAACTAGGTAGTGCTGTAATTTGATGCCTTTCTTGCCTTATTCACTCAAATATATATAGTTTTATTTTATGCACCCACACCTTATAACCCTTGGCTTCATGTGTCTGTGGCTGTCACATACAAGCCTGTCATTTTCTCAGATTTCCAACCTTATCCTCTTCTGTCCATAATAGACCATTTTCCCCCCTCACTTAAAGGCAATCAGTTTTCCTTAATGATGTGGTGCACCTGTAAGAATCATTTATGTTGAGTAGTGGCAGCCTGTGGTCTTTCTGTTGCAGAAAAAATATAAAAATATTTGCTTCTCATGGGTCATGATTGCTGATTTTTTTAAATCAAATTTTGTTTCCCTAGCTCCTTCCCCTGTTGTGTGTTTGGGTGAAGCAAGGACTATCTGTAAACTCTCTTTTATGATCTTGACATAAGCTGCAGCTTGCTAAACTGCCCTTCATTTTGTTTTTGATATTTAATCTGTTTGGACATCCCTAAAATAGTAGAGTGCCTTTGAGGCAGTGATAAGGTGCCAATCAGTTTCTTAAGTCATCCTTGTGTAGGAGTGACAAGCTTCATGTGCTCTAGGAGCCTGACTTAATACAGGTAAGAAAAAAATATGGAGAAAGGCATTCACTTGTGTAGGGGGATCCAGTATGGGTAAATGAAGGTGGTATAGAATGTAATCTTATCCCCCAACGAGTTGCAGCTGAACCAATTACTAAAGATTAGGAGCAGGCCTGATGTTAACAGGCCACACCTGTAGCCAATAAGAACAGTGTTATAAAAGAGTGGATTGGTGGGATCTGGAGTCAGATGGCTGCTGCAAGGACCAGGAAGAGTTAGTGCTTAGAGGAGCTGCCTATGAGAAACATTAAGGTGGTATGAAACTCTGGTAACATGGAATTCTTGCGCTATAATGATAATAAAACTCTTTATATATAAGACAACACACTTTCTTTTTATTTCTCCTAAATTCCAAGGTCAGCTGGTATGTAGTTTGCTCTGCCCAAAATCTCTTAACCTGCTTTTGCCTAGACACACAGGGTGAGAAGGAAGGTTTGCTGTTTGGGAGATGGAGCACCGCTATCTACAACTTGGTGTAGCTCTGGTACCCAAGTCCAGGCCCAGGTCTGGTTTTTATGTGGTCAGAAGACCTGCCAGAAATCAGACAGTTGTCTATGGCTGCATAGACCCACAGTGGCCAGACAGACCTCTTTAGAGTTGTATGTTGGACTTACCTGTTGTGGATTGTAGGACAAATGTTCCCAGCCACACCAGATGAGGCTGGGGATCTGTTGCCCTGATTTTTTAAGATTTTCTAAGCCTTCTGATGTTTACATTCTTGTAGCAAACTTTCTCACACACTTTCTGTAAATAACTTATTGTTTTGCATTCTTTTATGGAGGAGGAGAAATTTGATGGGCTGTTGGTTTGTCCAGTGTCATTGGAGAGGTGGCACTTTCACCCGCCAATCCACTGTCACTTTTGGAAAACTATAAATGTTGGAGTCAGAAAATAAACTTCCCTCTTCTTCACCTTGAGAGCAGCAGTGTGTGCACTCGTGTTGTTTTGTGTCCTATAGTGACAGGGATCCATCAAAGAGGTGAAAAGTTTGGCAAGATTTTTGGCTGGAAAATGTTCTTGCAGTATCTAAGTACTGCTATGTATTACAGGAAATCAGTACATGTGGAATTCTTTGGGGTTTGTTTTTCCAAGTTTGATTGAGGGTTTCCTTATCACCTCTCCATATTTGCCTGGATGTATGCATATATGCCTGTTACTTGTCTCTCTCACTGACTGATTCCTTAATCTCAAGTAATTGAATTGACTTGATTTTACTTCATGTCAATTAAGTAAAACACAGAGGTAGAAAACCAAGGTAAAGCAACACTGACAGCTCTATTTTAAAGCTGGACTTTTTCCTCTTCAAATATTTTATATAAAAGCATATAAAATTATAAAAGGCTTAAAGGAACAAGAAAGGAGAAAGGTCTGTCTTTTGCTGCCAAGACAATGAAAAAGAAGTGCAAATGATATAATAATGGATACCTATTACTGCAAATCAACTGTGCAGATTCCTTCTGGTAATGAAAATAACTATTTGATAGAGCAGACTGAATACTTGCATAAGAATTAGCAAATCAACAAACATTCAGAGTCATCTGATTAATCTACTTTTAATGGCTTCCCTGTGAACAAAGGTATAACCTTTCATGTTCAGTTTTTATGCAAATGCTAGCAAAAGGATCTATAGGCAAGAATACTCATATGCAACTCACAGGGATACTTGTAAAAAACGTATTTTGTATTTGTTCCATGGTTTGCATGGGCAGCTGAGTTCTGGCTCTGCTTCAGAGAAGCACTTGTGGTTTTGCCTGGTTTTAAGTCTACCTTTTCATGTCACATCAACTTTTGTTCCACGTCAAGAAAACAAAAGCTTTGTCACTCCTTTTGATGGCAGTAGATATGACCATATCATCCATGTACTCCAGAGTCATTCCCATTCCTAATTTGTCAGCTCCTGAATGTAAGTAAAATGCTGTGTGCCATCAACAGGGGAGGGGTGTGTTTAGCCCATCAGTGCTCCAAGCTTTCCTGACAACAGTACTGGGCAGGAGAAAAAGCATGTTCTGCAGGAGCACAGGATATCTTGCTCCTTCCCTAGTGCATCATTTAGAGGGTGGACTCTGGCAAGGAAATCTCACTGCCAGCCCAGCTTTACAAGGTCAGGAGGGGTCAGAGATAAGGACACAGGCTGGTCTCAGCCGATGTGCCCGAATGCAGATACTCCACTATCCAGTGCACAACCCACTCTTCTCCCCAGGCTTTTTCCACCGCCATCTTCTGAACACTGATGTTCGTCATCCTCTTACTGCTTTTTTCCTTCCAGTGAGTTCACTTTGTAGCGACAGACAGAAGACCCTTTTGCTAGATGACTCAGCCCAAGATTTTCTGCGTGGGCTGGGGCAGTGTTTGGGCTGCTGGGGTGAGGGCAAATGCTGCTGCTGAAAAGCAAGGCTGGTGAATCAATGAGCCTGTATAGAGATCTGGGGGGTTATTGGAAACTGCATTATTAATGCTATTAAATATTACTTAGGCCTACAGTAAGCTGCACCTTCAATAGTTTAAGCTGTAATTGCTGGCTGATGCAGAAGTGAGACTGAATGTATGTAAATCCTGTTGAAATCTAATATTATTTTGGCTTCTCAAGCAGATTAGCAGCTTCTGCAATTAATAGTGTGGGCAGATGATGATGATGGTAGTGGAGAATCTATCATACAGTGCTGTAGGATGTGTTCAAATTTGAACACAGTAGATGTTGCCCTTTTCCCAGCCTTAGAATAAGCAGATAACACAGAGCACGTGCTTTGTGCCTTTGGAGGGGGAAGGTTAAGAGCCACAGGTGTGGCACTGGAGTCCCTGTGTGAGCAAGGATAGGTTGGATTCAATCTACACGGGGACTCTCAGCCAATGTCATTCAGTTCTAAATGCAGATTATCATTGGCCAGAGAGCTGGAGGGGGCTAAGACCTCAATGAATCACGTATGTAATTGGAGGTCCTCTAAAAGGAGCTGGAGGAATAAACTCGAGCCTGTTTGTCTCATGGGGCTTTGGTGTGTGCATATTGTCCCTGTCTCTGACCACTGACCCCATGGAACACATGGATTTTTAAACATTATAACAGGAATGTGTGACTGGCTTCCAGTAACCTTGACTCTTTCTCCTTTTTCTCATTACATTCATGGTTTATGGTTCCAGCCGAGAAACCAACGCCTCATCCATTTTTTTGTCTGCCTTGCTTTTTTACTCTGACACACCAATTTTTGGAGGCAGGGAAAGAGAGAGAAGGAGAAATCTTCCACCAATGTTTAAAGCAGATATCCCCAGCTCATGACACCTAAAGTCCTTTCATAAGCACAGATTTTTATGGACTTTTCTGTACTACTCTGTTTATGTATCTATTTAGAACAAGACTTAAAGACACACTCACACTTTCCAACCATCCATGAAGTCTCTAATCTTTGCAGCAAGTACTTGAAGAATGGGTAAACTGGGTGCTAGGATCCATGCTGGATGAAAGAGAAGTGGAAATGCACCGCAACTGTCTAAAATATGGCCATTCTGGTTTGGTGGGGTTTTTTTAGTGCTTTTGGGAACGAAGATGCAAATGCAAATAATAAGAAGGGCTTCTGCAGGTGTACAGAAGAGGAAGGTCAAGGGAAGTATACTTCCCCCACCAAAAAGAAGTGGTGGAAAACTGGTAACAGATGAGGAGAAGCCTGAGGTACCCAACAATTTTTTGCCTCAATCTTCAGCTCTAGCCTCTCTTCCCACACCACTCAATTGGACAGATGGCAGTATTAGGACCGTAAATAAAGATCAGGCTCGTGATACCTGAGGAACCTGAGCATACACAAGTATATAGGATCCAATAAGATGCTTCCCAGAGTCCTGAAGGAATTCACAGATGTAGTTACCAAGACACTCTCCATGGTATTTGAAAACCGTGACAGTCAAGTGAAGTCACAGGTGACTGGAAAAAAGGAAGATGGTGCCCATTTTTAAATAGGGAAGAAAGGATGACCCCTGGAACTATGGACCTGTCAACCTCCCCTCTTTGCCTGCGAGGATCATGGAGCAGATCCTCCGAGAAGCTCTGCTAAGGCACAGGGAGGTGATTCAGGACAGCCACCACGCCTTCACCATGGGCAAGTCCTGCCTGATCAGCCCAGAGGCCTTCTATGTTGGGGTGACTAATCAGTGGACAAGGGAGGGGTTACAGATGTCATTTATCTGGACTTCTGTAAAGCCTATGACATGGTCCCCCACAACATCCTCCTCTCCAAACTGAAGAGACATGCATTGAATGGGTGGACTGTTTGGTGGGTTAGGAATTGGTCGGATGGTTGCATCCAGAGGGTCATGGTCAAGGGCTCAGGGTCCCAGAGGTTATCAGTGATAAGTGCTGTCCCTCAGGGGTCTGTACTGGACCAGTGGTATTTAAGTCTTCATTAATGACATATACAGAGGGATCGAGGGCACTCTCAGCACCTCTGCAGATGACACCAAGCTGAGTGGTGCTGCATACACGCCTGAAGGACGGGACACACCCAGAGGGACCTGGACAAGTTCAAGAAGTGGGAAACTCATGAGGTTTAACAATATCAAGTACAAGGTGCAGCACCTGGGTCAGGGCAATCCCTGGTACCAATCCAGGCTGGAGAGGAACAGACTGAGGGCAGCCTGGCCCAGAAGGACTTGGAGGTGCTGGTGGATAAGAGGCTAAACATGACCCAGCACTGTGCACTTGCAGCCCACAAAGCCAAACATGTCCTGAGCTTTATCCTAAGCACCGTGGGCAGCAGGGGAAGAAAGGGATTCTGTCCCTCTGCTCTGCTCTGGTGACAACCCACCTGCAGTGCTGTATCCAGCTCTGGGGTCCCAGCGCAGGAGGGACATGGACCTCTTGGAGCAATTCAGGAGGGCCACCAAGATGATAAGAGGGATGGAGCATCTCTTCTCTGAGGAACGATGGTAGAGAAGGCTTTGGGGTGACCTAATTGCAGCCTTCCAGGAGCTGAAGGTACAGGAAAGATAGAGACCATAGATAGATACAAGATCATGTAGATAGAGGACAAGGAGGAATGGCTTCAAACGGAAGATAAGTTTAGATCAGATGTTAGGGAGAAAATCTTCCCTGTGAGCATGATGTGGCACTGGCACAAGTTGCCAAGAGAAATCTCAGCTGCCCCATCCCCAGGAGTGTTCAAGGCCAGGTTAGATGGGACTTTGAGCAATCTGACCCAGTGGAAGCTGTCCTGGCCCATGGCAAGGAGGGGGTATGAACTAGATAATCTTTAAGGTTATCCAAACCAACCCATTGTATCAATGTCCCACCTCCCTGTTGTTTTGAAGTTATAAGATTTGGCTTTTTACTCTGTCCTTCAAGAAAGGAGCAATCATTTTGCACTTTTCTATGTCTCAGATATACCTAATTGTGGCACATCCCATTGCAGGCATCTTGTTTTGAAATTTTTCACACAGAATTTTAAGAGAGAAATGCTTTGATAAGGATTTTCCTCAGAATTTGGGTAACATTGAAAAAAACAATTCTAAGTGGTGCTCTAAGTAAATTTCTTTCCTTCTACAAACATGAGAACACCTCAGACTTTGTGTGTAGAAGCTAATAGTATGTGATGGTTACTGGGCTTAAATTGTTAACTCTGTTCTGCTATGACCTATTTGGCAGTGAAGGTTTTTCTGTATATGTATAGTAACTATTATGTTGGGTGCTGGGCACTAGGCAATGCAAAGAAAAAAATAATAGTAAGAATACTGGAGTCCTCAAAAGCCTCTGAGAATTATTAGTTACAATACAGTTATTTCAGGTGGAGCCATCCCTGCAGGCAGGTGTGTAGGGGTGTGGAGAGACTGTAAATTTATTACAGGATTCTGCAGGTATTCACACACATTCACTCCACCCATTCAGTGCCATTCAGCACTCTTCAGATAACTTTTTTTGTTGCACTGAACACTCTTCACCTGCAGCACATCCAGATCAGCTCTTATCTTATATTTCAGTCATTTAAATGATTTTTTAATGAGAGGGTGAGACTGTTAATAGCAATGCTATCTGTATGTTTCCTAAAGCTGTGCCACGTCACCTCAAACTTTCCTTCCTGCTGCTTCCCTTCTTTCCATAACTTCAGGCAACATGTTTTCATTGACAGAGCTGGAGTGCTGTGGGGAGGGCTTCCATGGTCATTTTTCAGGAGAGTAGATAAAATTCTCTTCTCAATGAAGCCAGCAAGATCTTTGTCACTCTTGTTAACTAATTCCCTCTGTTTCTAAATGGTGCTGAGGAAAAGGACAAGTGAGCTGAATATGCTGAGAATACCCTGATTGCTTGACAGAGGAGAAGACACCGTTTTTTTGCAATGTTTGCAAACATGAAATTATTATTCCCCTCTATAATCCACTACTGCTTTTCATCAAGCCTTGGATATTGAGTATGTAATTTGCAGGGAGAAGTCTCTGCCTACAGTGATATTTTTATTTGTGGGGGGTTTTTTTCCCCACTAGATGAGAAAGACAGACAGTTTACAAAATATCCTGTGGAAATACACAGGTGAATGCTCCCTGCTTTGAAAATCAAGCAAGTTTGATTCACACATAACATTGTGGACATAAAGTTTTTGAAAATGCAAAACAGTGGCAGCAGCTCTGTCCCAGATGTCACAGCAGCTTGGATGTGTGTGGCCCCTACCCCGACTGGACAAACTGTGGGAAGAAGAATCAAGCTCTGGAGATGCATCTGTGGAAAGGAGAGTTTCTATTCTTTCATGGTATAAAGACAGTTTCAGGCTCGCTGTGAGGGATATTGCTTCCCCATTGTTATTCAGTTTTTTAAAGGCCTTATCTCGTTCCGCATACACACACACTTCAGAAATGTTAATCTCACTTTTGTGCTTAACTGTTTCAGGAAAATGGAAGCTATTGTTCCCTAACATTTTTAAGTTACTAAGACGTGTTTACCAAGAAATGTGATGTACTTCTTTCTCTGCAGCTGAGTGCTAGCCGAAAGTGAAGGAAAGTGGGAGGGCTTTATTCTACAAGTCCTTTAAGGTTCCTGCGCTTCTTGGCTATCCTCTTTAAAGCCTTTTTAGTAGCAAGCCCACTCAAGCAGTCTGGCAGCTCACATCACTTTGTCCGTGGCTACAAAACAAATGTGCAGGGGCGGTAAGGGAAAGACTTCACTTGTTGGATCTGGCTGTGCCTGATCTGGGAGCCTTCCAGGCAGACCTTGTCTCTAGGAAAGGGAATTACCTGAGTCAGCCTTCTGTGAGTTAACAGGGCTTCTCCGAGACTGGGAGACTGCTTCAGGGCTCCTTTCTTCTTCTCTGGGAGCTGCTCGGCAAATGCACCATATAAACTTCTGTGGACTGAGTTGCTTTATTGATGGTTTATGTTACAAAACTTTGCTCCATGTTTGCCTAGCTCAAATGTGGTTGAGCCAAATGCTAAGAAGCTTCTACATGGGGGCAGCTGCTGCTGCTATTTCTGTGATTTTGGTTTGTTTATGCTCAATTTCTAAAGCAAACCTTCTCTCCAAGAACAAAGAACCTCAGCAAACCCCAGTGACTCAAGTCTCTACAGCATGTCGCCAGAAGGACCAGAGGTGTAATTTAGCTCAGCAGATTTTATCTGCCCAGACTCCACGTGTGCAATGACAAACCACCCTGGTGTGTTGCAGAGAGGAGGCACAGATTGCCATGTGTAGGTCTGTCACGTGTGCACTGCTGGCTCAGCCATGGGAACTGGACAACAGGCTATTTTAGAAACAAACAGCCCGGCAGAGGAGACAGCCCTGGTCTGCACCAGTACTCCTGAGCAGTGGTATGACCCTCAGTCTACTTCCTGGTGGTCCTGCAAGGTTGCTGTCACAGATACCTTCACTTGTGCTCAGTGGAAGGGATGTGACATTTGTTCATAGGTTTCAGGAAAAAGCTACTCTTCAAGCCCTCACCATCTGTCTCTCCTTCCTTCTCCCTTCTTGAAGGCAAGTAACCACTGTCACTAAGGCAATGATACAGTCCCTGGCTCCCCTAGGTATTTCAAACCACTTGGTGCCCTGAATTAGGCTTGGAAGATAACTGTATGTTTTTTCCTGGATGCTTCTTCAAATTGACTCTTCAGGATTGAATAACAACATTATGATACTGATAACTTCCAGTGAATTTTGTAATTCTCTGTGAGGGGAAAAGGCCTCATGTCAGAGAATGAAAAGAAAATGAGTGTTGTCTGAAAGGGTTCTGTGACTGCTCTGAAGAGAAGGATGAGCCTAAGCTATATGCACATGCCAGGTTGGGAGTTTTTCTTCATGTTTCAAGTTGAAAGAATATTGAGAGATAGAATATAAGTATTTCAGCACTTCTCAAAGATGTGAATTAACTAGCAGAAGCCTAATGATGGACAAAAAATTATCAGGGAAGATGCAGTGGAGGAGTAGTACCTTTTTTAGCCAGCAGAACCACAACCAAGGCAGGACTAAAGACATCACATTCTCTTATGGTGGCATCCCCAAATCCAATCCAGACAGGATTAGGGGAGGACTTTAAAGTTAAGAGGAATGGCTGGACTGTTCTTTAGTTGGTCTGTGCTGGAGGTCTTTTGCCAGGCCTTCTGGATGGTGTCCATGTAAGAGCAGGGCTTATGTGACCTGTTACTACAAGTAAAACTTGGAGTTTTGCAAAAGAGAGCACCATTCCTGGTACCAAGTTACAACTCTTCCATCCACAGTGACACCTGGAAAAACACTGGGACAGTAAAGAATCAGTGGCATGAGCAACCTCAGAGGTGTCCCCTATGCTCAGTTATTCATTTCTTTGTAGGTAACTCAGACCATAACATGTCCTAGTGGTTTTGTGGTGGTGTTGTAGATGATGAAGATGATGGTCTTTTAATGAGCTAATACAGTCATTGCTCACTTCTCCAACGTGTAAGGAAATTACTTCTCTTCATTTAGAAACTAGAAGAAGTTATTTTTCAGGACAGATTGGTGAACATCCCTTAGCCAAGGATCCAAAGGCATTGTCCTCTTTCAGCTGCACAGCTTCTCATTAATATTTGATAAGGTTTACTGCAAAATTTAGGGTTGAAGTATAGTATTTTATGCAGTTATTTCAAAATTCATAGATTTCTAGATTTTTCAGGCCAAAAGGGACTATTATGCAGACCTTCTCTGACCCCCTGTATAATGTAGGCTACATTTGTTTAAAGTTTCAATTTGTTTTCCTGAGCAAACTTGTATTTATTATATATAGTTCGATATAGAAGAGTAGCTAGTGAAAAGGTTGAAATCCATAAATATTATATCAGACCACCTGGTGCTCTGAAGCTTTATTCTAAATGATGGCTGCTCAAAATGAAGTGCAGTTTGAAAGACAGAGAGATAGAATTATGTGACTATTGCAAAGAGCAAATGAATTAGCTCCATGTCAGGGAAATATGTTTCTAGGAGCCTGATTTCAGTTTAAGTATTGTTTTTTCCCTCTGGCAAAAAAAAGTGCTCTTTCAGTCAGCATAACCTTTATTTTGAAAGTAAGGAAGGGAGAAGAATATTTCTGTAGGAAATCACTATATCTGAATAACTCAATGAAAGCCATCTCAAATTGACAAAGGGAATGCCCCTTACCAAAGGACACTTAAAGATGTGCGTGCAGAAATAGCCTGATGCACCCACAACTGTGGTCACTGTAATGCTATGGTTTTGTCTGAATAGCAGCAACGTATATGTTGTATTTACTGACATTCCATTGTGTGATTGAAGATGTGTTGAATGGCTCAAGAGAGATGTTTCTGTCTTAGCATCTCTGTTTTAAACAAAGATGAAAAGGAAGGGCCATAGGAGTCTCAGGCTGAGCAGCAGTTTCTGTGACACTTAGCCTGGGCTTTGATGATCTTGCTTTCACTCAGCCCCTTGCTCATGCTGGAAGCCTGTGGCACAGCTTTCCAGCTCAGCACAGACCTACCATGTAAAAACTACAGGTTCTGTCTTGATGATTAATGTTAGCTGTTTGAAATAATCCAAATGCTGCCCTCTGATCTGATAAAATGAATAAATACATTGGGTGTGAGTGATGAGAGTTATAGGGAGGAACTTGGAGGGGATGAGGGCAGGAGTTTTGCCAGGCTTGATTTTCTGAGAACGAAACAACTTCCAAGGGCATGGGGGTTGGGGGGATATTATTTTTATTTATTTCTTTTTCTTCTCCAGATGTTTCTATGCTGTAGGCTTGCCTACAGCTTGATTCAGTGACTAAGTTTTACTGCCTGAGATGGGAGAGAGAAGATATTCTCACACCAAATGGCGGGATAAATGTTCAGGGGGCATGGGGGGGAATTCTGCTCATGGTATACTCACAGATGGGTTAACAAGGGAAGGTACTTCAGTTCCCACAGGTACAAAATCCAGCAGTGGAGCTCCACAAATCATGTGGTTCTGGCTGCCAGATTTTCTCAAAATTTTGCCCAACTCATTTAGTCTTCATTACATTTTACTAAGCTACATTTGGTCTCTACACACTCTGTTTTATTCCAGTGAGGACAAGATAAATAAAGACAAGAGTATCAGTGGTATGACCACGTAACTGCCTGTGTGCACAGACACTGTTGCCTCTACAGAAGCAGGTTAGATCCCACAAAATGAGTGAACCATTCTGCATCCATCCATGTCTGATAAATACAAGTATAAACCAAGGTATGCATTAATAGGAGAAATGAAATTGATTGCATTGCTGTGATGTGCAAAGATATTCTCCTGCACAAAGTTGGTGATTTTAACTTGATTCATCATTTCTCTGTTTTGATAATGTTGTAACTCACTTTTCAGTCAATATAGGTCTTTTGCTACTCCTGCTGTTAGGATACCCACTGTTAGGTTCTTTTTCTGTTGATATTTTAGGAGATGTTATAAGCATCATGTAATCATGTTTTAATAATTATTTCTGATTAAATCAGCTCCTGACATCTTGCTTTAAGATCCTACCCTTTTTCTTCATGTCTTTTAATATACTTAATAATCTTTCTATTAAAATTTGTTTCCTAATCATGGCACATTGCATGACCATATGGTTGGATGATTACTGACATCTGCCATAGAGCTATTTTACACCTGAGGTGGCCTTTTGGGCCTTGCTTGTAGGCAGTACACACAAAGAATTGGGCTTTTCCAAGGTAAAGTTCATCTGGCCTATTTTCAATGTCCTATAATAAACATGCTCCCTAGAAATTCCAGTACTGAATGGAAATGCAAACTACTGTGGTTAGCTCTTCTTTGTGCATCAAACCTTTAATCATCTTCAATTTGGATGAGACAATCCCACCTTATCTGTTGTGACAGAGCTCCAGTTTCTTAAGGAGCTGCTGGGAGAACTTCACGTATATAAAATAATAATTCAAAACTCTAATTTTGAAACAGATTAATCCATGTTTTTTTTTGTTTACAAATACAGATCTTGCTTTGTATGAGTAGTTGCTTAAGACACATGAGGAGTTTGTGGCAGATTCCGAAGCAGAAGCATTTTTTGCACTTTTTAGCAGTGCCATAGCTCAGATTGATAGCTCAGTGAAGGAGAAGAGCACATAACAACTGGCAGAAAGAAAAGATCCGATGCCCGCTTAGCAAGAAATTGTTCTTCTGCTCTGCCTTTTCCTTTTGAAACTGTTCCTTGGTCTCTGGGGAAGAGATTTTTCACACTCATATATGAACAGAGCCTCTATGCAGGCACAGCCCTGATGTAATAGCCCTAGTCTAGGTGACATTCAGTCTCTGGATGTGCTCAGTCCTTTTATTTTTATTTTTTTTAATGTATTCCCCTGTCCATAGGGGGAAGTAGTAGAGACTTAGGCATTGGGCAGAGCCCACTCATGGGTTACTCCCAAGAGTGGGAGTAACTTGCCATCACTTCCAGGTGCAAACTTTCAGATCAGTGTATGTGGGATTGAATGATAGGCTGGTGTCAGCCATCCAGGGGCTCACAGTCTCCATCTCCAATATTACAGGGATATACCTGTGTTCTTCTTATTCACTGAAGGGTAATTTTCAGACAGTAAAAATAACTCATGATCACCTTTAGGAACCTCACAAGGATATGGAGCCAGTATGACTCATTACTAAATTACTCAGAGCCTTGATGATCATTCTTAGTATCATTCTCATTATATTTTATGTCAGGTAGCTGGACACATGTAAAGGAATAAGAGTTCTCTCTCTCTGGAATTACTTGCTTCCAGACCTGGAAGCAGCACAATGTGAAAGAACAGCACTTAGCTAAATTACATTATTATGAGCTTTATCAAACACCTATCAATATATCCAGAACTACGTCTTCCACATAAAGTGACCTGTCTCTTGGTGCTTTGCCCTGGTCAGAGCTGGACAGAGTTTTCTGTAAAGTCCTTGCACAAAGGTGCTCTAGAGTGCATATACAAAAACAGTGAAGGAGCTCAAGGCTGTCTCCCAAACCTATTCAATTTTCAGTATGAATGCCTTGAAAGAAGGTTTGGGCAAGAAGTTTTCCATGAATAGGGATCAGATGCAGTAAGTTTTGATACACAGGGAGGTAGAATCCAAGAATCATTGGTTTCATCATATAGTTTGGGTTGGAAAGGACCTCAAAGATCCTCTAGTTCCATCCCCCCATGTCAGGAGCAGGGACATCTCCCTCTACTCCAAGCCCTATCCAGCCTGGTCTTGAACGCTCCCAGGGACAGGGAATCCACAACTTCTCAGGCCAACCTGTGCCAGTGTCTCACCACCCTCACAGTAAAGAATTCTAACATGTCATATAAATTTATCCTCTGTCAGTTTAAAGCCATTGCCCCTTGTCCTGTCACTACAGGCTCTTGTAAAGAGTCCCTCTCCATTGCTCTTGTAGCCCCTTCAGGTGCTGGAAGGTCTCTACTGTAGGTGATCAACCGTTTGTAAAACAGGGGGGAAAGGACACAAAAGAAAGGGCATTGACTTGATGTTTTCCTGCTTCAAACTCTGAATTTCCCTTAGCAGAAAAATATGTAATGTCTGATGTCCTTGCCCCCTTCTCAGCCAGCAGCTGCCTGCACTGGATTAGGTGCATTAGCAATACCCAGGTAGCACTTATCAGATGTCTGGGATTCTTCTTTTCCTTCTCAAGGGATTTTCAAATCACATGAGATCAGAGGGTTGTTTGTCTCATCTTTGTTTGTTTTGTTTTGTTTTCTTCTGGTCTTTTCTCCTTCCAGACCTTAGCCACTGGTCAATCTACGAATCTGTAACTGTTTTTCTGATGAAGTAGCATGCAATGATAATTTGTTACTGTGAAAGCTGTAATGAGTTTTAATTATGGCTCCTAATGTCACACACTGTCATGTAAATCTCAATGGCTGTCACTTCCTTGTTCTCTACCAGAGAAAATACAGCTCTTTCCCCCTTCAAACATCTGCATTAGTGCGCAGTTTATGCTTGCCTCAGTGGGGCAAAGTGAGTCACAAAATGCCAACCCCTCAGATTATTAGCTTCTCTGACTTAGGCCTGGTGGAGAGGAAAGCCAACATAGTCTCAGTGGACACTCTGAACAAAAGAGAAACAATGCAGACTCAAACAGACATGGCCTTGCAGTTACGCTGGTGTGGTTTTGTTTGTTTGGAGAAGCCCAGCTTTGTGACTTTTGCTGTAATTTTTAGAAAGAAAAACATAATCATCCAAGCAATTACTACTGTGGGTACTTTCCTGAGCAGTGAGATGGTCTGCTGCACTGAAGCTGTTGGAGTTCTTCCTTCTCATTTCAACAACATTCAATTTCTAGCAGTTTTTACCATCTTGTGATCATGGAACATATAGGAGGAAGAGAGGCTTCTGGTCAAATCCCAGAAACAGTGCAGTAAATAATTGCAGTAAAGTTCTCACTCAGGTCATGTGCTAAGCCTGAAACGGAATACATTTGATTGTATTTTAAAAGAGCTGGGTGCACAGTGTCTGCAGTGCATAGGTCAGCCAGGTTTGGAGGTAGACACATGGTTTGCCTCAATAGGAAGCCTGATGGGAAGGTGCAAGGGCAGGCAGGAGCTAGGAAGCCTCACAGTCTCATCCTGGAGGAAGCTCACCAGGTGCCACAGGACAGTAGCAGTGGAATTTGTGCAGGTACAGCAGAGAGAAACATTGAGAGTCTTCAACTTTCCATTAGGAGCCAGCACAGGAGGAAGCATTGTTGTGGAGTGCTGATGTTTTCACTGGTTACTATAATGTCAGCTGGGACCACTGTAGTTTTGTAATCTTTAACTCTTAGGAAGTAACTCTGGGACTTCTAGACTGGGAAATATAAGTCTTCCAATTTGAGCTCCCGTGGCTTCTCTTAGCTTGTCACCAGCCATAGATTTGTAAGCTTGTACATGAACCAAAGAGAAAGGAACAAAAACACAATGTCTGGGATAGCTGTATGTCTGCTGTGAGGATGTCCCCAAAGGAAGAGCCAGGGGAAACTGTGCTTCCATTGTTTGCTTAGTGTTGTGTGCTGAAATCAGATAATGTCGTTCTCCATTTATTCTGGGTTTTTTTCTAAAGCTTAGGCTGAAACCTAAAAGATGATCTCCTTAGTAACTCTGGTTAAACAGAAAAGCAATCCAGCACATAACTTAATGGAAGCTGAGATTTTCAGAGGAGTCAGAGGGGACTGAGCACTCACTTCTGAGGAGGAGATACTTGTAGTTAACTCCCAATGTTTTCCAGGTCTGATTCTCTATGCTTTCCCTCATGAGTTTATTCATATTGCATAGCACAGATAATATCTGCACAAATATTAAAAATATGCAGAAATCTGTATTGTTCTTTGATTTTCTTTTCCAGTTGTTTCTACATCTTGACGGATTTCCTCCTTCTTCCTCTGCTATTAGCCAGCATCATCAGTCAGAGAACAGTGTCAGGACAGCATTTGGTACAGCTGTCTGCTATCACATTTTTTATTGTCCTTATTACAGAAGAGTGAAACCTTTTTCTTCACTAAGCTATCAAAGACATGGTGGGTGTGGGTGTGTATTATGGAGCAAAGTGACAGAGTCATTCTCCTCATTTCAGAGCTTAAAAACATGTTATATGTAGCAGGACCTCATCAGGTTGCATTGTCATTGCCTTCCCAATGCAAACTCAGTGGTTCTTTCTGATATCAAGAATATTTAAAGAGATATTAAGAATATCTCTTTAAAGATATTAAGAATTAGCCTCTCACTTTTGGCTATTTGTGCTTTGGTTTGATTGCAAGTATTTCTGCTTTTATTAACAGGAATGAGGAAGGCATGATGACTTGTGAGAAACTCTTTTACTGATAAACAGAGAGAAACTATTTAACTAAAAATTGGGGTGTCTTCTGGCTTTGACAGTATGCAGTCTGCTTTTACAGGGAAGCTGATGCTACCTGTAGGAGCTGACTGGGATATGAGTTGACTCTTCTGTAGCCAGAAATTTCCATACTTTCCTTCTTCAGCTGTATTTTCCCTGGCAGTAGAAAGCTGAGGGGATCTTTTGACAGCAGTTCCTTCCTGCTAGTGCAAGAGCGGATTTCCCTTCTGAGCTGCCCTGGCCCTGCCCACTTAGTACTCGAGCCAGGGAGGGAGCTCATATGAAATGTAGTGAGACTCGAGGCTACATTCTGCCTCACCCAACATGGAAAGCTGATGGCTCTTCCCTACCAGCAAAATGAAAGGGTTAGATAATTCCTGAAATCCTGCTGATGTGGTGAGTGGAGAGTGTGGGTCAGAGAGGGGGAAAGTCTTACAGTTGTAACTCATTAATTTAGAAGGTTTTGACCCCTTGTGATTCCCCTACACTCTGTACGGAGAATTAACTGGAAAACTCAGTGTGGTACAAGTGAGGTCATTTGAGAGGCTCAGGGATAAAGGAATGTGCTTAGCTCTGGAGGTGGGGATGCTCAGGTGCTGCCTATGGTGGGCTGGGGATGTAGAGCTGCACTTTCAGAGCCCATTGCACGGATACCTGGAGAACCGCAGCGATGGGCCCTGTCAGCACAGCTCACTCCTCAGGCTCAGGCAATTCAATCTTGCAGCAGGGGAGAAAGCTGTGTTTTCAAGGGGAGGAGGGGATAGTTAAATTGGCAGCTGGAAAAGATGCCATAGGTTAACTTCTGTGATCTAAGATGCTCCAGCAGAGATTACTACAGCATCTGCTTTGCTTGTCTTGTGCATACCTACATATTCATGCACAGCTTTCTGATTTCTCAGGAGATGACTAGTGAGCTGTAAACCACCTGCTTTAGATGATGGGAGACGAAACATCTTTTCATGTATTTTCACCTCCAAAGAGTTTTTCAGGCTTACAGGAAAAGACAGGTCTTTTAGAAGGTGCCCCTCCCCTCACCTGTTTCCTGATAAATGCAAAGAGGAATAGGAAATTTCCAAAAATAAGTAGGTACTACAAACTGGTCTTTCAAACAGGAATAACACATCTCTGTACAGTCCCTATGAGCTAATGCCACGTGAAGGAATGTAAAAGAGTGACGTACAGTCCTGGCAGGATGTGGGTGGCCTGCAGTGAAGAAAGGCTCCTGACACATCCAGAAAGGAGTGTGGAATTTGCTCCTCAGCGAATCCAGGCCCTTTTCTGTGACGCCAGCCAAATGAAAGGAACTACAATGATGGCATTTGAGAACAGCCAGAGAAGTGAATGCCATGCGACTGTCAGCTTCCCAGGGCAAGGATATAGCATAGCTCCTCAGACCTGCCAGGGAGGCTCCTGGAGTTTATGACTTAGAAGCTGCAGGCTGCAAAAAGCCTGAGTGTGATATGTGCTGCATGACATGCTACAAAGTTTGTCTTGCAGAGCAGAAAAAAATTGAGGACACTCTTTAAAGTGTTCAATGTGCAACCCTTGTCTGGGGGGAGGATATTGCTCAAATTTTCTTGATATTCTGAGTACACCAACAGTACAAACATCTGGGCTATTATTCAGTTAAATCCATCTAAAATATGAGTTGGACTTCTGATGTTGAAGATTTTACCTTTTTACTCCAATCCCTAAGAGAAATCACAATAGTACATGGCAAGTTGTTCCCTTTGGATACATTCCAGATTTGCTCTGCACCTGGCAAAAGACATCCAGTCTTTTTCCTCTGTTTTCTTTCTCTTCCTCCCTTATCTTCCAACAAGTGTCTTAAAATAATCATCTGCAGTCAGCATCTCACTTGTTACTTGAACCCTGATTTCCATCCTACTGGTTGTGTTACTGTGGTGAGCATGTGGTGTTCTTAGTTGGTCCTTGGCTTTCTTAAATTGCACCTTACCCCATGAATGGATCTGTGTTAAGGCAGAGAATCTCAGCAAGGTCCTTGCAGGTTTGACACACATGCTGCAGAGAGATTTTTTCCCTTTCTGTGTTCTCCGCCACCCTGCTCCTCCAAAGAGAATCAACATGTTTTCAAGCCAGTGTTCAGCCTCTGCTGCCTCGGCTCTGAAGCCTCCCAGGTGCAGCAATCATTCTGAGGTTTGGCCTTTGTGTTCTGGCAAAAGAAATCAGAGTGGTTTTTAGAAAGTTTCTGAGCACTTGATAAAAAGGAAAGGGACAGTCTTCAGTTATAATGATCTATCAGGATAGAAATTGGTGGTTTTCTCTTTTTCACGGCTCACTTCCACACAAACCAGTGCACATACTGCTCTACAGTAGCACCTAGACACTCCAATGTGCAGCAGATGCAAAGAAATAAACTTTTGCTCTGCGTTTAAGGTGGTCCAAAAGTTGTGAACAGATATGAACAGATTGTTTACTTACATACATTATTTTCAGATTCCTTTCAGTGGATTGGAAGGGTTGTTTTTTTTTTTTAAATTCATGTTTAGAGTAACAAAAGAAGTAATTTCATTTTGTTCTCCCATTTTTAACATTTAAATAAATAGAGATATCAATGGATTGTGTTTATAGAAGTTAGAGTGTTAAATGGAGACATCAGTCAAACTTTTCACAAAATTTGCATCCCTTCTTGATCAGTTCACTCTCACTTATTGGGACTTATTTGTGTTTCAGTGCAATGTGTGATGCATTTAATGCTTGAGCAGCTCTGCACAGAAAAATTACCTTTCTTCCATAGAAGTCTCTTTAGAGAAAAGCAATTATAAGTGCTTAAATGGAAGGATTCATGGCACTATTTTATAGCAAACTTCTGGCCACAGTCCCTCAGGGCAAAGCACATGCTAGCCAGGCAGGCAGGGCCAACCTCTGTTGCAACAACCAGAGATGCTCAGCACCACACACAGGCAGCACAAGCAGAGGAGCAAACCTCTTGATCCATGCCTGTCAGTGACATAATGACAAGCCAGGAGTTTGTGTCACCCTGCTTGTACAGACACAGAGCATGTGTGGCAGCTTTTCTTTGTTTCCATTAATGGCCATATTTGGGGGTCATCTCAGTCTCCACCTAGTACCTCCATGGCTTCTGCCTCTTCTTATCTGCTGAAGGAGTGGACTTCGAGATTATCAAAAGGATAAGTGGGTGGTTAGAGAAAAGAGCCATGAAAGGAGAAAAAAGGCATTTCTACCTTAGAGATGGGAACTGCTCAGTGCCATATGGGAATGCCACTGCATAAGTGCTGCTGGGAGAGCTGGTGTAGGACCTGCCACACTTGGGCCTCCCTGTGCCCCTTTGTCCTGCAGGGAAATTCACTCTGGGGGAGAGATCTGCAAAAACTGAGCACTCATCTAAGCACCAAATTCAGGTCTTGGTCTGCTTCCTGTTGAATTCAAAGACCTGACTTGCACCAGTTTCCATAGTGCTGGATGGAGACCTGGAGAAGTCGGTATTGCTGGGACTGCCCCCCTTTGAAACTAGAATAACAAATGTAGAGGGAATGCAGAGAAGCAAGCACCCAGAGCTGTGTTTGCAAGGACTAATATTTAACACTGAGAACATAAATAGTCCTTAATTGTTTAACATAAATGATTGTGATCGTAAAGCTGGAATGGCACAGGGGCTTCATGCATCTTCGAAATGTTTTGACATAACAGCCTAAACGAGGATTTAATAAAGTTCTTGTGCTCTAAAAAGTACTCATAATTTTTGCTTAATTTCTACATGTTTTCTCCCCCTTTAATTGTAGTTCAACAAAGCAGAGGGACTAATCTCAGATAAAAGTAAAAACACCAAGATTAAAGTGCACTGCTGTTTATTTTTAAGGGCAGTGGGTTAATATGAGCACTCTATTGTTGATGTCAGCATCACAAGCCAAAGATAAACACCACTTTTCTGCACTTACATCACATTTTCAAGGCATTATTCTTCATTAACAAATATTTTCTTCTACAATGGAAAAGAATGACTTTGTCATAAGCTTATTGGCTTCCAATCACAGCCAGTTTGTGCCTCTTCTGTAAAATATTTCTTTTTATCATGACCTTTCTTTTAAGTGTAATTTTTGTTTTAGTTTCCTTAAGTTCTGACTCTTTTTTACAATGAAACTATTTCTTTATTTTGTAAAAATAAGTTTATTTTTTAAATGCATGTATTTTGTGTTATTGTCCCTTTTTTGCCATTACGTCTAGTAAGATATTAGAAACTTGATATTCTGGCTACTCTAAATCTTTCAAATGTCCTGTGGGTAAGAGATGATAATATATTTTTACAGAATTGTTCCCTATTTCTATTTTCCTTCTCTTACTCAATTTATTTTTGGAGACTTTAGTTGTTTTATGAGTAAAGTCATGTAGCAATTTGCTTCAGAAAGATGGGGAGATTATATCTACCTAAAGAGTTACAAAGACACTAATCATTATCATCTTTCCTCTTGTCAATTTTTCAGTATTCCTTTAAGAAATTTATCACCTGTGTTCAGGTACTTGTGTCCTCCCATAAAAATTCCAGCATGTAATTAATGAATAGCATGCATTTCTCAAAGAAATTGAGAGGTTTCAAAGATATGGAGAAACATATTTGCTTTTTATTTGAAAGGCCTTTCTGCAGACCACCAAGAAGCACATCCTACAGCTGACAGATGTTACATACTTCTGATGCTGTTGTGTAGAAAGCCAGGCAATAAAAACTGTGATATGTGAAATAATATAGACAGCTTGTAATTTAAAATATTTTCTTGCTGACAATTTATTTTGACCTGTACCTCTTGCAGGATGGTCACTGAAATGTATCTGTCCCTTGCTTAAAAGAGATCTGTTAAAATCATATCACTTGCATCTTACTCATCTGGAGTGGCACATGCAGGTTGTAGCTAATATTCTTCCTCTGCTGCTCCCATTGCTCTTCAGATGAGGATGAGTCCGAAAAAAAGTTTAATTTTTTCATGCTTAGGAAGTAAATTTAGTTAACGTAACTTACTGAGACAAAAATCCCATTGCCCAGACCTAAACTGATTCTCAGTTACTGTTTTCCTATGTGGAAATTTAGAAATATTTTGTCATTTTTTCCAGTTCAGAACACAAAGAAAAATCAGTTATCTTGACATCCTTCTGAAACATTTTCCTTTCTTCTTGTGGCTCTAACTCACAAAAGAACCTACTCAAAAGTGCTAGAGTGGTTTAAAAAAAAGACTAGAAATGAGATTACATGATTTAAAGCACTGACTCCATTTTACCTGCCTCTGCTTGCATGCCACATTATAGTCACTGATGTTCAAGAAATAATTTCATCAAGTAATTTTGGACAATTAGAACAACTCATCATATAATCACAAGACAAAGGAAGCCAAGTTATTAAAAGAGATTATTTAATCTGTAATAATTGTCATCCTTTAAGTATCACCTAGTATATTCTTCTGGATACAAATATGATAACAGTGAAAAAAGCTGAGGACAGCTAACTGCTGTCCAATAAAATAACCAAATCTGAATGTTTCCTGGTTAGTGGGATAAGAGTTATTAAGAAGACCAACATATAGTCCAAAAATAATTTCCTTTGGCTACTTCTGAAATATTTAGCCATGTATGCTGTATTTTTGGGAAGGCCACATAGGAAATCAAAACATTAGAAGTTAACTTGCTGTAATTAGGTGTGTGAAAATATGTGCTGTTACACAATCTGGTTTACATATTCCTGTAACCATCTTTCAACATGTAAATCCTGTATTTGCATGAATATACACAGCTTGCAGACTAGTGTACAAAAAGAGACTATTGCGATGTCCTAGTCCAGCCTCCAGCCGGAAATGTTTGTTTGCATGGAGTATTTGTATTTGTCAGTCTATTTGTATGTCCATGTCTCCACCCATCCCTCAGTTGTTAAATTTTCTGAGCAAAAGTTCATGCTTCCTCAAATTTTTCCATCCACCCACTTAACTTTGAACATCTCCCTCTCCCTGGGAAAAACTGATCTGAATTCTTTGATCTTCCAAATTCTTCTTGTAGGACAACAGACATCCGATTTGACCTGTGCATGTCTGCATTTGCATGAGAATAACTTTCCCTCTTCCTACATATATTTGGGAAGAAAAACAGAGGAGTGACTTAGCAATGTTCTCTTATTCCATAGATGCCATCGTAGCAAAAGTTCAAAATATATTTGATTGTAACTTCTCTAAGTTGATACCTGAAACACTCTCAAGATTTCTTGTGTCCAAGTCAAAAGTACTTCCAGCCTTAGAAAACTTACATTGTTAGACTGTACTGGTTTTTCTGTTTTCATTTGTTTTATCATGAAAGGTAAGAGAAAGATGTTTCAGCCTAAAGCAGACTGGGACCAGTAGGCATCAAAACAAAGTAAAGGGAATTCTCGCTTCGTTTAGGCTTATTGAGAAATCTGATACGGTAGGTATGTGTTCTAAACTAATCAGATTACAATATAATTGAATTGAGTTGCTCATTTTCAGCAGCAATCTTGCATTTATAATGAGAAGAGTTTAAACTTGAAGTAAAGTCATACTGCTTTTCTCTGGCTTAATATGCAGTTATCCAAATAGTAATATTATAGGTAACGAATTCTGAGTTAATCAAGTTGTCATACCAATGAGCTTGACAGTTCATATTCAGTTTCAAGTACATGAGATTGTTTATGGTCAGCTGCTTAAAAAGGAAAGTCTTCTCTTCATCAAAATTGTAGTCTAGTTAGTTCTTGTTATTTGTGTCAAGATGAAGTTTGGAGGAGCGAAACAGAAATTAAAAGTGAAATGATAAAGTTTATTCTCAGTCAAAAAAACTACTCATTTAAAGGAGCCTGTTTGTTTTCTGATGTCTTCAGATAAATCAACTTTTTGCTATAGTGAAATACAATTTTACTATTATTCTTTCCAGACTAAATATATCAGCTGTTTCACCAACCAGTTAAAAAAAGTTACATGATCACACATGCTCTGCATTTTTTGTGCGAATGTATAGACCATGACATGAAATCATCCACAAAGGGAGTAAAAGTCATCATGAGAATAATTTTAAATGTTTGTGCAAAATTCTAGATGGTCTTCGCAGAACCTTTGAACGTTTTCTTTTCATCTGCAGTGTGGGAACCTGTTGAGTATAAGTGAGAACTTTGTCTGTTCCTGATTCATTCCTCTAAGTACTTTGAGTTTAAATATCCAGTTCCAATGAAGGTGTCTACATGCTTTGACAGATTCAGTGAAATGGTCCTAGCCAGTATAAAATTTGCTATGAAACAAATTTTAGACCAAAATCAGATTGATTCACAGATTTGGTCCAAGTAGCTTGAAATCTAAAAGACACCACAGGCTGATGAAGGTCCATAATTTGTTCTCCCCACAGTGCCAGTGTGAGGGACAGATGCAGTCACACACTCCAGTTAGCAGGAAAACTTTCCTTGGCTGTGATGGACACAGGACTGACCCCAGTGGGACTGATGTCCTCAGCAAAGGACAGCATTTGCAAGGTGCACAGACTAGCAGACAGAACTGGGTGCCACCCCAGGAATGCAGACATGTGGTGTGGAACAGGAAGGGTCGGCTTTTCCAGTGCCTGAACAAGAGCTTATACCCACAGCATTGGATCATTTGCTGGGATGGGGAAGGGGGGGAGAAAAATTGACCTGGGTGGTGGATCTGTGGACTGCTGGTGTGTACACTCATGTGCTGAGCCATGTGAGTGTTAACACATGGTCACCCTATCAAAGGTCTGTATATGAAACTCAGCTGCTGGAGTGACAGAAGATTTTGTGCTGTTAGTGCACACTTCATTAAAATACCAGCTGAAATCCAACTCTGAAATCCCACAGTTTGTGTTAGTTGATAAAACTCAATTGCCTCCAATTACTGTTAGTATGGCTTTAAAATAATATTTTGTTGTAGTAAAGGTCCCTTTGTGATGGGGAATAGCTGGCATTCGCAACTTGAAATTTGGGAAAGAGTGTAAATACACAGTGGGGCAGGGAATATGATCAAGACTGCTTTTACCACTGTGCTCTGCATCTTCCAGCAATAGTGCTGTACAAAACCAAATCAGGGATGCAGTATTGAACAATGGAAAGGTTAAATGTTTTTGCCTCCAGTATTTAAATGAGCTTGTAATGAAATAAAGAAAACTGTTGCAAGCCCTGCTTGGATACAAGAGGCAGTTTCATGATCTGGAGAGAATTTGTCACTGCTTTGAGTAGTTTTTAATCCTGCAAAGCACTTGTATGAAGATAAGCCTTTTTCTCACTTTAATCCTCAGGTCTCATTCATGTACTCAACATTCAGCTCCTTCTCGGGAGTTTTGCAGGAACAGGACCTTGTTAGCTGTACTGGAACATCTGCTGTTGGACATTGCTGTAGGTTCTTCCTTTGCCTGTGTGCAGATTTGCTCTCAGTTAAAATCAGCTTGCTGCATCAAAACATATAGTGGAGAGATGGGCACAATTAGTTGGGGTTTTTTTCCAGAGCAGCTTGGCTATTCAGCAGGCAACCTTGTGCATGGGATTGACCTTTAAACAGGGGTATAACCTTATTGCCCTTAGGTTTCTAGAGGAGCAAAAGGATGTCAGCTCTTCTGTGCAGAATGTACAGTCTTGATTTTATTCTAGGAAAGAAAGAAGAAACGTGATCAGGTTCCTCAAATTTGTATTTCTAAGCTACATAGTAGTATTGTTACAATTATTCATATAAGGTGTTCACAAAAAATGACCTCAATGCATTTGTATATTGCTTTAGCTACAGGCTTCTATTCATGACAAACCATTTTAAAAACATAAGTGGATATCTTATGAAAGTTTAATAAGACTCCTTATTGACATAGTAGGAAATCTTTCAGAAGATTTTCTTTTAGATCAAAACTCTTTGGGCTTCTTGCTGAGAAGTGTGTGTAAGTGACCCCTAGAGTCCTAGCTGATCTCCACTAGTTGTGGATGCAATTGCAGAGAAAAATGGAAAAATCCAGTGATGGAGAGAAGGATGCACTAAGTGAGTGCTTAGGCATTAATCTTTTAGTTTTTATTCTGTTGATTCTGGTCAGAGCTTTAGACTTGGGCCAGGCCAGGACTGCATGCCAGAGCAAGAAAGTGCCAGCAACCATCAGAATTATTTGCTCTTAAATAATGGCTCTATTGTGAAGCCTGCTGGATTCAGGAAGAGTGCTGAACTGCCTTTGGGGCTTCCACAAGGCGCTTTCTCTTGGGCCACAATGCCTGGGTAATGTGATGAGCCTGAGGACAGGTCCCATAAAATACAGCAGGCTGAGTCAGGCACCTACATGCTACCCAGGAGGAGGTGCTGGGGTGTATGATGCCTTTATGCCCCTCAGTTTCCTGAGAGCCACTTGGAATTTTGTCCTCTCCTTGTTTCACTAGCACTCAATTCACACGGCACAGGGAGTGGGTTCTTGGCTCACTAACCCCACCAAACACCAGCAGAAGTCCTTGAACTCTTTGCAAAAACTGAAATTTTGCTTTCTGCTTGTAAGTCAGCCATGTGGACCAGGTTAGTGTATATTTTTGTCTGATTTAATACAGAGATCTGAATCACGGGCAGGAATAAGAAGGGAGAGTACTATGCACGAGATACATGCGAAATGCTAAATTATCTCAGATGCTCATGAGTTTGTTAGAAACATCTAGCAGATACTGGGGGTTTCTGATTCTGTTGAGCTGGAAATATTACAGACATGGTCTTTGTTGCAGTATCTGAACGTTTCCCCCTGCTGAAACCAGACATGCACAGCAACAAAAAGCAACAGGAACTTTTCACACCTCAAAATAGATTTAATTTGGGTTCAGTCAGAGTTTGGGGCAAAGGTTTGTGATCTTTCTCGTTTTAATCAAAGGAGTTGGCTCATGCCCTCAAAACTTTCATTGTCAGAGTAAGATCAGCAGAATTCACTTGCAGGTCCATTAAGCAAACAAAACCACATTCCCTGCTGTCACCTCAGTTCATGCTTTGGCAATTTTTAGAAGCTCTTTTTTAAAAACAACTTTCTCTGGGTTCCAGGACCACTATTACTGCAGTCTCAGTGGTTAGACATGTTTATATAAACACAAAACACAACATAATGAAGTTCATACATTTATCTTTTGCCACCACAATCCTTACTCTGAATCAAAACAAAACAGACATAACGCTGCATTTTGATATCCTTTAAATCAGTATTGAAACCCTTCCAGAATATGAAAGTTGTTCTGGCATCTCACTGAAGGTTAAATTAAGCATTCTGGAAGGATTTCAATAGAAATGAAAAGGACAGTAAAGAGAGTAAAGCTATTTCAGAAGCATTCCTGAAGGATAATGCTGGCATGCTTGAGAGATTTCAACAGTAGGCTAGAGGGCAGCAAAATTATTTCTAAAGTATTCCTGAAGGAGAACTTTAATAATCTAGTAGTATTTAAAATAGTTCTGCTGTGGTGGTAAAACTATATGGCAAATGTCCCTGACAGGTAATTTCATTCTTTGAAATAACAAGTCAAAGCCTCAAATGCGTGAAACCTGCTGCTCAGAAACTATGTCTGTAAGAAACAGAGAGGCAAAACACTTGCTCTGGAGGCTGGTAACTCTCACTGACAGGAGCTTGAAAGGTGACATCCAGTCCTGTGCAGAGGTCCTTTCTGAGGAGATGGGTGTGTAGCTTAGGGTCCCCTCCACTGCCTCTCTGTAGGTCAGTGAACTTTCTGCTCAGGTGTCAGATTCTCATTTTCATTCCACCTAAAAATCTACAAATCTGGAACGTTTGCAGTCTCAAAAGAAAGTGTGTGGGAGATCTCACCTAGTGGATTTTTCTGAAGGTCTGGATGCTTCCTTTTGACCCTGCTGGCAGTACCACAAGAGCAGGTTTTCTTATAATGTCTCACTTCTTAGTCCAGCTGACTCAGAGAAACACACAGACACGTGAAAATTAAACTCAGACACAATTTAGCAAACCAAACCTAATGCAACCCAACATTAAATTTGTTTGGGTTGGAACAAATTTTAGCTAGCAATTATAGCTCCTTCTATGTTGTATTCTTAGTGATAGGTTGGATTAAGGTAAAGTATATGTTAGAGGTAACCATGAGCCAGTCAGTGAGGAGCCATTAACTTGTGCCCCCATCTTTCCCCTTTGTTCTGTGGAGAGAACAAAGGCATAAGGCATTTCAAGCCCTGTCTGTACAAGGAGTGGTCTCATCCACAAGCAGGGCATAACTTGCAATAGGGAGATTATTTTTTATTCTTGTCTAAAAACAACAGACTCACTTGAAAAACAATGACAAATTTCAGTCATATTTGGAAAAGATATGCATTTTGCTATCTTCACCTCATTTATGTGCTTGGCCCACCTTGGTTCCAATTCCAATGGTATTGCCACAGCCTTTAGCACATGCTGCTGTTTACCAGAGATGACCAAATTCATTTATTCTGTTCCCTTTTTGAGATTATATTAAATTCTTTCATTTGAAACAGCCTTCCAGAAACAAAAATGACAGCACATTGTACATAAATTTTTGCTTTAAGCTCATCCATGTGGGCATATGTAGGAAACAGCAATTAATAGAAGTTTCTTGAAATACAGTCCTATGAATTTACTGAGAGCTAAACTGTGATTTCCCAAATGGATATTTAGTAAAGATCTGTGTCCTTTTGCAGCTGCCTATGATGTTGCGGGAAGTGCGTTCAGAGTCTGGAGCAGAAGGTGCTGATAAAGACAGAAAGTATCCCAAGGGAAACCTCAGACATGCCCTCTGTGAATGTTTAAATGGGATATAGTCAAAACTGTCTTTAACCAAACTTCTGAGAAAATCTGTAGAGACCACGGGTTGTTCACAGGAACTGTACAATGAATCATTCTGATGGATTAATATTCTCAAAGAAAAATCAAAATCTCTTTGTGAACTGGAGGGTGGGGGTGGGAAATGGAGTCATCTAACTCATTTGTTTAACATTAAATACTCTTGCAGTAACAGCTATCAAATATGGAGTCACTGCCAATGTAAAATGTGTGGGTTGGCTAATATTCCCCAGAAATGCTCTCTCACCCTAAAGACCATGTCCTGAAACTTCCAGGTTCCCACTTATGCTTTACTTCTCTATTACATGATCTGAACTGTGCTGTATTCTTTAAAGGTGTAGTGGTTTACCATCACTACTGCTGGCCATTGGAGTCCTTTCTTTTTTCTTTTTCTTATAAGGATTATTGCTGTTCACTGGAGTTTCTTCCAGTGGCTTTTCACACTTAGGAAATAGCTGTTCCCAGGTTCTGATAAAGTCATCATTTGCATAGCCTGACAAGGAAAGATTAGTTTTATCAGCGTTTTCTGTAAGGGGATGTCCTTCAAGGACAGCCCCCATAAAGCAGAGGTGAATGCAGCAAACGGAGTGGCATTAATCATCTTCACCATCAGAAATAAGGAAGAATAAATAAATAAACAGCTTAGCATCATGATCAGGTATCAGGAGGTTACTTCAGGTCGCATAGACATTAAATGCAATCCCAAGGATGTCAGGACCAATGCTACAGATATTTCCATTACGGTGGCTTTGGGAGTGGTGGGGAAAGCTTGGCTGGAGGTGATAGAGTAATGTTATCAATAATAACAGGGTGTATATTGTGGCAGCACAGCAAGTTGGTCCTGGGTGTGAACCTTGCTGTAACTACAAGTGTTAGGGCTTCCACATTTCAGTTTGGAGCTAGTGATGGAGAATGCTGATGCAGGGACATCCATGGGTTGTCTCTCTCATCCTCTGGGTAGTTCATACAGAGTAGAAGAAGTTCTACTATTCTATTATTCTATTAATATATTATTAACAGAATAATAGAATAATAGAAGGAATATTAATTCCTTCTATTGTTCTATTAATAATAGAAGGCATATCATCAGGGCAGCTTGATGAGTGGTGTTACAAGTTCACTAATTACTTGAAAAGAGGATGGTGCCTCCCACTGAGGAGGATGAGATGCTGGGACACGGGGCTGAGGAAGGGAGGGAAGATGTCATGATTAGCTGATGATGCCTGGAGTCAACAAACTGGCACCCTAAAAAACAACCAGATTATCAGAGCCAAGCTTCCCACAAAATTCTACAACTTGTAAAGCTGAGCCTTCTGCTCTAGATTTGCAGGGGTGATGTTGTTTAGTGGGTCTGGGAAACACAGACTCTGGCAAAGATCCTTCCAGGCACTGAGATTTAGCAATTTCAGTACTGGGAATTTGTAGCTGTTGCTTCCCAAAAAAAAAAAGAAAAGAAATTGACAAAAATTTTTCAAAAACCTGTTCAAGTGTGTAAATTTGCATATTGAGTAGCTTCAATTTAATAGTACTGAAAGTGTGAACACACATATTGCCAGAGTAGAACTATCCTGCATTTTTTAATCATGAAAATTATAATTTTTTTTCATATTTGGAAGAGTGACTGTCTTTCAAGTAAAACTGTCCTTTTCTAATTATTGATAAAAGGCTTTTAAATTATATTAGACAAAATCCTTATCAAGATACTCAGTTTAGTGAAATTCTAAAGTGGGAAATCAGCCTCTAATTTTAAAATGATGAAAAATAACAAAATTATCTGAAATTCAAAATGAAAGTAGATTTCTGTCCTTACCTAGGAAATCGACTTCAAATGAACAAAATTATCAATGAAATCCTTCCCAATTTTGTTTTTATTCTGATATGTACTGAGAAAATAATTTAACTGCTTCTTCAAGGGCATTTTATATATTTAGCACCATAAAAGAATCCTGAAGGCTTTCTGGTACAGCTTGCTACTGGCATCTCTTTATTCTTTTCATCTTGTTTAAATAGTCAGAATTTTAAAAAGCAATTTAACTTTATAAAAAGCTAATTTGATTTATTTGTGTTAATTTTATTTATTAACCAATTTTCTTCTGGGTTGATTTTCTTAAGTGCTAAGCTTCATAATGGAAATGCTGACACAACTTTAAGTATAAGGGCAAATGCTATTCTAATAATTCAGCTGAATAAATACCAGCCAGCATTTAGTTATTTTCCCAGGAACTGAATAAACAGCCACTTCCTTCATTCTGTCTCTTTGTAAAGCAAAAGTTCTACAGCCTGCTAATAGTCACTATGAAATTTTCTATTAAAAAACCTCCAACCTTTTTTTTGTTTATTCTGCTAGATCTTTGTGGTTCCATATTAGTCATGTTAAACCCTGCCTCACACACACACACAAAAAATGAGAAAAAAAAGAAAAAACCAACCAACCCACTGAGTTGGCATTGAGCCACAATTTTGGCCTATTTCAAAAAGCACTGGTTTTGAATTCTGTCACTTATGGATGAGAAAAAGAGAGTGAGCTCAGCTGAAAAATTCAGGTGCTGATCCATGTTTCAAATGTTCAGAATTATTCTTGAATAAATTAATACTGCACCCTGTGGTTTAATTAGTTAAAATTCTTCACAGCAAACGATAACCTGATCCTAACATGATGTCTGTATGATTTCATCTGATATAACAATCTATTGCAATGCTGCAGGTGTCACATAATGTCACAACAGGGCTGTGTTTGTAGGAATGGTTTCACTCTGCAAGTCTCTATTGTGCTAGAGAAGAGTAAAAATTAATTTTGCACTGAAAAAGTATGAAGAGCTTGAATTTTGGAATTTTTTTTTTTTCTGCAAGATAGGAGTAGCTTTTCCTGAAAGTTCTGCAAGTGAAAGGATAGTTTCTCATGGGAAGTTCCCACTCTGAGTTGTTTAGAAGAGCTAATAAACCCTGGACATACCCTTACCTAGAGATTACTGACAGGTGCTTTTAACTCAGTTCTGCCTAGAAAGAGAGAGAATGATTGAGAAAAAGAGATATTCTTATAAATCTTCACTGATGCAAAGCTTAAACCTCAAATAGTGGGATTTGCCCAAGCTCTGTTAACTCCAGTGCAGCAGCCAACCCCCCTACCAGTGCCTCTGGATTACCCTGTCAGCAGCTGAGGGAGGCAGGCTCTGTGTAGAGCCAAACCTGCCCCAAAACCGTGGTATAAAAGCAGGCACGAGGCTGGGTCCCTTGGCAATGGGAATATCTGTCAGGCTCTGCCGTGTGCCTCTGCTCACAAAAGTTGAATTATTCAGATCACGCAGCTCCTGTTTTGCATGTCAGGCCTTCCCTGTTTCCATTTCACTAATAGCTACACCACTGGGTGGATGGTGTGACAGCTCCTGAGTTTATACAGCCTTAAACTGTACTAATTACTGGCTTTTAAGTAACTAAGAGTTTTTATGGCATCTTCATTAGGGTAATAGTAAATGGGTGGATACAGGCATCAATCAAATGAAATGGTAGATTAATTGCATGTGGTATTTCGGTTAATTTGTCCTGTTAATTTCCTGATGATGTTTGCAGCTGTTGAAGAAGACAGCCTCCTTTGTGGGAATGAAACCAGCTAGCTGTCTGATCCCTTCCCATTGCAGGTGCTTGCAGTTAAACCAGCAGTTTCAGCTTGTTTCTAAAGAGTTTTGATCTCATTAGGTCGGCTCTGAGTTACAATAAGGGAAAATAATGCCAAGCAGTCAAGTCTTAGTTTGATGTGCTTCCAGTAGCTTTTTAAAGAGGTTTTAATGACCAGCTTGGAAACTTGAAATAATAGAAGGAAAAATATAAACAGTTGAAAATGGGGCAAAAGTTGTGCCACTCTGGCCCTGACCAGTATGTACTTTACTGCTTTCCTCTCCTGATGACAACTCTATGAAGTAAGAAAGGGGCAGCCCTTGGGAAAGGCTGGGGTGGGCGTCAAGGCTCTGACAGCCTCCTGCAAAAAGAGTTTGTGAAAGCCCTGTAGCCAGAGGAGAAGAAGAGGAATGATCTCTGGGAATGGACACAAACTCAAGATAAAAATAGTGAACTGTAAGAATTTATTTATTCAGCTGAGCAATGGTAACATTAGTTGAAGGCTGGGTTCTGTGGAGCAGCCCATGTCACATAAGGAGCATTGCCCAGATGACAGAGCAAAGGCATTAGGAAACACTGACTCGGCTTGGAGGTTTTGTTTGATTTGAAGTGTATATTTTATTGCCATGGATATTCATGCAAGCACTTTCCTAAAACGAGTGGAAAAAGTATGAACTTAAAAAGTTGCTGAAGCCAGCAGGATTGTTGCTGTGTAAAAGCAGTAAGAAAAAGCACCACATCCAGATTATGACATTCTGTACTTCAAAACCTGTGAGTTTACTGTGCAGTTCAGCAATACTCATGTCTCTGTGTCTCTGCCCTCCTGGGAACCCTCCAGGATGCAGACTGCAGGACCAGGAGTGTATGCAAGTCTACTTGCCTGTGGAGACCTGGACAAAAATTCCCAGCTCCAATGTCTCTAACAACCAACCTTCAGACACCTCACACTAATGGGGTAAAGAGTAAGGAGTAAATCCCACTAGCAAAAAGAGATCTATTTTTTTTTTTTTTAATTGTGCATGTGTTACTGAAGTTTACTGTTACGCTCACATCAATGTTGGCCATGGTTTGTACTTCTAACAAACCTGGTTGTGTATGCAAGGTAAGTAAATAGAGTACAAAGCTAATTAGTTGTTATCATTCTCAGCTTTCCTATGACACAGAGATCATAGAAGGCTTGTTGATAATGCTGAGAGAACACTAAGAGTGTCTTACCATGTTTTATTGCAATGTCAGTAATTTTATAAACTCCATTTTTATGGACTGTGTTTTAAAGCTATATTTCTCCCAGGAACGTGTCATTTTGATTACTCTCAACAAGAAATCTTATCATGCCACCAGACAAGCCTTTTCTGATTAAGGTGGATAATTTGGGTTTGAAAACTTTAAACAGAATGAGCTCTGGGGTTTATTTTTTGTCTTCCTTTTTAACAGTGCATGAAGGGAATGGAGAAAGGCTTCTCCATGCACCCATATAATTTAACCCATAACAGATACCCGTTTTTTTCTTATAACTGTTTCAACTTTCAAAACCTGACAACAGAAAAATTGAAATTTATTTTCTTTTTTTTTCTTTGTCCACATAACTCTTTAAATGTTAAACTAGTTTTGGCAAAACAAAGGAATTCAAGTGAGAGGGGAAAAAAAGTGGAATAGAAATTGGGGGTGGAGGGCAGGAAGAGACCCAGGACTGCCTTTATTTTTTCAAGTAAACAAAAGCAAATGCCCATGAATAATATACCAATATTAGGGGGAAAAAAGAAAAGGTGAAGATGCTCTGGGCAAATGTGGGATTTTAAAATTGTTGAGACATTGGATATTTACTTTCTAGAAGGATATGTTACAGGCACATAGTGTAACTGTTCATCCTTAGCTGTCTATAGTATTAATATTTCTTGAAGATACCAAGAGATATTTACTGGAAAGTGAAAATGCAAGAATTTCCTGTGACTTTATGGGTAGGATTGTTTTACACTTGGCCCAAGTGGCTGAGGCATCCCATCAAATTCATTAAGTGAAAACCCTTCAGTCTGAGGCTTCAGAAGCAGTGTCCAGTTACTGTATCCAATTCTGGAAAGACAACATCCAGTTCTAAAAGGACTGGGAGCCAAATGACCTAAATGCTGTCATTGACTTGGAGCAGGGCTGTGAGCCCAGCTTCCCATGCCTTGGAGACTCCAAGTGCTCCAGTACAGCATGGCATCTCCTTGGGGCACCCAGCAGGTTTCAAAACATAGGCAGGAGACATCTTTATGCTCTGCAAACAAAATGGGGAAATTTAGACAGGCCAAAGGTAATTTTCCAAACCATTTTTGAGGTGAAAAACTCCTGTCCTCATTTTTTATTTAAACACAATCACTTTAAGGCAGAGGTGAGAAAACCCAGGGTTTGAGCATGATTCCATTCCAGTTGTCTATTGCCATCATCTCCACGCTCTGCTTACAGCTTTGATATTATAATGGTGTTATTTCTTGTAACATGGGGCTATTATTGGACCCATTACTCATAGGCCTTACCCTTGGAAAATGCAAAAGTTAACATCAACCATCACTAATAATGTATTTCACCCGCTGTTATTGTAAGTATGTGAACATAGTGAGAATCTGCTCTGTGCCTGCTCTTGTTATCCTTTGGAAATATCCTTTTGCATGGTCTCTTCCTCTGCTAAGCAAAGCCTCCACTGAACATAATTATTTCACATCTTCAAATATTTCTCTACTTATAAAATTAAGCAAATAGTCTAGTGATTTGATATAAGAGGTTTTTTTCCTCAGGAAGAAATAAAATTCTGGTATGAACCTGAGGGGAAATACCCTCTCTACATTTCATCTCAGCCCACCCCACTGTTCCTTCTTGCTAGTTTTAAAAAATTCCTTGTGTTTCAAAGTGCAGGTCTCTTAAATGGAGCACATTCTTTCCAGAGATTTTTTTATTTTTAACAGATTAGCAGGAAAGTAGTCTCAATATCAGTGGGTTTTGGGATGTGTAGCTTGTCAGAAAAACAGAAAAACTCACTTGTTAAAATTTGTTTAGAAAAACTCAGCTCTTCCCTCATCACCAAGGTTGTCTGACTCAACAGATGATTCCTTTTCTTCTTCCCCACCTGCATATCAGCTCATTAAATCAATTTTAGCATTACACTAAATGATTGGGTAACTCAGCAGTGAGAGCCCTTGTGCTTCTTTACGGATTGCTTATTGACTTTTAAAGAGATTTAAGGGAAAAATAAAAGAATACTGTGTTATGCTTTTGAGACTATCCAGAAGTAGAGTCTGAAAGGGCTAAAAAACAAATCCCAGCTTTGTCCAGCCCTCTTAGCAGAAGTTCTCAAAATGTGGATGAGCATCACCTGCAGGTTTTGTCTGTGTTTGTAAGCCCAGGAGTGATAAAGCAGATGGGATTCGCTCATGTCAAGGAGAGAGGCAGAAATCTAGATCTGGCCACCATTAACATGGGCATGGGCAGACAAAATCCAGGGATCTTGGTGTTCTGTCACCCATGCTCACCTTATATTTTCTTTTAGCTACTGCAATAATCACTGTGGCCAAACATTTTCACCATGCTATCAGTGTGATTAAGTATCATGAGAAGTCATCAGCCAGTGAGTTTCCTCCCTAAATTCAATGAATATGAAAATATTCTTCAGCTCCTTCATGCTGCATTACAGCAAGAGGAAAATACATCTTTCAATCACACGTCCCTTTGTTACAGGTCGTTTAACTTTGGTTTCCTATGTATAGGCATATATTTTTAAATCTTCTAGATTGAAATAGTTGTGGGTAGATTGATTGTGAACTGATTTATGATCTGTATTGCACCAGAGAAGTAATTTTATGCATATAGCTTCTCTTACAATTACCTCCACAATGATTTCAAAGGATTTCACTGCTTGTGGGAGGCCGTCAATAAGTGGCACTTGCATATTCATCCATTTCAATCTGAGATTTTTAAAGACCTAAGGGAATAGAACAGAGCCTCTGGAAATTAATATTTTCAGCAAGTTTCCTTTTTCAATTTTTTTAGGGATAACCATGCTTCAGTGAAAGCTTTTTTAAAATTAAAGTATTCCTAAATTCACAAATGCTGAAAGCAAGAGATTTCCACCAAAATGTAGCAATTCTTTTCAGTATCCTTTGTAATTCAGTTGAATGTAAATCTTGCATCTGGGCTTTTGTAGGTATTTCTTTTCTATTAAATATACACTATTCCCAAGTGAATGAAACTACTCAGAAATGAGTTTGTCCTTTGACTACAAGATCAGCTTTCCCAATTTCTTGGATTATTTAACAGAGCTGTGCTTTTAAAATTGCCAGCTTAAAGCGCTCACTCCTGCAGCAAAAGAGTACCTGAGAGATGGTTTCCCTCTATTTCTCTCCTTTGCCCTCAAAGGCCTGAATTCTGCTCTTGTTCCTGGGCCAGATGTTAACACCCAGTGTCTGCTGCTAGGCTGGCACAATGGTATCACCAAGCTGGTACCACCAGGGAAACAAGTGGGTTTCCAGAAATTTTTGTAGGACACAAATGTCTGGGGACCATTGTGCAAGGGATGTGTGGACTATGTGGTCACGTCATGTTCCTCAAAGAGTTTGGTGCATCACCACATGGAGGTACTTGCTCAGGTATTATTAGCAGTGCAATTATCTCATTGATTTTTGACAATTATCTCATCTGTTTTAACATGAAAAGGACATTGTCTGGAAGAAGTCATGATACCCACTCCCCTACACCAACAACAATACCCCAGCCCTTGGGGTAAGTCACTTGATGTGGAGAAAGACTGTGGTAGGGGGACACACTTTTGCTCAAATCTAGACTGCACACCACCACAGTTTTGCAGTCTCAACCTATCTGTAAACACCAGAACAAGCTCTAAAAAAATACACTTCCAAAATTCCTTTTTAATTTGTAATAAATCCATTTTGGAATTTACGAAGGCCCGTGCCAGATGGCCTGGAGCATGTTCTCATTCATATTTCAAAACAGAAAAACCTTTCTCAGAATCTGCAAGCTACGACTTTTTCATGGAGATGATTTCTGTTGAGCAAGGAAAACTCAGGTTAATTAGGCCAAATAAGCTGATGCAGTCAGAGGCAGAGATGCAGAGGTTGCAAGACTGAAATCCATCAAGACACAGTGTCGACAGATGCCCTCTTAACTTGTTTTTTATTTTCTAGGGGGCTTGCCACTTATTTCTAGAGGAATAAATTGTGCTTTTTTTGTGACAATAAATGCAGTGATGTAAAAGGTCTTCATTCAGTAGTTGCAAGGTGCAGCCCAGCACAACTGCACATTATGAAGACTACAAGGAAGCTGCATTAAGGTGATGGGGATACTAGAGGCTTCCATTGCGGTAGTGTAGACCTCTGTAAAAATGTCCTTTACTCTGTGGAAATGAGCATTTGGTTTGGAGGGAACTAAAAGAAAGAACAAAGAATCCCCAAGGTCTCTTTCCAGCTATCCATGTGTTTATAATTTTGTGATCTGAAATCTGAGTCAGGGAGAGCTGGACACTCAGCTGGGAAGAAACACTTCAGGGGGTGAAACAGAGCAACATGACGTACCAGAAGGTGGGGCCTGAAGTTGAGACATTGGCCATCTGAGAGAAAAAAGTGGTTAGCACTGGTAATTAGCACTCTTATGGGCATGTCCAAACTGTGGGTTTATCTGTGTCCCCCACAGGGGCAGGAGATCTCTCTGATGATGACCAAACCCTGGAGCAGCAGTGGGTGTCATAGCACAGTCCAGCTGGGACCCCCATGGGCAGAGTCTGCAAGGACATTTCTCTTGAGCTTAGAATCGATGCTCATCTCTTCCGAGGTAATTAGGCAGGTCAAGAGTCCATTTCCAAAATTTTTTTCCAGTACTGGATGTGTAACATATTCGTCCCTTTCCCAAAGGATTAAAATCTCTTTTTTCTTAGCTTTCATCCTGACTTTCTTTCTGAACTTCTACTCCATTCAGATAGGCACTCCCCTTATGAAATCCCTGAAATATGCAAATAAAATATGAGGCAAGATTTTCAGCAACCTCTACAGAACATCTCTGAGCTGTAAATAGTATTTTGCCTGTGATTTTGGTAATTTTTAGGATATGGTCACCTGCATGATTCACAGCTGTCATCAGGGGCTAAATCCAGGAAATTTTTGTATACATCATCTTCTACAGACTGGATGAAGAAAGAGAAATCTTCTTTGTCTGGGTTGTTTCTGATATTGTGGGACACAGTGCTGTGACATCATTTTGCTATCCATGTTGGTATCCATGCCCAGGTAATTTTGGGGCTCTACACCTGTTCCAAGCCCTTGACAAAAGCATTTTAATGAGATTTGGGCTGTAGTTGGAGCAAGAGTGCATGTCTGCCTCCCACAGCCCTCTGGGCCGTCACTGCCACCCTTGGACACTCAGGGTATGCCAGCTCCATTGACAAATTCCATCACAGACAAGGTGTATGTCAAGCACAGATATTCCCCATTTCTGATTGAGGTATCAATCTGCCTTCAGAGAGCGTGACCTGGATTTATCCCTACGCAATGTTCAGGGCTCTGGGCAAGAAAAAAAAAAATGGCAATCAGAGAAGGATCCTAACCAGTTTCACAAAATAAACATCATCTAACTTAGGCTTAGCACAGGGGTGGGTAGCTCTCTGTGAAAGGCATCTCCTACCATAGTGCTCTTGATCTACATTCAGGGCAGTAGTTCCCTATCTGCCTTCATTTGAAGCTGAGGCATATCCAAAATCCAGTACTGCCTCTTTAAAATGAGTCCAAAATTATGTCTGGTATTTTGGCTCTGTGGCTGCTCCTTGTTCCTCTCTGCAGAAGGGCATGAGGAGCAGGAAGGGGCTGAATTAAAAAGGATGGGACTCAGGAAAGACTCTGGCCACAGGCTGTTTCATGCCTTTGGACAAGTCAGCAATTTCTTTGTGCCCATTTAGATAAATGTGGAGATGTCTCAATGTTTCTACACATCTGGATCTTCCTATCCAGGATGCCCAGTATTCGCTGTTTGGAAGAGAAGTGCCTGGGTGTTCTGCCAAGCACAGTGGACACCCAGCCTGCATAGAGTACTGCTGTACCTGGAAACACTGCTGTTCACAAAGCTAAGCTGTAGGATTGTACAAAATGTGGATAACTTCTCTGTCTTGTCCAGTCTTTTGTAACAGTGTCTTAGCTTCATTAGAAAGTATCTAACAGAACTGCTTTTGTCTTCTGACAAAAAAGCCTTTTACCATCTTACACTTAGTGTTTTGGAGGGGTTGTGGCCAGGACATAGGAAATACTAGGGTTTATATTCAGTTTGACCACAGGCTTGCCGAGTGAGGAGGTGGCTTCATCATGCTGCATCACTTTCTTGTATTTCTTTTTCTCCCTTTGTGTTTCATTAGGTGTTGGCTCCTTGACACAGTGACAGATACCAGAGCCCCTGGCACACTTGGCTTTCCAACCTGGGTGGGTGGGTGGCCTGGGGATACATTTTCTGCTGCTGAAAAACAGTAGAAGTAACAAGTGAAGGATATTCCTCCACTCCAGGCTCTTTGCTAAACCTTCCTCCCATTGTTGATAGTGCACTGACAAGGGGACACTCATGTACATGTGCTCTGTCTCCATGTTTAATGTTTGCGTGGTGCTGATGGGGTCTCCTGGAGAAGTGCTCACACTGTGTTCCTGTAATGGGGCAGAAAGGCTAGCATACAAGAGGAACTGATCTTTGTTTTTCTTTGGCAATTTTGTGGTGAGAGCTGGGGTTGGCGTGCAGGCTGAGATGTGGCAGGGTAGGAGAAGTTTAAATATAATTACAATTCACTGCTCTTTGCAGCCAGCTCTGTGACTTAAACAAGGGGTGGTGAGAATATTTTTCCCATGGTCTTGGGAGAGCACAGAGGATGCCCATTTACTGAAGGTTTGTACAGATCTGAGAAGGCAGGGAGTTGTGTTTGGGAATTGGAAATAGCCTTCAGGGAGAGAGAAGAAAGCAGGAAATGAGCCAAGCTGTCGAATTTGTATATTAACAAAGCAAGTAGGAAATTACTCCCATCCACAGATGTTAGGAAAAGACCCCTCAAACTTCCTAATCAGAAGTCCATCTATTTTCAGTGTTGAGCTATTCAGTCTTCATACACTTTAATTTTGGGAGGAGTAAAAATACTACATAAATATTTTCTCTGTTCTTAGTAGCATATTCCCCAATTTGTTTCAGACCACTGGTCTCTGTAGTGTGTTCTGCCTTCTTGGCTGGGGTAACAGAGAAATGCTCACAGGCTCGAGCCTCTTTTCTGGGTACTCTATTATCTGCGTTGACACTTTTTTTTTAAATTTTACCATTTACAGCCTTTGATGCACTTTATGGAACCTTGAGGATATTTCCATCACAACCTCACTGCAGAGAACACTACTTTGGGTGTCTGCAGAGCTTGTAGTTTCATTGGGTTTTTGGGTTTTTTTTAACAGGGCCTTGAATGCACAAAATGCAGCAATTAAGCCATTTATTTCTAATTGAAGTTCAAGATGCATAGGAAAGGCACAGTAAAGTAAGGGGTAATAAGTTCTGGTACTTTAAAGATAATGTTTGAGTTGTGTGGTAGTTTGGAGTGTAAAATGTTCCAGCTTGTAAGCCTTTTCCCAGGAAGACTGTTATGTTTTATGAAAAGCAGAAAATTTTTCAGGCACAAAAGTTCTTCTTCAGCCTATCCTCAAACACTTTGTGAGCAAAGGTTTTTTTCTGTTGTATTTGTTTCCCAGAAGTACATCTGTTTGTGTTCCTACGAACCTTGCATTACAGGCATTCAAGCAAGACAATGCTATGTCCTAAGCTACTCTTAGAACTTCCCCTGTTATTTACTTAGTGGTTTTACATGCATATGAGGAAAAGATATTCTCTCCCTGCAGATGATTTTGTGCCAAGAGTGTATTACACTCAACATTTTTTAAGTTCTGGATGTGAAAAATCTGGATGTGAAAAACACTCATGTGTTAGACAGTTAGTTCCACAGTGAGGATGTATCACCACTGTTGCATTCATGTTTTTTAAACCACCACAAAACCACATCCAGGTGCTAAATAAAGAAGCTGGTTTTCCACTGAGCTGAATTCTTTAAACTCCTGACAACCAACAGCTATTTAGATTAAATCAGAGTAAGTGGGGGTGTTTTTCCTTAGAGCCTTGATTCTGCTTGGAGTCTTGCTTTGGTTATTTGTGTAAGAAAATGCTGCCCCAAGGTTCCATATCTGCTCAGGCTTCTCTGTTTCACACAGGGTAATTAAGATAAATTATATGGGGTTAAAACTCTTCTTACAAGTGCCTGATAAATCTGAAATAATTTCACAGTTTTTTCAGTTCAGCTGAGGTAAATCTGAAATCTGGGAAGCTGCAGGCTGGCTGTTCATGCTGCTGAAGCAAGGTGATAAGTGCTACAGAAAAAGCTTTGGGTTCAATTTGAAAAAAAACCCCTGAAAACAGCGAGCATGTCCTGTGATTTAAAATGCCAATAGGTTCCTGTGTATCTCTAGGAACAGAGTAAGAGAGAAGCAGTAACTCCAGATGCAGAACTCCAGATGCAAAGCTGCATTAGAAGTGTGGTGAGTGTCTATCTGAAAAGACACACCTGGGCAAGCAAACACACTAATAAATAAGCACACTGGGCTTTGAGCCTTGTGAGTGCTTGTGAGAGAACAGTTGGAAAGCCTTAAATGAGGGTGTCTTGTACGCAGCTGACCAAGTGTGTTGCTTACAGTTACCATGTGTCAAGATGTTTCTTGCTCATTAGTTTTACACTGATGGAAAGCAACTTTAAATCACTCTTTAGAGGAATCCACCGTGAGGCACGCCAGCTGTGTGCCAGATGAAGGAGTTGTAAAGTCATGTTGGGCAGGCAAGAATATACCAGAGAGAGAGATTTAAAGTCATGAGAAAGATAATTACTTTGCACTCAGAGATTAGCCATAGGAAAGGAAAGGGAAGAATTACACTCTGCATTTGTTAGAAGGTTTCCTGCCATCTCTCTGTCCTGCTCACACATGCACACACATGCACACAGCTGAATTTACTGTCACAGTGTCAGGTTAGCCAGGACTGCCAGCATGGGAGAAATCCTTATGGGATATATTTGCTTGTTACTGAGGATGTGAAAACATTCCTCCTCTCTCATTACTATTTCTAAAAGGCAGGTCTGAAGCTGAGGCAGGCAGTGGGCAGCAGGTCACTGGTGGTAGTGAGGAAGGTGATGGCACGGGACCTTGCTCAGGCCAGAAGACAGCATGAATGAGCAACTAAGAATGGACCATGTCATCCCAAACAGGTGCTCAGGGCAAGTTCAGTGCATACACCAACATCTGCATTTCTGCAAATGTACCACTGTACCTGGCCAGCTCTGGCAAGGGGGAGATACTAAGCTGTCTTGTTCAGGGGCTTCTTGAAATGTCTTGTGGCTTCTGTCACAGATTTGCTGGCCCTTTCAGACCAGAGCCTGGTGCTCTGTTCTTTCACAATTATCTCTTCTTCCTTACTGGTCCTTCCAGCTTCTCTGGGTTCTCCTTATCCCTATTTCATTGCCTTTATCCATTCTTTCAGACCAAATCACTAGTCTTTTAAGGCACCAATATTATGCTTGCAGTGGGGTTTGGGGCATCTTGGCTGTGTGAGAATATGTGAACTGGTGAACTGAAGAGGTTGCTGGCTCTCAGGGCAGAGCCCTGGCATTGCTGAGCATGTCCCCCAGCTTGCACAGCTGGGAATTTTGGAATTACTCAGACGTAGCCCAGGTCAGAGAATCAACTTGGAAGATTCTGAGCCTTGGACACTTGGTCACTGTATGACAATAGTACCTTTGGGCATTGTCTCAGACAAAAACCTGATATGAACATCAAAAGAGTAAAAAGAAACAAAATTGCTTTTCATGTGCAAAATATATGTCACTCATGTTATGTAGCATTTTGTTAAGTGATGCTGGAACCTCAAATAATTTCACTAGATATATTAGGAAAATGTTTCTGCTTAAAATAATGCAAAATATTTTCCTAATGGAAATCCTTTGAACCCCTTCTAAAAGACCACAGGCAGATGCCCTGATGTTGACACCCTCCTTCCAGAAAGGCCGTGAATGAGTTGTAGGGTTTGCACTGCCTGTAATCAGCCTTAATGTAACAAAACTCCCCTTTTGTCATTAATTTGGGTTTGGTATTTTTAAGTCATTCTACCTAAATGGAAGTACCTTTACAGGGAATTTATTTCTGCCCATTTGTTGGGGCCTTAAAGACTGCAGCTGCAAACATTTGCCTCTGCCTGCCAATGGCTGTTATAGCCCTATGAAGTCTCCATGATATGACCCAATAACCTATTCCCCTTCCTCCCTTTCATCTAGCTTTGTGCATTGATAGACCTTTAGGAAAGTTATAATTTGGATGTGAAACAATTATTCTAAAACAGACAGAGCAGAGTGGACACACAAATTTATCTTCTCTCTCTCTCTTTTGGTGAAGAACATCTATCTTCCATGACCTCTTGATTACTGAAGCCTTCAAAATATATTCTTTGGTCTGTGACACTGTGCTCAGTGCAGGGCTGAGCATTAAATATCACCCTCTGTGATTAATTGGAAGTTAATTAAATCTATCACTGAAACAATGGGAAGGCAATGATCTATGTAATCACTGAAATAGTAAATGAAATGATGTAAGGGCCGTCCATTTTGCTTATTGACATTGATGGAGAGGTGCCCAGGCCCTGCTGCTCAGCTGTGTTTTCTGCCTGACCACACCAGCCTGCTCAGGCAGACACAAACCTCCCAATGTACCAAGGAAGCAGAGCTAATGGTGGGCTACTAGGCACTGCTTTTCCTTCCCCTTTGCCACCTCCAGATGCTGCTCAAAAGGCCTCTAAGGTAACTCTGGTGTTTTGGACATGCAGTGCAAGTGGTGTACCTGAAATGGCAATCCTGAGGGACAAAGCCTTTCAACACCTTTTTCAGGTGAATGAAATTGTTGCTGCTGAGATTGTTTGGTAAGCAATGACATGACTTTTAATATTTTACATTTTAACAGTACTTCTTACATGAATCTATAGTTTTTCAAAAGCTCTGAAACTGTTGCTGTTTATTCCAGCCTAGCAAGGGATATTGAGCTTGTGATTTTCTTCTTGGTAAGAAAATCTTGTTCTCTTGTTCTTGTTAAGAAATTCTTGTTCACAGATTGTTAGAACAGCACAAGCAGTTCAGAATCCTAGAAAATACACCTGGAAAGGACGTCACATATTGTAGACAGTACTAAGCCAATTTCTCTAGATGTATTTAGGGGAAAATAAAGATAGTATTCACTTCCCTCTTAAATGATGTTACTATAGGTTTCCCATTGGGTGCTATTCTGCAGCATGGAAATAGGACTTCTTTTTAGTGTAATAGGAAATGTTTTATAATACGAATTTCTTATTTCAGATGCATAATGATAACACCAGGTATACCCTCAGACATCACTCAATAAATCCTCTCTCCTTTTGGGAACAAAAGACCAGCGACTTTGAAGGAAATATCAGAATCTCATCTATTCTCTTTCTTTTCTTCTTGCTTCTGGGCACACGTGCACCGCTAGAAGGATGGAAGTCTGTGTGTTTCCTTTTGATAGGATGAGCTCAGTTCCTTGCCTTGGCTCCATAGACTCTCAAAGTGCACCTGAAAGATTGAAGACTCCCATAATGAAAGGGGGTTCCCTTATCTTGGCCATTAGTTCACTTGAAAAATGCACTCTTTAATCAGCAAACATGATCCTTTCTCAATGTGCCACTTTCCCATGCCTGCTTTTCTGCTCCAGACCTCTGATTCTACTTGTCTTGTAACCCTTGGATTTACCGTGGCAGGCTTTACTTTCAGAAATAGAAAGCAGCTCCCCACCAAGGTTAAGCCACATAACTGTAAAATATAGTCCACAGAATAGCATATTGGATTGCTTGTGAGGAAAATTTCTACACTCAAAGGGTGGTCAAGCATTGGAACAGGCTGCCCAGAGAAGCAATGGAATTACCATTCCTGGAATTGTTCAAAAAGTAGGTGGCTGTGACACTTGGCGATATGGTTTAGTGGCGAACATGGCAGTGCTGTGTCAGTGATTGGACTTAATGATCTGGAAGGTCTTTTCCGATCTAAATTATTCTGTGATTCTGGAAAATCATGTGCTATCCAAAGAGTTTGTGAGAAAAGTTGGGTAAACTTCTCATCTCCCCAGGAGCAGCTCAAGCCCATCTATGTTGTGCTCTGATCCCCAGTACTCATCTCTTTTGTGGGTAGAATGTTTTAGTATCTCCAGCAATTATTTCCACAGCAAAAAAGTGGTGACAATGCATGCAATGATGAAAAGGCCTTTCTGAAGACCCATGATTCCTTTGGGAACGAAAATGTATCAAAATGTTCTTTCCTTGCATTCCTGGTTCTTTTTTCTTCCACTTTCTGTGTTCTTTTCTTACAGATAACCAGAGGTGAGGTCCAATTTGTTTGATTAAATCAAAACTAAATCCAGCACTAAGCAGTAGTTACTGACTAAGCAGAAGGGAAATGTTATTTATCATGAGAGCTTAAGAGAACCCTCTCTCAGTGGTCTCCTTGCTAGCACAATAAATTAGTAACCTCACATTATCCTGATAACTAAATGAGGTTCCGAGCACCCATTCAAACCACTATGATCAGAACAGTACTTTTCAATTTTTTTTAATCTTTATGTTTGATCTTTGTCTTTTGTTAACCAATATAGGAATTATTTCTGACGTGATCAGATGGAAATGGTTTCTGCTTGAGGAAAATTTTAAGTACTTGGTCCTCACCTGAACAGAATTGTGTTTTCTTTGACTCTGTAGCTGATTAAAGTACGGGAGATCCTGGTCATGCAAATCAGTTTTACTACTTTTATTTGCTTTCCAGAACATTTCAGATTGGTTTGGCCCAGGGATCTGAAAACTATATGGTGGGAAGCCACCTTTCCTGCTTCAGGTGAGCTCACCCGTAAGGCACCTGGCCTCTGAAAGGAGAGCTGAAAACTCTGCGTGTGAGGTGGGCAGTGGTGGACACTCTGAGCTGACATGTCCTGCCAGGCACTGGGACAGGCTGTCTGCCTGCTGCTGTCAGCAAAAGAAACAGCTGGGACTCAAATCAAACCCAGCCCAGCCAGCAGACAGTGCTAACTTGCCTTTTTTTGTCACAGCAGCACATTGGTCACCAAGACAAAGCTTCTGGGAAAAACAAACCCAAATTCTTGGGTGAAGAATCTTTCAGATCACGTTTAATATTCTGGGTTAGGTTCCGATAATTTATTATTTATTGAGCTCTGTGAGCTTGCTCAGCAATGCACAATACATAAAGACACAGACTCTATCATAATGGATTTGCAATCTAAATTTCACAGTGCAAGATAGATATTGGTGCATATTATACCTGGTGGTTAGGTCACAGTCTGGTCTCAGAACCAAGCAGAGATCTTTTTAAAAGCTTCTTCCATTAGTAGCCCATTAGAGTGGCATAAACTTTTTAGATTTGAACAATTAATCCCCCTAAAAATATTCAAATGGATACATTGAATATTTTAAATACGTTTAGTATATGTGGAAAATGCTGACCTGACATAACTGCATATCTGTGTCCTGCTGGTCACAGAACACTAACAGCAAGGAGTCCAAAGAAGTGATTTCATGCTTTCTGTAGTGATGCAATCAGTTTAAAACCTTTGCCACACACAATTCCCAGCTCTTGCTTCATTTTGGTGCCAGAGCCAGAACGAGCAGTAGGGTGAGAGGCTGATGCTCTGGCACAGGGCAAATAGACTTTCTAGGGCTTCCCTTGAGGTCTGTTTTGTGTATGCCTCACTGGCATGTGTTTCCAGAAGAAACTTCTGGTGTCACAGGTTATCCACTGCCTTCATGAAACAACCCCAAAAATAACATCCCCCCAGGCCCTCTAAATCTGACCACCTCTGTTCAAAGCAATGGCAATCCAGCAGTGCAGGGTGGGAAAAGGAGCTTTGCTGGTAGCTGGATCTGCTCACTTGTTAGGATGAGGAAGCAAGGAGAAGCTCTGTTTAACAAAGTAGCTGCTATTACTTAATCCAGGAAGCCATAAATGGCAAAAAGTCCTGGAGAGCTGAACTGCACCACTCACAGGAGAAAGCTGCCATGAGACTTTCTTGAAGAGTAAAATGAAACAACTCAGGCAGGCATGGAAAAGAAAATAATCATCTGAAAAATGAGTAGAAAGGGAGTGAATGGGTTTGAAATGGCAGCAAAATCGGTAATTCCACCAGATGTGGTCTCTCTGTACGGGAAGCAGTCACAATAGTCCTGTCACTATGGGAGGGACTCTTCCTAATGTTATGCAGTGCACGTGCAGCCTCAGGGAGCTCCCTCGTGTACACTTTCATGGGATGGCCGCGCAAATGCTTTATTGTACTGTTATTTCTCTGGGCAAACAGACTGTTATTTGATTTTTGGTTCCAAGAGCAAGCTTTTGACTTTGGCTATTAGTGTCTATCAGATCTGCGTGCTTAGAAGAAGGGTGTTCCTGCATTTATTTGTGTGCATTGAAGGGGTAGGTATGTGCCTCTGTGCTAGTGAAGCTGTGGTCTGCTTTCCCTTTTACACCCCCTAGAGTGCCCTGAAGATTGGCCATGGAAGCTTTTCCTACTGAGTCAGGATCCAAATCACCAATGTGGAAATGTGGCATTTTCTAATTTAAACTTTGCTTTTTTTTTTTTTTTTTTTTGAATGGCAGATTACTCCTTAAATTCCCACTAATCCTTTTGCTTGCTGAGCTCACTCTGTGCTGTTTCAAGAAGCCAGCAATTAGGGGCATTGCTGGTAAATTCAAAAAATAGATGCTTGGAGGCTGGGGCCAGAACAAGAGCTGAAGTTGTCACTTCTCTCAGGAGCTTCGGCATAATTTCTCATCACTGGATTTTTTTTCCAGTAAGTTGGCTTCCTGATGACTTTACAGTACAACATGGAGTATGTAGTTTGAGTTGAGGCATGGGTTTGGTAGGAGCTGTGTTTTCCTTTCTGCTCAGAGCTGTTCTGGGTTCTGAGCACCGCCCAGCTTCACTCTTGGTCCCTGGCAAAGCCAGAGTGGTTTCATCAAGGCTTGAGTTTATGGTTAAAACCAAGTGTATCTGAGGCTTTCACAAATATTGGTGATATTTGAGGAATCCTATGAGTGTCCCCTGGGACAGCACCAGGACATGGAAACTGCTTACTTTAGCATAAGAAATGGTGCAGGCAGCTTATTCTTAATACATAAGATAAATAGGCAAATACGCTGAAATCCAGCTTTACACTTGGCAGTGTTTCTGATAAATCCATATGCTCTCAGCTCATCTTCTCAGTTATATATTGCATGAGAGAAAAATTTTGTGTTCTCTAGTGTTTTGTCAAAGGGCTTTTGTGTGGAGAGTGACTCCACAGGGATTTTTCCTATCTCTGTCTGTGGGAGCTACCACGATTGCTAAGGAACATCTTAGCAACAGTATCATTCCCCTGAAAACAAAATGCTACAGAATCCTACAGAAACTGTAGAATTTACTACGATTAAGCTGCTTCTTTAGAAGAAACTTGAAGTGTTTAAGAAAGAGGCAAGAAAGCAGTACACAATTTTTCCTTTTGTGTTTCTCCCACTACCTGGAAATGTTTTGCGAGTTTTTCTGAAGATATACCCATCACCAGCCCTGCAGATCTGCTGAATACTTCGTGGGTTAAAAAAAAAATAGACCTCATGATTCCCATAGGCCCTCCAACCCTTTCTTGTTTCTAATTTCAAAGGCCCTTTTGAGTGGGAAACAAAAGGTTAATTTTCTCCAGCTTGCCCAGGCTGACTTAATGTAACAGAAGGCAGCAAATTGTATTGATTTAGTGACATGCAACTGTCCAGAAAGAGCTATTTATACATTATTCAGGACAAACACTGTCATAATGGACAAACAGCAGCAGCATCTGGGATGTTAATGTCTACAAATAAGATTATTCTTTGAAAGGATTAGGACGAAGCATTTTGTGTAATTAGATTTCTCAGTTTTAGGAATGAATTGCCTTTTAGCAGTAAAAGCTGTCACTGAGGGAGCCATTAGCTCCTTATAACTGAATTAAATGCATAATTAGTGACATGATCGCATTAGGATTTGTTTCATTTTTAACTAATCCAGGGTGCAGGGGGGGTGGTCTCTGCAGGTCAGCACAGCCCTCCTCGGCAGGGCCTGGCCTCAGCTGGCGAGCCGGAGTTGGGAAAAGTCAGGCGCGTGTGAACGGGAGCCGAGGCCTCGGCACGGAGCTCGCGGGGCTATTCATCACTGGGTGCTGGGTGACAGTGACTGATGGGCTCGGCCCGGGCCTGGCACTTTACCAGTGCAAGAATCATACGAGCCAGGGAGCAGAATGACAGCTGGAGCGCCGTGTCAAGTGGTGTAGAGACCAGAGCTATTAATAATCTGTGCCACATGATCTGTGCCGCCAGAAAACAATGATTTAGACATTGGTTAGAATAAAGATTTCACATTTAGTATGGAGGGACTAGCCTAGCACCGGAGGAATAAATCGCTATTCAATCAGCATGTATGAAAATAAGGCAATGAATACATTAGGGGCTAGCAAAAAGGAGGGGAGCGCCTTAGCCCCAGCCCAGCATGAATCCTGTTAATCAGGACTTCCTGAGGCTTCTGTGATGGCATTAAGTGGCACTGGAAGTGCAATTCTTGAAGCCTATCAGAAGTAAAACAGCAAGGAAATCTTGTAGATCTCAAACTTCAGTGCCCTGTCCTCCTGGGCCTGATACACCCTCACATGGGCTGCAGATCTGTCAGATCACACCCTTCTCATCTCAAAAATGCACAGCAGATGCTTTTTGCTAAGGAAATCCTTCCTGCAACCATTCTCCTGGTCCATGGCTTGGACAGGTGTATTTTTTGCTGAGTTAAAAACTGTTTGGATGGCAGAGCCCTGAGAGAGGCGGTAAATGGAGTTACATCTAGTTGGCTGCCGCTATTTCCCAGGGCTCAGCTTTGGGGCCAATCCTGTTTAATATCTTTATCAATCATCTGGAAGAGAGGATTGAGTGTACCCTCAGCCACTTTTCAGGTGACTCCTGCTCTCCAGAAAAGATGCAGAAATACATGCTTAGACTCTCCACATCATGTACCATGAGGGTCAGTAGTGTAAGTGTGGAGGCTTGGTAGGTCTGCAGCCACCAGACTTCTGTTTCTATAGTTCTGCTTCAGGTTTTTTTTGTAATAGTTGGAGCTGTAGTATAAAGCAGCCTTAGTTCTGTCTCTCTTCTGTCACCTAAATACCAGTAACAAGGCTGTTTTATGCATTGTACATTTTTCCTATGCCCTATATACTTCCTGCAAATAGACTTAGATATTCCTCATTACTCGATGGTCTCTATATGAATATCTTCGTTTGACAGAATGAAGGTCAGAGCTCAAATTCTCAGAGAAGTTCTGGTGCAGGTACCAGCTGAAATACTTATGTTCCTTTCAGAGATGTGTTTTCAGAGTTTAAGTTTATTGAGACTTTCTGGTTGGACTCAGGTAATCATCATCTGAATTCCTGTGATCCAGTTGTGTTTGTGATGTTGCCACTGGTGTCAGGTCTTACTGAAGACCAGCTTTTGGTTATCCCAGGTGCTGGCTGCTGAAATAACATAGTCCCAGCTGGAATAATAGAACATCTTATTCCTTTATGCTCCTTACCATTTGTGAACAAGTGTGATTTTAGGTGTGTAATGCAAAAATGAGTGTTGGCAGAGTGTAACCAATATGAAAGTGGGAGGTCAGAATAAACGTCAGGCTTGTTGGAAGAGCAGCAGAGGTGCACTTGGGAAGGCCAGCAGGTGTAGGGACACATCAGCTGGTCCTGTTCCCCATGTTTGACTGTCACTGAGGGTCTTTCAGTGTCCCAAATTCTTTGACTTTTGACTTCTCTTTTTTTTTTTTTCCTTCATTGTTTTCTTGCAACTGCTTTCACCAGCCCTGAATCAAACACTTCAATGAGTGATAATAACTCATCCTCTGGTGGGTAGCTTTTTTCTGTTTGTGTTTTTTGCAATTATAAATTGTGTAATCTGAGCTCTCACAGCCAGAGCTTAATATATTTGACTTTATTGCTTTTTGTTTTATGGAAATAAATTACTGCTCACATTCTGACATTTAAATTAAAGGATCTGCACTAAATCTTGTGTGCCACAATAAGAAATTAAGAGAGCTTTTCTTGCTAAACAAGCACAGCTGGAAGCCTCAGTCCATCAAGGACTCAGGTCCAATTAAGGCAGTTACAAAGGGGACAGCGTATTTGGTCCATTCTGTGCTTCAGCATCAGTCAGCTGGGCCCTAGATGCCAACGGGGATGAGCTTCCCCAGCCCAGAAGTGGTCAGCTGGGGAGGATTTCTGTCCATAGGAAGTGCCTCACCAGTTTCTGAGGGGCTTAAGTTCCCAGTCGCTTGTGGACAGGTTCATGAACAGAAATATTCATAAAACTCATCTGTGAAGTGATACCAAGAGGGGTTCCCTGCTCAGATCTGCAGCCCCCAGAGTTGCACAAGCAGACAGAAAAGCTGGTTTAGAAATGGCAAGCCTTTTAGAAATCACAAATTTGGAAGTGGATAAAATGCCTCTTGGTTAGAAAGCTGTTCCTCTGCCTGCGGGTGGTGATTTCAAGCTTCTCTTTGCTGCATGAAAGACTGAGATGCTCTGTTTTGTGCTTCCACAGAAAACCTGAGGCATTTGTGCAGTCCAGCCACTGCTGGAATATTTCATGTAACTCACAGTAAAACATGGGAAGCACTGCAGTTCCAGTTACAATAAAGGGCACTTTTTTTTTCCCTTACATATTTTAACTTTATGTATGCCTTATTTTACACCAGTCAGGGTCTCTTTTACCTAAACAAGAGCAGCAATTTCTGTTCCCAAAAGTGAGCTTCATTGGCTAGAGCAAAATCCTAGGTGTTGGAGAGAAATTCTGGAAGGAGTAGGGCCATTGTGACTGCTCACAGGTCCAGCTTTTTCTCTGCACCTGCCTGCCCTAAAGCAGTTTTTCTGTGTTAGAAGCCTGAATATGGCATGGAGTTTCAACCTAAGGAGACTGTACGTTTCTAAAGGAAACATGAGTAAAAATATATCTTTTTCAGAGTTAATAGAAAATCAGATTTTTTTTTTTTGTGGTGTCTGTCTTTCCTGGGCTTGAGTCCAAGACTAAATGTGAGCAAAGCTTTCCCTTTACTTCTTCTTTCCATCTGGACATAGCAACATGATGCAATCCTGTGCATTTGGTACCTTCAACACCCTGTGACCTGTGTTAAGAAGGGACAAGGGGAGCAGGAGACAGAAACAAGGGAAAAAAGAAAAAGGGAAATTAAAAGGGGAAAGGAGAAGGAGGAGAGAAAAAGGGAAAAGGAAAAGGAGAACTGAGGTCTGAGGTGGGCTGTAATGCCTCTGGTAAAATTGCTCTATAATAAGTTCAATAGTTAAAGTCAACAGGGAACTGTACTCTGAATATCTACAAGGCTAAAACTGGATTATTTTAATGCCTAAAAAAGCCAATCAGAAATATGTCAAATTGATAAAAAAATAAAAGGGTGAGTATTGTTCACCTGAATCTCCCAGTGCCTGATTCCCAGGCATAAAATGAGTGCATTAAAAATCCTGTTTTACACAAGGACTTCACAGTAATGCTCGTGAAGGGCTCAGGTAGGTGTGATGGTTAAAAGTTGTACCAGAACTTGCCTGTGCAACTTTAAACCCAAAAATTCTTCTCTAGGGAATGACAGACTTTGAAAGCCCCTACTTTTGTGTGTTATGTAATAAATTGTATTGCAACCTGATATAAAGCAAGCAGTGCAATGTCCTTAAATTTTGATGTCAAACAAAAGCTATAATTTCCACATCTCGGTGGAAAGAGGACCTTTGGGTTACACAAACGACACAATTAAACATGTCCCCGAGTGTTCCTAGGCATGGAGGTCGTGGTGAGGAACAGCTTGCAACTTGGATCATAAATCCTCTTCATTTCCAGGGCAGGGCAAAGCACACACATTGGTTACAAGCAATCCTGGGTATGGATGTGCATCCTCTGAAATTGTACCTGGGCATCTTTCGAAGTGGTGCTGGCTGGCATGGGCCAAAACAGCGTCAGAGAAAATCAGATCTGTTTGTTGGGGCAGACAACTGCCTTCCAATGCCCAGAGCTGTGTCCTCTCACTGTTTAATGCACCCACCTTGATGTAATCTCAATGTCTGGTTGACCCAGGTCCTGGTGGTCATCCTTTAGCTTCAGTGAAGATGTTACAGTGCTTTGGTTGACTTAGTTAGTTGGGAATTATTGTCTGGACAATCTCTTCCATGTGCTTGTGTGTCTTCTAGTCATGCAAATTAGTGGCACAGGGCAAAATATAAAATAGCCATTGAAAGTCATGTGGACCTGAGATATAGTGTCAGGTAATCAGCATCACCAAATGGCATTGATATACTCTCATAAGCACAGAAGTGGTTTATATTTACACATTTCCATTGAGTAGGTACAGGTTCTCAGCTGACCTCCTTGCTTTTACCTCACAGTGAATTCTTCACGTCATTTCATCTCCTCCTTCTTCCTAAAGGGGGAGAGAAACACCCAATGTGCCTTAGCGGCAAATACTTGTGACTGGGAAAATGAGTGGGCCTGGGGGAAATCTTTTCCACCCAAGCCATTCCTGTAGAGCACTCTGAAGACCTTGCTGAGCTGCCTGCCCCTCCTGCTGCTGAAGTGCTCCCTTGGTGTTGCCTCAGCTGCTGGATGGCAACAGGAAGAAATGTTACACCAAAAGAGGCCCAGGAGTGACTTTAGGCTGTTCATGATGGTGTGGGGCCACAGGCAGGCCCTGTGGGGTGCAGTGGAGGATTACATATTCCAAATCAAATTCACAATGTAAATTGATTTTGGGGAGGTAATTCTCTTGTTTCCAAACAGATAACATAGGGAAAAGTGATGAAAGTTGAGGTTTGCTTTCAGATGCTAATATACTTAACAACAAAGTTTAAAAGCTGAGTTATAAAGTGAAAACATAATCCAAAAAATAGTGTTTTCCCTCTCCAGCCGCATGCTTTGGAACATTTAGGAAAAGTTCCTTCACACAATTTGGGGATTGAAGCAAATTTCTGTGGCCTGACACCTAGGCAGGGGACACACTGACCTTCCCAAAGGTGACTCCCAAGCGCTGGCTGGCTGGGGCAAACCCAAACCTCTGCCTTGCTCCCAGCTGCCACTGCTGACAATGGGCAGCCGGAGCACAGCCTTTGGCTCTGGCGTCCCAGTGGTCAGAGTGACATTGGGGATCAGCAGTGATAATCCCTCATCCCTGTGGAGAAGGGAGGAAGGCAAAGGGAGGGGTTGGAGACTTTGTGACTTTCTCATACCAGAATATGCTTTTTTTTCCTTTACAAGACTGCAGCAGATATTTTTATTTCTGTCCTAGGAACAAGAAATCTAGTTTTAGTAATTGATGCCACATTGAAAAGAATAGAAAGCTGTGGCATGCTACAACTTTTCTTCAGAGCAAGTGATCTAGATCTAATCCCCTCTGTTTCATCTGAAAAAAACCACTTGCCTATCCGAACATGAGAGTAAATTAGCATGTGCCTATGAATACTAATGCTGCATAAACTCTACTTTAAGCCTTTAGAAATGAATAGCACCAAGATAACTAAATGGGAAGAGGCAAATTCAGAAACAGCATTAGCATTGTCCTTAGGCACTTTGAAGAAAAACGTTTAACTTTGTATCAAAAATATTAAAATCAGGGGCTTTGCAAGCTGGAAAGTGAGTAAAAAAACCTTTGTGTCTAGGTTGATAATTCAAGACCCACATTTTTTATGCCAGAGAATAGATACCAAAGGTGCAATTGCACATGCAATTGAATGTGGAGGTTAATATTTTGTCCTGTTTAACCCAGTCCAGACAGACTACTTTTTTTGAAGGGGGAAAGGAATCTTTCACTATAGTGAGTAGTGCTTTCACACTTTTTTGCAGATCTCTTATGGGTGGGCTGAGTAGCTTTGTGGCAACCTAGAGCATATATAGGAAACAAGCTTTCACCTCTCTGTTTTCAAAACAGATCTGGAGGTGGAGGAGAGATTGTAAGGGGGTCTTAGGGCAGAAAGGACATAATTTAGTCACAGAACTATAGTATCCCTGAAAGTAATGATCCCTGTTTATTATCTGGAAGGCTGCTTAGGTAAAATTAGAGCAATGTTTTTTTTCTCACTGGGAATCACAATTACAGAAAAGTTCCACAGCACATAATGAGGTCAAAAAGCATAGGAAATGTTACTGTCTCACACTCTTGAAAGGAAGAATAACTAGAAACAGCTGAATTGGGACAGAAGTCTTGTTGGGCATATAGAATCCATACTCTTACCAACTCTGACAGCCACTGCATTTTAAGCAGAGAAAGGATGTGGAGGGCAAGAGGGGAATGGGAGCCCAGGGAAGTGAAGTCCCTTGTCTGAAGTCACCTAGAAAGTCAATTGCACAGGTAGGAACATGGAGATGGGGGTGTACCTTCATTCTTCCCTTCAGTTGTTTGAGATTCAAGACTATCATGACTGTTGTGATCCAACAGGAGGGAAGGTGACGCTCCCATTGCTGCTCAGGCATAATGCTCTGTGTGATTTCCTTCCCTTCTCCTCATTCTCTGTGCTCCTTACAGATCCACGTTGTTGTAAGTTTGCTATTTCGAACAGGGTGATGCAAGAGAATTGTGTCATCCCAGGCATTGCTGAGTATCTTGGGAGTGACTGAGGCATTCACCTGCACTGAGCTGGTCCAGCACACCCCTCCCACACTTACATGCCAGGGTCTCCCAATCCTGGATGTGGCATTTACTGTCTGTGTGCTTATGTGACTGAAGAAAAATCAACCCCACCAATCGTGTTAGCTGGGTCTCATCAATACCAGAGGAGAATGGCTGCATCTCTGTTACTGCAGGGAAGAATTGCACATTGCTGAGGTCAGGAGCCGTGTGAGTCGAATTTCAATGATCTGCAGTAAATGCTGAAATAGATGAAGAAGCCCATCCAGAAAACTGTAGTGTAAACAAATGGGTTATCAAATGCATTGTAGGAAAGGAGAAAAAGGAGGAGTGTGTGTAGGAATTTAGAGTTGTGACATTGCAAGTGGCAATGCTCTGTCGCAACGTTGTGTGCTCCTCGCAACGTTTTGTGCCCTGTCAGTACCTGTGACACGAAGCTGCCTTACTGGCAGGGTTTATTACAGGGGGCTGATTGCCCAGACTGGGAAAATCTGTCTTTAGAAGGAAAGGAGAGAAGGGATCTCTTTTTTCCTCTCCTCCCTGAGGGCTTCACAAACAAGTCTAACAAGATCAGTGCCCTGCCAATAAAACCAGTCCTGGTTGATACACAGGCTTGCCTGTCTCAAACCACCCCTGAGACACTTAACCTGCTGGATTGCCTCTCTGCAGACACCTGGGCAGCAGCAGACTAAACAAACAGGGATTCTCAACTGCACAAAACTTGGCCTCTTTCAGCAGGGCTCCCATCTGTTAAAAAGCCATTGTTTGAGCAAGTGTTCAGCTAGCTGGGGAGGCAACGCTCTTGCATATTGAGCTGCCCCTGTCCCCCATAAAAGTCCTCTTTAGCATTTTCTTTTCTCCCCTGTTTCCATCGACTGATTTATTCATTGGTTTCACCTCTTCTCCCCTCCCCCTGTGGTTCATAAGGAGGGCCTCGTTGTCTTCTGTACCTCGGGGGTCATGTCTTTTCAGTCACTGGGACAATACCCGCTGCTGGCATCTGCTTCCAGATCCAATCAGCCATATTGTGATCACATCCTGCCAGAGAATTGTTCCTTCTTTTGCTCGGCTTTGTTGCCAATTTCATGCCATGTATTGCTCCATGTTTTGTGCTTCATGAAGCTGTCACTGGCATAAAAGTGGCTTGACCAGGGTCGTAGTAAAAGGGGTGGGAATGAAACATCCACCAAAATGTTGAGCAGGCCACCCACGGGCCCCACGCACTCAGGCACACACACACACACGCAGGCAGGCATGCAGACATGCAGGCACATACACAGTATCCCACCCTGTGGAATTGCCATCCTGCTGAGCTGCTTTATGCTCTGCCGAAGGAGCGGAAACTTTGACAGGGAGCTGGGAGCTGGGACTGGTTTTTTTCTCCCCTAGTAAAGATCAAAAGCAGATAATTTTCTTGATATTTCTGGAGGATCTTGGCTGCCTTATATCAGATAAGCTTTAATAAGATCCGAGCATGAATCGCAGAACTGTTTACTCAGGCAATTGAAAATTAGTCTGAGTCGTTAGTGGGTGTCAAAGGGGAAAAAATTACCCTTTGAAAAGAAATCTCATGGGAAAATTGCATCAGTGACACCTGTCACTCCATCTTCTTGCTTCCCATTCTGAAAGCCCTTCTAGAAGTTACACCAAGATCTGCTGACCATCCTCTTTAGTGTGGACTTGGATGTAGTCTACTGAAGACTGAGTCTTATGATGCTTTTAATGTCCACTAGACAGGAACACAAGCCCAAATTGCTAAGCAGAAAAAGATGAGCCGCCTCTGTGAAATCAAAAGCATGCTTGCACAATGGCAGAGAATTTGGATCAGTATTCCCCATGGCAGAATTATTTCTTTTCTTGAAAAATACCTGGAAATTAACAAACATGTAATTCACTTTTGTTTTAGATATAAGTAAGTGGAGAGTGTAAACCTCTCTGCTTTGTTCTTGGTTTTGATTTAATTTTTTGCATGTTCATTTGTTGTGGGCGTTTTTTGTGATGTGACAAACTCATCTGATGCTCTCCTGTGTACATCCGGCCTCCATTTGCTGAGCACTGGGAAGGTTTTTCATGTTTGTCTCCTGCCTGTCAAAGCACCCAGTAAACCTTGGGGAAAGGACTCATCCCTTCCAGAATACAAAGTGAGTCCAAGCAGGGTCAGGTGACTTCTCAACTCTCCTTCTAAAGAGGAACTGATTCCCCATTTCCTTTATTTTAGCTTGCTGCTGTCACTTGCATTCACACTGGGTACCACCTTCCCATGCTAATAACCTGATGGCAATCAATAGAGCTGTTCATGGAAGGCAGAGAAAGGAGAGGGATATGCTCACCCCCCTTTCTCTTTATGCCATGGTGCTTGACAAGTGGGTTGGGGAGCAGGGACAGGCCCATGCTTCCCAGGAGCGGATGCTAGGCACCAGGGAGCTCTCTGCATGGAGCCAGTGTGAGCTCCTCTCTGTGTGCCCAGAACTCAGTCTGCTTCTTTTGGCCCAGTTTATACCATCCAGCTACACAACAAATCCAATGAGGGCACCCCTTGTTCTCTTCAAAGGAGGAGCACCTCGAAAAAAGGTTTTGTTAGACCCTCTGATCCTAATCCTCTGTCAGGGAAGCCAGTGGGTGATTAGGAACCAGGTGCAAGGGCAGAAGGGTTGTGCTCTGTCTCCTCTGGAGCTGGTGCTTCTGAGTAAAATCCTGGCAGTGCTGAGAACTTCAGTATCTTGGGATCCTCACACACAAGCTTCCCATCTGCAGAGAGATGCAAGCAGGAATTGTGTGGGGAGAGGACGAGGAGAGAGAACCTGTTCCACTCCTAGTGCACTCCAACAAGCTGCCTTTGGGGTTCTCACAGCCTCTCTGGAAAGTTTCATGGTAGAGCCTATAATTCCTGCAGCAACCCACGGTCCTCAGCGTGCCCTCACAATCTATTCTCCAGAAGTGCCCAGTTTTTATTTATGTTTAAAACTGAGCTTGAGCACTCCATGAGAGAGGCAGTGAAAAGAGTAGGAAGGCAAGAGGCAGCTTTGTGAGAGAGTGTGTGTGCGAGCGCGTGTGTGGTGTGTGCATGCGTGCGTGTGTTAAACAATTTCATGGACATCTGTCATGCACAGTTAACTTTGCATTGCTGCATTTTAAGTTGTAGGCCCAGGCTTGGCCGTCAGTGATAAAGTAGCTGGCAGTTTTCAAAAAGCTGCTGGATAACAGAGCATGAATCATAAAACACACTACTGTGTAGCAATATCCAAGTTCATTCAATGCAATGAAACCATGCAGAGGACCTTTATTCCCAGCTAATTATGTGGAAACGCCTAAGACAATAAAGCATCTGGTGGTCTTTCTTCCCCATTTCAATTTTTCTCAATATTGTGACAGGAGAAAGCATTGTGCCTTTCCCAGGGTAGTTGCTGTGAAGAGGAGTAAAAGCAAGGGTCAGGGAAGAGCAAATAGATGAATTTATAACTTTCTTTTTATTTATTCCTTTCTCATTGTTTCTCTGGAGATTCTTCCTTCAGGGCTGTATTTTCAAACCACTATTCTCACTACACTCTGCCTGAATACTTTTTTTTTTTTATAATACCACCCAAACTGCCAGGCCCTGCTCTGTTCACTGTCTTTTTTCTCCTCTCTTCCCCAGACTCATCTGAGGGTTGAAATTCAAGACTGTGATCTCCTAGTTATTAAAATAGAACTAAAAAAATTAGAAGCTAGAAACAAGTAGTGTTTTCTGAACAAGGAGAGAAAGGGTTTGATTTGGAGAGCATTTTCAGTAATTTTGGGACTTCTTGTAACAAAGGCTCCACAACTCTGTCAGGTTCATTTTCTGTAAATAAAATAAAAATAAATTTTCTAACAGAAAACTTGAAATAACCTCACAAAAAATTATTTCTGCATTACAATTTACTTTTAGGCCATCCAATGACAACACTCTTTAAACTCTTTCTCCCCTGGCTCTCAGGCTATGGTACTCATTAGTGAATACTTTAAAAACGTCTCCTAATTCTTTATTTCAGCACACAAGCTTGATTTTCACCAGAACGCCCACCTTGATCTGACTATAGAACATTTTTTTCCTTGTGGGACCAAGGCTGTGAGGTCAAAAGAAAACAAATTAGCCAGGTTCAGCATATGGTACAAGGGGGTTTCGATTTTGAGAAGAGAATAAAATGATTATTTCCCTGGTTGCTGATGAGGTGTCTGACTTAAAGTAATACCTTGTAAGTGTTAAAACAGATTTTGCTTTGTTTGAATAATGATAATTACTGCTGTCCTCTGCCAAAAGCTTCAGGAAGAGTCTGATTTGGATCATTGTTCAGCTAAGATCTCACCTGCTTTGGCCAGATCTAGTGAGGCTGCCTGGAGCTCCCTGCATAGGGAGTGACTGCTCTGAAATGTTTAGTAGATGCTAACAATCAGGTGCTCCAGGAGGCAGTTCATCCCCATACCAAGACAAATCTTCCAAAGGGGTAAAGAGTGAAGAAGCCTGAAAACTCAGCTTAGACTCATCTCTTCTTTTTTTTTTTTTTCCGTTTGCATTGCAGTATAATACAGAAAGGACAACTCAGTGTTAAATAAGTTTAAATGAAAGAAATAATGAAATTGGAAAGAGAAAGGTAAGTAATTTCCCTAACTGGCTAATACCTGGCATCTTTCCTCAAGAGTAAATATTCCACAGGTTTCAGACTGTCTCCTCTTTTTTTTGGGTATTCTCCACTGCCACTGTGATATTTAAAGACTGTGCAGCAATCAGCAGTTTAGCCTCAAAATACACAGAAGTATTCATCCTCATGCTTCAAGTATTTGCAATTTGTACAGCACAGAATGAGACTCAGCTTTGCTGTGAGAAAATGAACCCTTGGAATGGAGCTGTGCTAGCAGAGACCAAAGACAACATGAGATACAGAGAATATTCAGACTAGGAAGATTTTTACTTACCATGGATTTAGGGGAAGTAGAGGTGGAAGTGTCAAGGAGGAACTCCTAACAGACCAAATGTATGGCAATGTGTGGAGCAAGTAGGAGGAAGCAGGCATGAATAAGAGGGAGTGTATCTGATGGGTGCAGCTCGAGGCTGAATTTCATCCACTGACACAGGAAGGAAAAATTCCCATGGTGGTAGTGTATTCTTAACTCTTGAATGGACATGAGTACATTAAAACTCCTACCTCTGGGAAATATTTTAAGCAGAATCTAAATTTTAAATAGAATCCCTGGGTCAGGGAGGGGCTGCAGTGTAGCTAAAATCACCAATTCATTGAGTACTGCACTCAAACTTCTGCTGCTTGATCCCTTGCATTGTGTAGGTCAAATCACTCTGTCCACTCCTACTTTTTATGTTTTCAGTAAGCAGAATAATAATTATGGCCCTAGCTTTGACATCTAACAGTGAATGTTATCATTAATTTGCTTCTAATATTTCAGTTGCTTTGTTCAGTGAAAGAGTTTGTGATTGACAAATACACGGTCCTGTTCCTAGCCTGCCTCTCTTTCACACATAGCACCCAGCTAAAACAAGACTTGAAACATGAAGCAGAGAGAAACATAAAAAATAAAAAGGGGCAAGGGAAACAAAAAACAGAAGCAGGAGAAAACAGGCAGAAACTATCAGATGAAGCTCAAGGATTTGCCACCTCTGCAGACGAATCAGACTTCTTTTCTTCCTCTCTGGCATTCACAAAAACATCAACATTTCTTCCCCTCTTCTTTGCTCTTCAGAGTGACACTAGTGGACTTTTGATAAAGCCACAGGTTTATGTGGCACATCTGTCTTTTATTTGTTAGTAAGGGCAAACACTTGTGCAGAAGTAAAGTTCTGCTCTTTGGCAAAAATCAAATATGCTGTCTTCAATAAAATATTTAATGTTGCCTTTAGCCGTAAGGTTTACAAGTACCTGAAGGTGTGGTAAATGATTTAAAGCCTTGAGTGCATGTAAAGCCATACAATTGATAACTTAGGCTTATCTGGGAAGAGAAGGTTGGAAAAAGAAAAAGAAAAGATAAATATGTTTGTTGATGGCTGAGCATATGCATATAAGAATGGAAAAGAAGGGAAAGGAAAACAGCTATCTACACACATATTCCATTTTAAATTGAAATGGTAATATCCTGGAATTGCTAGAATTTCACAGCTGGCTGCAGCATGGGGAAATGTGTGTATCTGAAAAGGTTACATTTCCCAGTCATGCCATGGAAAAACATTCATAAATATCTGTGTTTCATAATAGAAGTTTCAGCATCAGAAGAGTGTGCAACAGATGCATGCAATGCCAGCATACACTCAGAAATGTTTTTCTGACATTCCTAGAATTAGGAATATCAGGTCCTGAGGTTGTGACCACCAGCGACAGTTGAGCAGTGGAAAATGCAGGTGCACCAGGTTTTGTGTGGTTTCAGCAGCGTGCCGAGTGGGAGTGCATTTCTGCTAACAAACCCGTTAACAGCCTCCCTGGAGAACCGAATCCTAAATGTGTTTCTGGTTCTGCTCTTATCCTCCCACTGCTCTCTCTGCACAGTTAAAGGATTTGACTCATTCATCCCCTCCCTTTGTCTCCCAATCCTTATCCTTCCCAGCAAGCAATTACTATTTGTTACTATATAATTTCTTGTCACATGGATTATTGTCCTAATTACGTTCCTGCCTGGGAGACTCAGGTAGGAATCGGTTTGTTTGCTAGAGTTGTCCTCAGGTGATTGTTTCATTGCAGTGTATTTATAAGGCTTTTTGAAGCCACTCCAAAGGGAAATGAAAACTCCCCGGACCCGAGCCAAATGACATTATCTTCTTTCGGCGGCTGAAGAAGGCAGCTTAGTCTTAATTATTTATGACTGAGTGTGTACAATACCCCTCTGGTGATTATACATGTCTCACTTCCACAGGCAACCCTGTGACAGGCAGGATCACATGGGGGCCCATTTAGGGCTACATGGCCCTGTATTCACTGACACCCTGTTACACAGCATAGATTCCTGTGACAGTTCTCCTCTGTAAAGCTGGGCAAATACATGGCAAAAGAGCAGTGGGAAGCCTGGTGAATGTTCACACATCTTGTCATAAAGCAGGCTGAGGTTTCCTGTGGATGGGGTGGTTCTACTCTCACTAGCACTTGCTTTCTCATGTGCTGTTGCCTTGGGACAATATCCAGGACAGCCAAACCAGCTTCAAAGCAAGTTGCACACCCTGGAAATCCTCCAGACTGAAACTGCTGTGCCTTCCCTTTTGTTGTTTACATACTGGATGGTGTTAAAAGGTGGCTGACCTGGCATCTTTTGTAGAAGTGGAAAGGGTCATATGACAAAACTGTTTTTCTTGATCAGTGAAATGTGTCCAATAACATGACCCACCATGGAACCGAGGAGAAGGTGGGCTGGAGGTCCGAGTGCCTCTTTGTCATCCAGATCTTCTGTCTGAGGCAGAGGTGCCATGAATGACTGCAGAACTAGCACAAAGTGCCTGTCCCATGGCACACCAGGCAGAGTAATAGTCCCTGCCTAGGCTGCTTCTGGCAGCAGTGTTGATCTGCTCTCCAAGTGAGCTCTTCATCCATTCTTTCTAAATAACCAATTCAGCTGCAACTCAGAAGACTATGTAGGCCATAAGTTCAATGAGGAAAAAGGGGGACCATCCACAGGTAACTGAGAATTCAGTTTTTGACCATCACCTCCAAATGTACTGTGTTAGGATGCTGAAAAGATGGGCTATTTGGTCTATACCAATCTCTGACCTTTTTTACTCCCAGTCTCTGTCCCTATTTTACTCCCAGTCTCCAAGCTAGAATTACTTACAGAGCTGGTTTGGGTTTCAGTAAAATGTGGTAAATGTTATCAGTGTACTTTCCATCTACCACCTGGTTGGGAAATGCTTGAATTATTACCAATGTTACAAAGTCTACAGGTGTTCAATTTTATTGATCACTTTGATTTTGGCACCATGCACAGACCAAAGAGACTTAGAGTAATCTACAGAAACCCACCCAGTTCTGGAGGCCACTGACACAAATCTGGCAGGTTACTGAAATCATTTTGTTTTGGGGTTGAGTATTTGGTTTGAGTATTTTGTTCAATTTATGTCACAAGGAAAATTTTTAGAAGGGATTTCAGATCTGCAAAGTTTACAACAGAACTAGCAGAGGTCAGCAGCTCCTGCAGTCCTACAGACAATGGACAGTGGGCTTTCTTAAAACCAAAGTATTTTTCAAGCAAAATTTGTAATTTATGATTTTGAATAGCTTAGTCCTTCCAGAAGTTTGCCAAAAGGGAACTAAGACATCTGAATTTTTTTTGTGGTCCTCTAGTAAATAAGCATATTTTGGTTCAAAAAATAAGGTTAAACTGATATAAAATGGGCACTGGTTTTGAGACAGAAAAATTAAAACCAAAACAGAGCCTTATGCCTTCAGAAAGCTTCCTGATACACTGCAAGGGCTCTGTTATGTTAGTGTAATATCCAGATGCTTCACAAATATACTGTGGAAAACAGCACCATGAGTCATTATTGTGTGTTTGAAGTTATCCGATGGAGATTTCTGTCAGGCTTTTTTAAGGCTATGGTACTCTGGTAGGTTTTTTTCTCCATTTTTGGGGGCTTTAATAGAAGTTCCTATGCAAAACCAGCACAGCTGTAGGAGTTTTGAAGGAAGCTCGCTATCATCTCAGCAGACAGGCTGCTGGCATGGATGAATTAGCACAGCTGCCGTCTACAATGTGATCTAATTCACATGGCCATCAAAAAAGGGCAGTTTCAGTTCGTTAATGTGTTACTTGAACAAGTGATTCAAAGGCACGGTGAAGTTTAAACAGTGAGCAGTTTCTCAGATTCTGACTTTTTACAAGGAATTCATTACTTTCAATATTGCTTTTGTATTCTTGCTCTGTGTTAACTTTCTTGATTCCACCTTAATGGTTTGTTTTAATCTGGGCTCCAACAACTCTGCTGGATGATACTCTTCTGTTTAGAAATGGGATTCCATATTACATCAGCCCTGGGATCCTGCTGCTCATGTGCTACTTGTGAGTAGAGACACAAACAAGCTTTCAATCCAGCATTTTATTTACAAGGAAATTTGGCCAAATTCCTCTGATGTGAACTGGAAAAAAAAATATCTTTAAACTGTTTGGGGAAAAAAGAGAGGGGGGGAAAGCTCCCTGCTTTTTACACTGTTGAAACTTATGTTCACAGTTTTGGGAGGGGGGAAACAAAACTAATTCCTGTGCCATGAAATCAAAGCAAGGGGGAAAAAGGAAACCACTCTGGTATCTCTGCTTTCCAGCACTGAAAAATCTCCATCCTCACCCACAGGCAGCACGTTGTATGCACAGATGGATGGCGGCATGGCCCAATAGCATGGTCCTTTGTAAAGCAAAAACTCTGCCAACTCCCAGGCCAAAAATCCCCCACTGGGTCCCCAGTGAGGCAAATTTCCAATGGCAAGCAATAAGAACACAGGCAACAAAGGCCTTGGCAGGGCTGGGTACTGGCTGCTCCTCATGGCTCTTCCAAGGCTGCTTAGGTTGCCAGCAGGGTGCCAGCAGGGGCAATTGATGCCACCCAGATCTGTGCTGGCAGACCCCAAACACTCACCCATGCTGTCCAAACAGCAGTCTGCCTCTGGGGCATGGAAAAGCAGTGATGGCGAATTCAATGGCAGTGAGGTCTAGCCCTGCTTTTCATCCCAGCTGTGAGAAATGAGGGACTGAGATGAGGACATCTGCTGCTGCTGCTGCCCACAGCTCTGGCTGCTCCAGTGGCCAGACAGGAGCATTTTTATGGGGTGACAGAGGAGGGTTCATTTGCAGTGCTGTTAAGCAAGACACTCCAAATCTAGATATTCCCTTCCAGTAGCCATGGAGGGTTGATGAGTGGGGAGAGAAAAACAGAACCACTCTACAAGAGAGATGGTCAGTGTAGAACCAGGTCTCGGATTCATTCAGCTTATCCACATCAACTGCATCCGCTTCACGTGCCCCTGGTTTGTAGAACAGCTCAGCAGGCAGCTGAATCCGAATCTGGCCGAGTACTTTTGCTTTATCTTATTACCTGGCGTGAACCCTTTGGATTAGTAATGCAGCAGAGACAATGCCAGTGTCAACAAACCAGGGAAGAGCTCAAATGACCCTCACTCTAGAGCTGTGTTTATAATAAACTCCTGGAAACAAGAACCAATTCCTCCACTCTGACTTAAAAACGCAACACCAGAAGCACACAAACCAAATCCTGTTCTGCTGGGGAAGTGCTCAAACACAGAGCCTTGTCTGCAGTGGTGGGATACCTGTGCAATGCAAGTCTGCAAATTTAAGATATTCCCAGCCAGTGCAAGCCAGTTGCTGGCATGTTCCCACTCTCCCTTGGTGCAGGCTCACAGAAGTGCTGAGTTTTGCCTCTTCTAGAAATTCCTCCCACCCTTCCCTGGAGTGCAGCGTCTTCTATGAAAGTGCTACTCTGTGAGTGAAATGTGGGACAGCAAAACTAGCCTGGGCACTCACTGGGGAAGGTCAGACAGACCTCTGCCTGGGCTGGTGTGTCCCTCTTTATGGCATTTGTGGGTGGCAGCCAGAGCTGCTGCTGACGGGGAGTTTGGGGAGAAAGGAGGTGAAAGAGGCCATAGGTGTGTGACCTGTACCCAGGCAGATGGGACCTGGGTGGATCAGGATCCCCTCCAGGGACCCTGGGGTGCTGCAGAGATGCCCCCTCCACCTGGTCCTGCTGCCCCCAGAGATCCTGGGGGCTGGGGTTGTCCTGTGCTTCTCAGCAGCTCCTGCATGGGTTCTGTCTTCAATCGAGAGAATGGTCCATAGTGAAACAACACAGCATTGCAGCTTTTTCTCTCCAGACACAATGCTGGAGAGAAAATCATCAGGGAGAGTGTGTATCATTCGATGGGAAAGTTTTGGCAGGAGTCTCTGGCATTAATGTATTTCTTCATGTTGCTATTGCTGCTAAAATGTAGCTCCCCAAAGAATCTCAGCTGACATAACAATCTTTGTGTAATTGTGAGGCATTGCTCTCGTGTTTCTCTCATGTCTTCATTCTCTGCTGCTTAACCTCTTCACCCTCGCCCTCATCCTCGCCTTCTTCAGGCTCGTCTCTTGCTGTGTTGCTGCTAGAAATCACTCTGCTCTCACTCTGTCAGCTACTTACTTATTTCAAATCACTTCCTTTATTTTATTTCTCGGATTCCTCCACTTGTACAGCAATATATCTGTCTGTGTGTGCTCTCCTACATTTTCCCTCCTGCTGGTTCTTTGACAATAATTCCATCCGAGGCTCAGGAATCATTTTGTGACACAGTCTGTCTTATCTGCTGTAACAGATTTTGCATGGTCCCTTTCAGTTGAAAATATATCGTCTTTGATAAGGCTTCCAAAGATCTGCTCTCAATTTGAAGGAAACTTCATATAAGCCTTCTCTATGAAACTTACCAATATAAAATTGTTTCATACATTCCGTTAAGAAGCTGTTTAGGTATTTAATTCCTGCTGACCCACAGCTGAGCATAGGGACGGCTCCCAGATCCCATTTTCTTGGTGGCTGTTTCTGTGTTGCTAGTCCTGTGCCTGCACTAACATTGACAGCATGGGTGCACCAGCAGTGTTGGGAGAGATGGACTCAGCTGTGAGGTGCTGGCTGGTGCTGCGTTTCTTCATTTATTTGTTCCCACCTTGGTTTCAAAGAAGAAAGCTCAAAAGGAGATTGGAGCTCTCTGCCACTCAAAGCTACAGCAAGACATGAGTGTAGCAGCAGAAAATTGCAAACCTACATGCACTGAATTGATGTTTAAGCACTGGAACCAGTTTTCTGATCTCTTTTCTGAATGGTGCCTGCATGAGCAGTGTTTTGATATGCAGGCAGACTCGGGTTGTGTTAAATGAGAGGAAGCCTTCAGTGAGCTGGAGTCTCTGCCCCCAGGAACCAATCTCTGGGTCTGTGCCTGTGTTTGGATGATTTAGAGGAGGGAAAGCCTTAGGTAGAGAGGGCTCTTTGCAGCCAGTTCGAGGGTACAAGTGTATGGCTTTCAAAGTAGAGGGTCGTCTGGATACAGATTCCATGGAAGTTTGTGCAGAATGGGGCCTGAAACACAGCTGACCCCTGCGAGCAGAGCTTCCAGTCTGTGCGAGAGGCACACCGGGCAAGCTTCTGGGCCAGGAGATGCTGCTCTCTCTCCGTGCCCCTGTTCTTTGGCGTTTGGGACAGGAGGGGAGTCTGGCTGGGGCGGGGAAAGAAGCTGAGAAATGAAATGAGGCACGAAGGCTGCACGAGAGTCTTTTATCAGGTACATCTTCGTTTTTCAAGTGCCTATCATATCACGCAAACTGCTCTTGAAGAGCCCTCCATTTACCCTCTCCCCTAATTAAATGTGCACTTCATTAATGTAAATTGGGGGTTTAATGCTCTTGTTGAAATTCTGAAGAAAGTGCTATGGCCTTGCGAAATGCTTAAGCATCATTGCAAATTAGATTAGGGACCAAGAAAGGCAGTAAAATTAGAATGATAATGGTTGATGTGGCTTCCTGACAGGCGTGACTATTCAGGGATCAATGGGATGGAGAACAGTTTCCCCCAGCCTAAAGCGAAAGGCAGGGACAGACGTCAGCCTACAGATGTGGCTTTTGGAAGCTCTTTCAATTAGTTTAATTTGGTAAATGGTGGGGATTTAGAGGCTCTTAGCCAGTCATACAAGACAAGAATACATTGAAATGTTTTTTCGCTTTTTAACATAAAATAGGATTGGCCGCATTTGCATTTCTTAACGCCGGGGTGGGGAGGCGGAGGGGGAGGAGGGGGCTGGGAGCGGGTGGTGGTGGGTGTTTAACCAACTTGGGGCTTTACAATGGAAATGCTGGCCCTGGAGCTCGTTTGGGAGCTCTCCCTGGCGCAGCCCCGCGCGGGGGTCCCTCCCGAGGGCGGGGGAAGGGGTCCCTCGGCACAGCTTGGGAAGCGCTGGGGATGGGCTGGGGGCACAAAACATCTCCTTAAACACAGGGGGTGGTGCGGTGGGGGGCTTCCTCTGGGCCCCGCTGCACGGAGACGAGTGCCCGCGTCTCTCCCTCGGGGCTCCAAATCGTCACTGCTCCCCCATCTCGCCCTCCTTTAATCGCTCTCTGTACCTCGGCAAGGTCGGCAAGGAAAGGGCAGCCGGAATCTGCAAACACCGCTCCTTTTTGTGTCTCTGCCGGAGCCAGGAGTTGGACCTTGTTTTTAATCCCCTCACTGGATAGGCAATTGTAGTTAATGAGGTGGAAAACAAGTTCGGCCGGCAAGTGGCTCTGAGACTTGGCTGGGTTTGCACCAGGAGGAGGTAAGAGGAGGGTGCTCCTGACTGAGGATTTCTTTACTATAAATGTGCAAACTAAAAAAAAAAAAAAAAAAAATTAAAAAAACCAAACCAAAAACCAGGAACATCAGCTTTTATGGAAAGCTAATGCCTCAGAACCAACTCAAACGGGCAAAGCTGTGCGGTGGTGCATAGGGAGACGGCGAGCACTGCCTGCTCAGAGCCCCATTTAAGGGAGGTCCTCCCTGATCCGTAGAGCTGAGCTTTCACTGTGAGCCTGGCCAGTTAACTGGGCTCTAGAGTTCCCTAATCCTCTCTTGACAGAAAATAATTCACATGCTGTGAGGGCGTGTTTGCCAGAGGGAGAGGCTCTGCTAGCCGGGAAAGAGCTGTTTGGGAACCATCGGGTTGGGCAGTTCCTGGGTAGGGTAAGCCTTGCACAAGAGTAGAGCAGCACCCTAGGTGAGGTGACTTCCCTTGTAACCTTAGGTACTCCTTAGCCACAGGAAAGCATCCCTACTGAATCTCAGCAGTTCAAAAGTTAGGGTTTGGATGTTGGCCGAGATGCTTCTGATGGATTCATATCCCTCCCTGTTCGAACAGCATTGAAGTCATGCAGTACCAGATGCCAGGAGCTCTGGGTGTCAAACACCAAGTGCCAGGCACAAAAGCACAACACATTTGGTAATTCCTTCTCTGCTCCAACCAGTGTAATGTGCAGCTTTGCTCAGTGCTGGGCAGCTTCCCTGAAGCAGCCTGTGAAATGACTGGATTTTTCTCACTCTGCATTCCAAAAGCAATCCCAGTCAGACAGTCATCTGTCCCAGAGGAGGAGTGAGGCCCAGGATTAGAGCACCTGATTCCACAGAGCTCAGGATGGAGATGCCCTGTGAGCAGCAGATGAGAAGCTCCTGCAGAGCTTGGCAGGCCAGTGCCTTGTGCGAGCTATTGCTACTGGTCTTTCAATTTCATTAGCACTAAATTCACCTTTACAAAAATTAAATTTTTAAAAACTGCTTGACTTGGCAAGGGCACCAGCTGAAAGATCAAGCTACTGTTTGTAAATGCCAGACATTAATTAATTCAGCAGTGCACTTGTCCTGACTTTATGAAAACATATTCCAAATATTGACTTTTTCTTTCTTCAGTAAAACCTCTTTTCCTTTGATGAGTGAGGCCTCTGTCTCATTCCAGTGGGCTGGTGTTGAGTCACTCTGAAGCTTTTTCAGTGTGCTGCTCATTGGGAAATATAGAAATTAAGTTGCTGAGTCTCTGCTGCCGCCTGGAGAGCTAGGTGAGAGAATTTAATTCTGCTTTTGGGAGATGAGTACTTCCAGTGCACTCAGGACAAACCTGAAAAGTGTGAGCCATGTCGTCTTTCAAACAGAGAGAGCATAACATCATCAACTTTGAAAGAAAACTGGTAATCACGTCTGGCTGCCAGTTACCAAAAACTTTTTGCTGTGAAAGGGGGTAATGGCAGTTGTGCCTTGTTAACCTTAAAAGGGAAAAAAAAAGTGTTTAAAAAGAGGTGTGTCATTTTTAAAACAACAAGAATGGCAAATGGACTCCTTGCAAGTCAGAGGAAGTATCTGAAGGTGCTTTTTCTGTATGCCAGTTCACATCCTGAAAGCTGCAGCTACAGAGCCTGAAAGAAGACTGACAAGCACAAAATAGGTAAAAGAAGATAAAAGAGCAAACAGCAGGCAGAGCAGATGGAAAAATAACAGGGAAGGAGCTAGTTAACCTCAGGTCTTCTTTAGGCAATCGGTAAGCACTCTGCTCCTGTAGGTCTCCCTGCACCCCTGTGGACAGCCCGCTGGGAAGCAGAGGTTTTCCCTGCTGTAAGGGCATGATTAGGTGTGGCCCTGTGGATCACTCTCACTTATTCAGCTGTTAAAGCAGCTTAAACCCTCATAAGAACATTAACATTTGGGTGCCAATACCAGCTTGACCTTTATTCATAAAGTGCAAAGAGTTGGAAGTACAACAGATTGGTTGCCAGCGATTGCCTTTTATGTGCAGTTTAGAGGCTTTGATTTCTCTCCCCTTTCTTCCTTTAATCTGACATCGCTGCCTTGAATATGTTTGTGCTCTAAGTAAACAGGGCCAGTGCAGGCCTCCCTTTTTGAAGAACTGTGTGTCTGTGTGAGAGTGAGGTGGGGGGTGAGGTGACCTCCAAAAAAAAAGTTTGTCTTTGGAATTAGAGAGCTTAAGAATAGATGGAGGACACCAGGGTTGAATGGAACTGTTCACAGATCTCCAAGCTGAGCTCCACATCAGTCCTCAGGAGCCCCAGCTATTTATTCCAAATAGCTGTGTACATGGGGAATGAGAATGTAAGGATTTATATTAACTCTCCCAGACTTTTGACTTCATGGCATACACAAGAGAGAAACTCCAAGTGGACAGCAACCAAGGTGAAATGTCTGAAACAGTCACATCATCTTGTCCAACAGCTATTTGGTCTCTCTTGTCTTCTTGGGTTGCTCCTGAGGTAGGAGAGACACGAGACAAGAATTTTTTTTTTTTTTTTTTTATTTCTGGTGATATATTTATGCTGGTTTTCTATGATTTTCTGGGTTTTACTCATTCTGCAGAGTGATAGAGTCAAATCATGGCTGACTGTTTTCCAGAAGCATGGAGGAAAAGCCGAGAGAAGGAGAAGAGAGGAAAAGTATGAATCTAATGTCTCAGCAAAACCACCCAGCAGGATTATTGGCTGACACCATCAAAGCCATCATACAGCTGGGACGCCCTGGCCTTAATTGCTCAAAAGTAGCAGCTTCCTGATAGCTTTGGTAAAGGCGAACCTATGAATTTCAGTGTTGTTTGGGCACTTGGCTCTGTCTTTAAAACTCCTTTTAAGATTTAGTATGGTTTAGGCAGCTTTTTGATATTTCTGTTTATGGGATACTTGTCTTCCATAGATCCTGCAGTGCTTTGCCACAATCTGCTTTGTCAGGACAGCAGTTTTCCAACCACACTGTTTATGCCTAAATATGGCCTAGAGAACTGGATTAAAAAAATTTTTAAAAACCACATTGTCTTTTAGAGGTCTCCAGCTACATCTGCAATGAGCCTGATGACTTGTCTTCAATGAAAATACCTTTCAAATTCATGAGGTATTTCCATCTTCCATCTAGAGTTGCAGATCTTGGCTTTCTGCTTAGACTGATGTTGCAGAGAAGCAAACTTTTCTATTCTACCTCCCCCAGAAGTGGGGTTAGTCTTGACTTCTCCAGGTGTCTGTGTCTCTTGGCCATTGTGCAGCTGCCAGCAGACTTTATTCTGGCCTCGTCCTGCACATCAGCCTACTCTGAGCCCTCTTGCCTTCTCCAGGATTTCAAACCCCTGCCCAAAGCATTCGCTTCAGTAAAAGTGAATTGAAGTGAATTTTTTTTTTGTGCTGACAAAATATATCTTTATAGCAGAGGGAAGGTCTGAATGAACATTTCAAGTCTTACTTGTCACAAGCCATTAGCTGAATTGCTTAAAGAAATCCCCTAACAAGTAATTGCTGGTTTTCTGTTACAGAGCTTCATGATATTGCCCACAAGAAGAAATTCTTTTACAAAAGCCCCTTCTGTTTAATAAAGTAATTTGTTCCAGTTACAGTGATAATAAAATTTCTGAAATGAAAACAGGATTGTTCAATGAGGACCTGAATCCAATTTGCTGTACTAGTACGATTACACTTTTATCTCTGTGTTTACTCATTTGTAGAATTGCTACCAGACTTTTCATATGCAATTAATGGGATTAATGGTTCCCAGTACAGGAAAGACAGAGCCCAGGAGCACATCACCTTATTTTGTGTGTCAATGACACACCAGCCTTTTGTGGAGCGCTGCCTCAGGGTCTAATTCAGTGTAACATGCTGCTTTCCTCTCTGTTCTTTACAACAGGTGGAGGGAATCTCATGGTATTTGATCTCATGGTTGGTAGTTACTACATTTGTACTGCTGTAAGGTCAGAAGAGTTGCTTTTGTGTCGCTGCTAAGAACAGAAGTTTATCTATGGTTCCTGGGGGGAAGGGTGGCAAGACATGACCTCTGTCCTTTGAGTTCAAAACAACTATGAAACAATTGTTTATTCATGCCTTTTTTCTTCTTCTTTGCAAGTCTAGAAATTACTTATTGAAGATTTGTGAGCCACGGAAAAGGATGATTTATCACTTCATGGTGACTGAGGGAGTGCCCATAGAGACAGATCTACACTAACTTTTCCTTTTTAGGATTCTGCAGAGAGGACGATGAAGGAGAAAATCCAGAGTGTGCTAATGTGGCTCACGACTTATTACACTGATGCCTCTGAAACCGATGTGGCCTGATGTTTCTTAACTTCAGCTAAGACCAAATCTCCCCAGCCCAAGGCATGCAGGCTAGTTGGCTTCACAGCTCACACATTCAAGTAACAAGTGCCAGCTTTTGTTCCTCTGTTTCCTGGCACTCTTGTAGCAATTCCAAACCTATAAGACTGATATTTGACCCTCTAAAGCTGGCATTATGTGAGGTTTGAGTAGACACAGCGACCAGTGATAGAGTACGTGAGCACAGAAAGGGTAGTTTACTTGCTCCCTAAAGCTTTCCATGACATGAATTTAGGTGTAAGATCCAAATGCTCCCTCAGTTGCTTCAATCCAAGCACAAACATATTTCGCTCCTAATGAGGAAATGCATGCATACTCTGTGTGGTTATTAATATTCCCCTGCATCCTCATGGCACCAGTGCTGTGCTCGCTGCTGCCCACACACAGAGCCAGAACCAGCGCTGCTCCAGAGAGCTGGCAGTGTAAGCAACAGCATACATAGGCTAAGGATTTGCAGTCCTGGAGACAAACTTAAGGCCCCTCTGACATGTTACTAACTCAGGGATATAAGTGGACTTCACTAAAAGCCAGACAGATTAACTTCCTAGGTTTGACTTAAATGCCTGGACTGGAGGGGAAGAGTTTGCCAGCTTCCTTTGGAGCACCCCAGTCTGGATGGGATTTTTCAAGGCCCTGTGGGCAGCTCCCAGCTCTAGGGCAGTGAGGCTGGATTCTGAGCTCAAAGTTTACAGCTGGTGGTGGCCAAGTGGGTTTTGTGCATGTATTGGGCTCTCTGGAAGAACCTGCTGTTCAGAAAAAGGGTGTTCCTTGCTACAGTTAGATGCTTTTATATTTAGTAAGAGAGCTGGACTTCAGAGTCAAACACTGGCATGTCTTTTATGCTAATTTTAAAAAAATGCAGGTAAAATTAGACAACTTCTAAACCACTCATGTCTTAACACAGAAACAGCCAACATAGAAATGGTTTCATGATGCAGTAGTGGAAAATACCAGCAAAGCAGGCAAATTATTTAAATGGTGCTTATTTTACATTAAATTTAATCAGATTTAGTTTTAGAATGCAAGCAGCTGACATTTTCCCTTGATGAAGTTCTGAGCCCATTTAAAGCCAGTAGGAGCCTATAGCTACAGGGGCTGGCTGGAATTCCTTCTGGTGTCAGGTTCAAGCTGCCTTTCATTTAGAGCATCCCTGCTCTGTGCTGGGGTAAATGAGAAACCTCAGCCTGATGCCTTGGGTGGCAGGAAGAACTACTGGCAGGGTTATGGCTTATGGCAGAGGCTTTGACATGTGGGCAGGGAATCTGGAGCAGAAACACTGAGTCGCCTTGTTGCTCCTGTTGCATCTCCCTAGCAGAGTTCAGAGCTGGCTTGTGGCAGGGGATCACAAGCTGGAGTGGGTGACCGAATGCCAGAACAAGGTGCCTGAGGGGGAGTCTGTAGGTGTCTTGAGTAATATCTGCTCCAGTCCCACAGAGTTATTCCCTCTGCAATCATTAAGTGTGCTGCATTACTCCAGAGAGAGCACTGGAACCCTTGAGAGGGGACTGCTTGGAGATGTCTGCCAATTGCCATATTTCTTGATGTGCTGCTCTAACCATTTGGTATCAGTTATCAAACAGATCACACACAGAGAACTCCATGCTATCAAGGATATTTTCAGCATCTTATGAAACTCATCATGTGGGCACAAACATCTACTTTCTCTTCCTAAAACCCCAAGATGCCTTTTTCCCATGGAGACAAGCTGAGGGGGAAAAGCAGTGACTGTGGCTTCTGTTCTCTGCCTCCTTGTATGCTGAGGATGCTCCTCTGATGTGTGGAAGTTTATCAGTGCAGAGTGTAGGGACTTCTGAGTCCTTGGAGATTTCCAGTGTCCACAGCACGATGCCTTCTGATCTTTGCATGGGAGTTCCCTATCTCCCCAAAGTCCTTGCCATCTTGCAAAGAGCTTTGGGTACTGATTAAGCTGATAATAGAGTAAATAATAAGTGCTAGCCTAGTTCTCAGCTGCCAGCCTTCTTGACAGTCTTTGTTGGACTGCAGTCAGCTTATAAACCCTCGAGCAATAGATTATCCACCATAAACTGTAATGTCTTCTGTACCTTGGCACTTTGTAAGGACTCTCACACAGCCTGTCTCAATCACTTTCAGTGTCCTGATCAAAGACTTCTGACTTATTTGAGCTAACTACCAGTATTTCTCCCTTTAGTGCTGTAGCAGTGTCAGCTCTGAGTGTTGATACAATGCTGGTCCTTTTGCCAATGTGCTCATATATCATGCAGCTTCACTATTGAAATAAGGTGAATGTAGTCTTACGAGGAATGTTGAATTTTATGTATGGTGTAATCCAGAACCCACCAATGCTTTAAAAGAGGCAGGGTCAGGGGGAGGAGAGGTTTTGCGGACATCTATGTCCTGTGAATTCAGCTGTCTGAAAGGTCAAGCTTGTTAGGGATACTGCTGATAATTCTCTTGCAGTTCCCAGACCTTTGTGCCCTATGCTGACAGCTCAAAACACCACCCCTCACCACCATCCCCCCAAAACTCAGATATTTCTGGCAATAAGACAAGACCCAGGAGAAAGTGGGCTGGCAGGAGACAGCCTCCCCTGGGAAGACCACACAAGGTCTGGGAAGGTTTGGGAAGCAGGTTTGGCCACACCACTGAACAAGTGTCAGGTCTGGGAAAGGGCTACACTCTGAAAATCTTCAGTTAAAGGAGTATCAGGCCCACTCTTGGAGAAGAGCACAGGACACCAGGCTGGGCACTTGCTGACTGGTTTATCCTTTCCGTGATCACAATAAAATAACATTGTGCTGTGCCTATTGCTGTTTGTGTTGAGCATCCAGAGGCAATAACAGCCACCAGGGCTCTGCTGAGCTCAGAGCTCTGTTAAAATGTAGTATAGGTTTGGGATTTTTTGAGGAAATTTATGTCCTTTTTAAAAAGGATCAGGCTACCGGTGAGATGACAAACAAAGCTGAGGAGGGCACATCCCCTCTCAGGCATGAGCTCAATGGCATAAATGTGAATAGCTATGAACCCTCTTGATCCCAGCCCTAGTTTTATACAACACTACACCGCACCTCCTTCATGGTGAATGGGATAAAGAGACACAACACTCCTTTTTAGCAATATTTCTGCTACACTGGTGTATTCACACTGTCAAAACAACTTTGAGGTTAAGAAGAAATGAAAGCTAGAAGTGACTGGATGTTTGCATGTCAAATCAGGAGAGCTTTGCCTCCGTTGTTAAGCGAGCGGTCTCTGGTGTTAGACTGAGTTTCAGCAAGCTTGTGCGTTCAGACTGAAGAACAAAACTCCACTGTCAGGAGTCCCTCTTGCCAGACGGGGCCTTCTCTTTGCATCCTGTGAAATCCTCTGTTGCCCTTGGACAGTTTGAAGAGAAAGGAACAGTGGTGTACCCAAACCCCAGGCGTATGAGAGTCATGGTCAGGCTGTAGTGCTAAGCCCCATCAGGGAGCTGGAACCTGTTGCCAAGAATTAAGAGCATTTAATTTGAGTATATTGTTGCTTTGCTTGTTTTTTCCCCACAAGCTGTTGGGGACCTTCTGGGCCCCTTTAAGAACCCCCTGACTGTGGAGCAGCTCCTGGTCCATTTGGCCAGACGTGGCAGGAATGGATGGGCTGTGTGCAGCAGGATCAATTGTAAAAAGTGGAATTAGTCATTCTAAATCATGCAGCTGTGGTCGAAGGGAGCTCTTCTAAAAATCATTAAACAATCATGTATTCCTATTGATTTATTCAAAATACCTTGAGGGAAAGCAGATTAAACACAAGGTAAAAGTAAACTAATGCAGATTAAATGGATGAAGGATGGGCCGATAGTTCCCTAGGTAGTTTTTTTACTAATGAGAGGAAAATTATATGTACACTATTACCAGTATAAAAGGGTCTATTAGAGGTCTTTTGCTTGACATATTTATGTATTTCAAATACTAAGTAGCACAGTGAATTAGGTTTACTCTGGACATTTGTTATTTTTATTGCATCTCCAAGTGATAAACAGGGCTTTCTCTTGAGGGCAGCACACTGCTTTTCTCAGGAGCCACAACCCTATCTGCATAGCAAAATGCTGAGATGACAATTGCATTTTGGATGACATTTATTAGCAATCCAAGTGCAGTTTTATGCCCAGTTCTAAGGATCACAGCCAGTGTTTAAATTGAGGGGTGCAGGTATAGGTCAGTATTTGTACTCACCATCATCCCACCTTCTTTCCACTTCATCCTCCCATGATGCTGCTTTTGAATGGCTTTCATCCAGAAGCTATGTGAGCACTGGGGTGACACATTCACTCTTCCATTCACTGCTGTCATGCCCTTGCAGCAGTGCCCTGAGGACACCAACACTGCAGGGAAGATGATTTTGTTAAAATGCAGTGGAGTTGTCATCTCAGATGTGCCTGCTCACATGTGCTTGCTCTGACTGCTGCTTGTGTTCAAGAGGAACAGGTCCACGCCCTGGAGACAGCCACATACAGCACAACTGGAAACAGGGCAATCACACTTGATGCAATCAAGCTCTGGTTTAAATTTAGAGCAAGAATCCTCACTTTTGATTTATAGAAGTGTCTGAATGTGGTAGAATCAACCACATGGAATACTAAATGCCAGGAGTTACTTTATAATTTTGCAGAAACTCAGAATCAAAAACTGTAACTCTGCTTTCTCCTGAAGATAAGGAGGGGCTGGTGACCTCAACCTCCTTGCATTACACAGACCACTTCTGGGTTTTCTGCAATAACTCCAGTAAGCAGGGATTTTCTAAAATAGGTATCTCAGAGGAGATTAATATTGTATAGGAAATAATATTGCTGTGTTAAGAGATTAATTTGCAAAGCCAAATTAACATTATTGGGAAAAATAAATATGTGGCCTTTATTAAAGGCAGAGTAGAATATGAAGGAATCATAATTAAGTGGATTAGTTGTATACCTTATCTACTTTTGTAATTATTGCTCTTGTCAAATAATGTATCTAAACTAACCTACAAAATGAGACCTTGTCATGACAGACAGATAAAAAGTTCAAAAACATATTGATGGATTTCATTATAAGCTGCACTTAGTTAAAATATAGGTAGCAATCTGCAGGTATTAACTTACAGAACTTTAGTTTTGATATGCAATTTATGCATAAACCACAAGCTATGGCACAGTTACAGTCCTGTTAGTCGGTATAGAAATGTTTGCCCAACCGTTACTGGAGGAAGGGCACGATACAAGAACATCTGAAGATGGGACACACAAAGTTCAACTCACTCGAGAAGTGGAAATGTTTGATTTCATTAAGTACTAATTACTCACTAGCACTGTTCTGTCCATGTGGTGATACTGAAGGTGGCATTGGCATATTTGGGAAGGGTCCCATGCTGGCTAGCATGAGTGTGGTGTGAAGGAAAATCCTGGGCTGGAAAAATATTCTGCCTTTAGGCAAGTGATGTCCTGTGCAGTTTTGTTTGCAAAGAATTTTAGTGAGAGACCTTGTGGAAAGCTTCCACAGTTTGAACTAGGCTTGTGTTGAAAAGTCATTAGGTTTTGGGAGTTTGTCTTCAAAACAAGTATCTCTGGGCTTTGAAAACAGTGGCTCTGCTTCTCCTAATTAAAATACAGATATTGGCATCAAGCACTGATAAGGATATAGGGTAAATTGATGGGTTCCTAGAAAGAACAGCAATGGAGAAACAAGATGACACTGGTGTTCCATCCAGCAGCAAGGGAGGAGTTGTCACTGCATAGCCATACTTGGAAGCTGCTAGTTCTGCCATCAGGTACCTGTGCAGTGAGAGCAGGGTGCTGCAGTCCTGGCTGCTTTCCCTGCTCCTGGGGCTTGCATTCCTCCCACACCCAGTAATGGCTCCAGCACCTCCCACGGCCATAATCCCTTCCCTAGAGGCATAAAGCAGCTTCCTCTGGTTGCAGAGCAGAAGGGAAGCACGATCAGCATGTGATTTGGGGCTCTCATGTGCCTGTGGTTCTGGATTTCACTGAAGTGATTAGATTGCTGATGCCCACAAGGGAAGGGAGAGGTTGCCACCACGCGACAGGGGTCCAACCCGCCAGAGAAGTGAATTCTGAGCTGCTGCAGCTTGTGGGGGATTGTGTTATGCCAAACTCAAGCTGACTCCTTAAAATTCAAAGCTGAAACTGGACACTTTTGAGTTGTTTCATGAGCGTTCAATCATTTTTGTTGTGCAAGGGTGATGCTTTATCAGACAGTCTGATACCAGTCAACTGACTTAAATCTGGTTTATTTTTACCTTGCTTGCTCGCCAGGGCAGCATAGCCAAGTCCCTTAGTCATGAGAAAATGAGGGGTGAATCTCAGTCTCTATTTCTTTTCTTCAAAATCACATTGTCCATAAGGAGATCTGTACTCTGTTAACAACACGGAGGTTTTGTTTCTGTTAGTTTCCAAGTATAAGGCCTATCTAGTATTAGTACATAGAAAAACATATTGAAAACCAATTTTTGTTTACATATACAAATGATTGGTGTTTCTGGGCATTTAATGAACGGCAAAACACAGCAAGTCTCTCTTTCCATGGACCAGGCAGTGCCCACCATGGAACTCTCTATGGGAGGGAGAGCAGTGGCAGCAGTGAGATGTAATGCCAACACACCCTGTGGTTTAAAACAAACTTTCAGATAAGCTGTATCTATTGCCAGTTAACAGAAAAAAAGGGTAACAGCTTCTCTGTGCAGCTGAAAGCAGTGAGCTGGCTGATAGGCCCTGGTACCACTCTGTTCCACAGGAAAAAATCTCCAAATGATTGCATTTAGGTCTAGGTTTTTAGGAGGGTGCAGCCCTCCCCACTGGCTCAGAGAATCAACCCCATTCACCACTGTTCCTTTTCAGAGCTCTACTGTTCACCTTCTTGTGGAAGATCTTGGAGCTGAAGAATGAACTCTTTCAAATTTCTTAAGAGTTGTTCCAACATTACCAGAGGGGGGAATCTGTGGGAGGGTATAATTTAATTTTTTGGCCCCTGTGTTCAGAACAGCAGAATTAAGTTTGAAATATTTTCAGGTTTTGCTAACTATAGCTTTCCACCAAGTCCTACCAGTAGGATCTTCACTACTTAAATTCAGCAGCTGTCACTTGATTGTTGCAGTGTGATGCAATACCCTGTTTCAGCTGTCCCAGTTCCTCCTTCAGGTGTGCCAACAACAATTTCTCCCTTCCCTTTCCCCTTGCCTCCTGCTGAGAGCTGTCTGTCAATCTCGGTAGGCCAGCAAGGGCGTCGTCTGATTGGCGATGCTCAAAAGATGCCCCTCAGCCTTGGGGACATTGGCCTATCCAGGTGCCACTTGTCTCCTGAGAATTGCCCCCTCCTACCTGGTTGGTGGCACACCTGTCCCTTCCCTCCCCCTCTCCCCAGCATTAAAAGACGTGGGGACAATGTGGTTTGGTGTTCTGTTGGAGCTGTTGCAACATTCAGAGCTAGGAATAAAGCTCTGGATGAAAACCCTCCAGCAGGACCCGTCTCCTTTTCCCTTCACCATCGCCTAAAGCCTTTCCACCAGAGGTAAACCTGAGTTCCTGCATGCCTGGACCTGTTCCAAGTGCCAGGTGCAGCACCCAGCCAGCCAAAGGTGTCTCTGAGGTGAAACCACCTCAGCTGCCGCCTCTGGTCCAGCAGCAAAAGCCAGACGAGCCCAGGCACCTTCCACCCGGTAATATTGGGATCTTATCTCAATACTTGATGTATTCATTCTTTAATATATTCAGACCTATAGGTAAATAGGCATAGGAAAATTGAGATGGTTGACTACAGGAAGTAGTAGTCAACTTGCAAGAAGATACAATTCTCTGAAGGGGACATTCTCTGAATTCTCTGAAGCCTTGGTGAAAATGGGCATTGCAATAATCTGCAGTAGATCTCAACCTCGTTCAGGATGCACTCAGCCCAGCAAGGAGCAAAAGGAAAACCTTTTGGAGACATCAGCTGCAAGTAAAGTGCAGTGGTTGGCAGAAAGGTAGAGATGCTCAGGATGCAATCCTATCAAACATGAAAATATTGGCTTTCCTGGTGGAGAGGGAGGAGTTTCCTTGTGCTGTAACTCATGCCAGACAAAAAGCAGTTGCTCCTGGCATGGTAAGGCTTGATCGTAAGCCAAAAATAAGCAACATATTTTAAATTATTGATTTAATTACCTCTTGGAAAAGATTAATGTAGTCTAATTTCTTTAAAAAGTAATTTATTGGTTCATCAAATTGGAGATTTGTTTCCCTTGGCTATTTCAGGAGGCTGTCTTGACTGCCACTATCAGTTCAGCCCAGTTTTCTGTTCTGCAGGAAGATAAAACTGTAGAATTGTCAGACTTGATCAGGGCAGGCAGTCCATCTGATCAACTACCCTGTCACCAGCTTACTTGAAAAATAAAACAAGGTTTGTTTGTCACTATTTTTTTCTTTTGCTGCTCTTAGCATCTTCAGAGCCTCTCTTGATATCTCTTACCTTGCTGTTCAGGCTGACTCTAGTCAGAGAAGAGGGAGAGAAGCGTTTCCAGAAAACCTGTTCATCCAACCTTTGCTAGATATCAATTCATGGATAGGAATTCAGTTCCAGAACCTCCTTCAGAAACATAACTTAAAGTGTTGATAATTGCTTTAGAGGAATGAGAAAGTAAATAACAAAAGCTTGCCAAGTAACACTAAACAAAAAATAAATATCAGTTTGAGGGAGAGGAGGGAGAAATGCTTCTGCAGTCAGAGCTTTATACCTTGTACAAGTGTGTCTTGGATGATTTCTGAGTCACTAATAAATAGATATGATGAAATATAACCTGTCATCATGTTTGACCCACAAACTATCTGTTCACCTTTCCATTTGGGAGGAAAAGACCTGCATTTTCCCCCTCTCCCTATGTATATGGGGCACCATTTCAATTCTTTATTGTCATTGTGGTAATGCAGCCCCTAAACAAAGCCAGTTATAAGCCAGTGAAGAGATAAAAATGCCATCTGTAAGTGAAGCTTTTGCAAAGCAGTTCCCAGCAGGTGCATATTGGAAGTAGAGAGGAGCCTCAGGAGCCATAAGCAGAACAAACTTTACTTCACAAATGAGGAAGATATGGAGGAGTAGGATGGCTTTTTAATAAATTGGTAGGAGTCCATTTGGTTTATGTGATCTCCATGCTTACACAATGCATCACAAGAGACATCAGTAAAAAGCTGCATTGTAACAAGGTGCAGTGCCTTGCTGCATCATACAAAAGTTCTCAGCTCATGGTAAACAGGTAGGAAAATAATATTCAGAATTAGTTGGAGACTGACTCTCTGAGTGCCCCTTTAAACCATTCCTTGTCTGTTTGCAAGGTCTGCTATGAATAAAGAACTTAACAACTGCTGGATATCCACCTAAGAAACAAAGTACACATTTAATATGATCAGTATCAGATATGTTTTTACACCAAGGAAGCAGCAGCCCTGGCTTCTCTGGCTTAGCATACAGTCACTGGAAGAAAGCCACTACACAGTGAATTATTAGGGTACTTGGAAAGTGAGATTTGATTTGTGAGGGTTTATGTTATTCAGCATTTAGGCAAGCAATAATTCTGGATGCCCATGAGCTGTCAGGCCAGGTCCTTTCCTGGAAAAATGCCAAGCAAAGCTCATATTCATGTTTTGATGACATGAAATGCCTGGTGCCTTTTTGCCAGAGGCTCAATGTTTGTCACAGCCTAGACAGCAGTGACAAAAAACATGAAACATGGGATTTTCATAAAGAGTGGTGGTATTTGTCAGTCACTTGATTCCAGGATATATTTGGTGAGTTTAACCCTGTCCAGTTGATGTGCTAGCATAGGTTGGTTTGATGTTTTTTAATTATTAAACATAGATGGATAATTTAAAATGTTTTCTTGCAAGATATGATATGTTTATCTGACTCCATTTTTCAAATCAGGCATTTTGATATTAATTAGAGAAGCATGGGTCATCATCTTCCCTATTGAATAAAACTGGAATTCTGTCTTTTTTTTATTTTGTTGCAGCCAAGCCATGACTTTTTACTGTTTATGAGAAACAAACAGACTTGTGTAAAATAACTATTGTCAATGAACTGTGTTATCTGGCAGCACTGAATACACTCAGTGGATTAAAACTGAAAGTCTGTCATGACCTGTGTGACTGACAATATCTCACTTCCTTCTCTTGGCTCCTTTTGATATGCAAGAGAACCCAGTACTGGGGATCATTCTGCCAGCTGGGAATCTGTCCTGCATCTTCAATGCTTGAGAGCTGTGCTTGGCAGACACTGTTCTGCACTCCACCTTCCTTGGGAGCAAAATAAAATTAAACACAATGAAAGGTCTATTTAACCACAAAATTTGCAAAATGAGACTCACTGATGCAAATCATGACCCAGAGCCCTTCAGTGTGTGAGGATGGTCTCAGCTGATTTCAATGAATTTTGGATAAGGCCATCCTAAGCTGTATGGTTTTAACTGCACTCACAGTTATCATATATATTCATGTTTGTGTAAGCTTTTTCCCTTCCACACAGTCTATTTTCCCATCCTGCTCTGACCCTGTAGCCTCTGTTTCAGTATCAGCTTCTGAGGTCCCTGTTCATTTTACAGCTTAGGAATGATGCCACCTGTGTACAGATAAGGGTCTCACCTGAGTTGTAAACCACAAACAAAATCCAGCCAGCGTGAAAAACAAAGCTTGCTTTCAGACACAAACACCTTCAACAATGACAAAGGAAATACTGAAAAATTACTGGTGAGGCAAATTGCTTCTTGGATGAGGTGCTCTTACTTGAGAATTTGTCCTGTCACGAAAATCCTTTTCCAAATTCATCTCATGCCTCATGTCTGAAGCACAGATGAGCATGCAAGAGGTTTTGCTATTTGACAGAGACAAAATTCTTTATGCTTCCCTTCAGTTCTCATAATATCTTTAATTTTCTGCCTTTCACATTAATTCAACTTGCAAAATTTGATATGCAGATGCAATGCAAACCACTGCAGCAGAGACCAAGCTGAGCAAGATTACCAGTCAGAACCAAGATATATTCCTCATTCTCAATAGCAAAACTGTATAGAAAAACCTATATAGCCACCCTGGCTCTGCCAGGTGAGCTGCAACAGATCTGATTTTGCCACCTGAAGAGGTCACTGCCCTTTCACCAGGAGCACCTGCGCCAGCTGAGTTATATGGGGCAGCCTGTGCTCCCAGGAACAGGGGTCATAGTGAGGTGAAGATGAGTTGTGTTGGAATGCCTGACTCTCATTCTCCCTCTCCTCTGCCCACGTGTAGGATTGTTTCCCTGAGAATAGACACATGGGATATTTGTTGTCTTTTGAAGAGAGGGGCACCTCACTTGCCCCTATTTTTCTCTGTGTTGGCCAACTCTTCTGAAAAGTTAAGAAAAGCAATTACTGTAAACTATCACAGGCTATTCTCCTCACCTGCATTGTATTCTAACAGGGAAACAACTCTCATAATCTTTTCAGCATGGGAAAAATAACATGAAAATTTGCAAGTGATTAAAAACCAGGAGACAATGTTGATGACTGTAGCCAGCTCAAGAAAGTTCAGTTCTGTTTAAGCAAGGCTATGTATTTTTATGTTCATTAAGTTTTAACACCTCCCAGTCTCACTTCAGCAGATTTCATTTTCTTGGAATAAATTGTTAACATTGGTATAACTTTGACATGATGCTTTCGGAGACTCTTTGAAAGATGGTTTTGCTTCAAAGCTCAAACAAAAGTGCTTGAGAGAATTTTTGGCTCAGAACATGGGTTTGGTTTTTTGTTTGTTTGGGGTTTTTTTTGATTGAATGTGCCTGCTGAGAAATCTGGCTTCCTGTACAAAAACAAAATTATGAGACACACAAGCTTTCCAATGCTCAGTACTCTCACCATTATCCAACTGGCACTGCTGAGGAGGAGGGTCTGACCACTGTGTGGTCACATACAGAAAAACAGGCAAAATAGACAAAGAAGAAAACTGGAAGAAGTTCAGGTAGTTCTTAGCTAAGGAGTGTTGTCTTGTTATTGTTTCTTTCTCTGCCTCTTGTCCTTACCAAGTCCTTTAGTAAGATTGAATGCTGCATCTAAGTGCTTGGCTTTCAGAAAGCCCACACATAGCATCGGTTAGAGCTTTTCCAAGAAAAATACACTACCCTTTGGCCACTGAAATTATGTGGGAGACAGAAGATGCAGTACAGGAATTATATTTTGCTGTGAGAGAAACAGAAGCCACAGTCTTTGCTACCTGTGAATTTAGTTCCTTAAGTCACTGAAAAAGAAAAAAATAGTGGATTTTTGAATCTGTACTGTGGTTCAAAAACATATTGCTCGATTAGAGAAAATCGAATCGACTACTGGAAAGGGATCAACATCTGCAGAATTTCTCCTAGGACCACCCTACAGTGGTCAAAAATGGGAAGAAAGGGCCAAAACTCACTCCAGATCAATAACTACTTGTCTGCATGTAAAAGAACCAAGAAGAGATAATGTGGCATGAATAAATTGTTACCATTTATCCACAACCATAACAGATGCAACAAACTGCAAACACAGTGAAAATGAGCTGGAGCCACCTAAAAATACAACAATATCCCTGCTGCTGAGGAAGAACCTCAGAAATAGGAGTGTATCCCATGTGAGAGCATTGCTGGAAGTCAGTGCTGTAGGCAATGCTTTAGATATTCCATGCTACCAGGAGCTTCGTGGCTTTGCTCTTTCCTACTTTGGTTACCCACTCATGCTTTTCCTTATTCTAGTAATCATGTGTCCAGACATTACTTGCCCTGAGAAACACTTTCAGACTCTTTTTTTCCAGCCAGCACCCAAATCCTTTCCCTGCTTTCTCTCCCAGGCACAATTCCCTGCAGGGTTTGGGACAAACTACTTGCAGAGCAAGGGAAGACAGTATTCCCATTACAAGGAAACCTCAAAGCTCCATACTTGGCTCTCTTCCTTGCCTTTCATTTCACCCTGTCTTATGTGTATAATAAAAGTCAGTCTCCTAGCTCTTTGTGACAAGGATTAGGCATAATAATGTGTTCAATAGTATGCCAGAAGAATGGGATGCAGTGTTGGCATCCCAATTAATTAGGATGTTGATTGGTAATAGGGAACTAATTGACTTAATTTCAGTTTGTGTTTCCTGTCCCTTGTAAATTTAAAAAAAAATGTAAGGGCACTGTTCTGGTTTTATTAGTAATAATAATTTTATTATATTTCACTAGATTGTTCCCTAGGGTTTTTAGACACCTAACCAAAATCTGAATGTGATGTGAGGTGAAACAAGTCCTGGTGTGTGCTCTGACTGTGTGCATAGAAGAAAAGCAGAAGAACCATGTGAAAAAAGTCTGAGTTAGTAATGCAGTCATAATTTCCTCATGGAAGACATATATTTACAACTGTTTTCATAGAGAAAATTTGAAAACACTGTGCAACTATCTACAATAGTTAGAAATCTGAGTGCTTGTTGGAGCAAAAGGAGCTTTAAAAATTACAAAATTCCTGCTCATGCATTCAGTATTTTGGTCCTAGCACACACACACACACTCACACGTATCTGCAAGCAGAAAAGATGTGATACGTCAGAGGAGCTCTCGCTGTTTGCCAGAGGTCTTAAGAGGATCTTCTATTTCATTCAGTAGTAATGCCCTTTTTGTTGACAAAAGTAAATTGATGACAGGCAAGAGGGAAGCATTTGGTGGAAAAATTCTGTTGACCCTTCTCAGATTGAATTTGACCACAGAACAGGATACCAGCAGTTGTAGAAATGATAGATTTTTGTAATGACCAGCAGAATGGCCTTTTGGCATGTTTAAATGGCAATAAATTTCACTAGGAGGAGAGCAATTTAACTACTTTAGGGCAGTGAGGATACTCTTTGTTTGAGGTGTAAATAAATTGCGGTTCATTAACAGTGCACATATTACGTTCACAGTGTAACTCTAAAGCAGAGGATGTTAATATTTAATTTAATTTAAGCAGGTATACTTTGACTGTTTGAGGCTTGGGCTTGTTGGGTATTTTTTCACCTTGGGTAAAAGTTTTTCAGGGCACTTCAACCTCCTAAGGCCCATCTGTGTACAGCTTTAGTAATGGCAAATAAAACAGGGCGCGCAACAGAGTAAAACTGCTTGGCATGACTTTTCCAGCTGGTATAATTAACTGAGCCAATTGATACCAATTTACACCAGCAAAGCCTCCAGCTTTTGGTGTGTGGTGTTAAATCTTAATTTAATTATGACAAGTGTGGAGAGCCTGATTCTTGTTTGTTACACTGGTGCAAAAACAAAGGAAAGGCACTGAATTAAGACATTGGTGGCAGAACCACAGTGACATTATTGCTGGCAGGATTTATTTCTCATCTTTTACCTTGAGTCTGAAATTCCTCCTGTCCCTCACTCATTATTTTGGCACAGTTCCTTGCTGAACTCTGCTATTCAGGGAAGGGGAGGTGGGGGGCAGGGAGGAGACGTACCCAATACAGTTTGACATTTCCTCAAAAAGATTGTATTAAAATCCACTTACATTTAGAGCGCACTCTCATTTTGGAATGCTAATAAGCCATCATTTCATCAAGGTAAAGGGGGCAAAATCTAATCAAACCAAAGACTAGCTTGCCTTGCTGTTGACTGTGTTCCTGGAACATCATTTTAAAAGGTTGCTTTTAAGCATAGCTAAAAATGACAGACTTATCAAAAGTTTATAAATAACCATATCACTTGGCTACTTACCTCTGGCTGTAATAAGTGAGCCTTATCTCTTTATAAAAGGTTCTGGGGGCTATGAGCTCATATCCATGCTGCTGTTTGCACCAGTGGGCAACCATCCCCTGGGATCACATTCAAGTGATGGGAAGGCAAGAAGATTTCTCCAGTTCTTGGTCACTATCTCCAACAGCAGGGTCTTGGCCATGACTTCTCTTTTGGCTTTGAAAAACCAAACCTCAATGGAGGAGTTATTTTAAAATCTAGTTGTAATAAAGACAAACAAATCAAGGGGAAGTGGTCCGTAATAAACACCATTTCACAAGGCCTGGAAAGCAGAGGCAAGTGCTTTAACCATCACAGCAAAATAGAGATGCAAGAGGGGAAGTGCAAGGAGAGATGCATAGAACTCAAAAATCTGGTTGAAATTGGTGTGACTGTGATTCCTGTTTGGCAGAGAACATGTTTTTAACACAGCACCTGAATGTCTTGCAAAGTTACATTGTGGGTCCTGGATGTTTTACTGCTTCTGGCATGGGAAAAACTGCTAGTGAGGAGGGACAGGAGTGTCAAAGCTCCTGAGTGAGCAATTGTCATCTGAATTCAGTCACAACTCTGGTTAATGGGCTTCAAGCAGCTATTCTAGACAAGGCATCACCCTGTGAAAGTCTCAGTTTGCACTGCAGCCTCTCAACAGCCATCTACTGCTCATGAATGTGTTCAGGATGGTAGGGGGACCAGAAGATTGGCCAAGAGAATAAATGGCTTCAAAGGCCCAGGTGTGATGGGATTATTAAGGTATGGCCTTTGGGTAGGCGCAGCAGGTTGCTTAGATAAGACAAATTCAGAAGGCATCACATAAACAGGGAGTGAGTGGGGATTCCGTGATGAGAATATTTCACATTTTTCTATGTGCAGGCACCTACAAAGTCATAAGGGAATCGTTCACACTCTACACCTTCTTGTGAGCTTCCACCAGTGTCCTTCAGGTTGCTTGTCCTTCAGGATGCCCAGTGACTACTGAGTGCCAGTTTAAGAAGAGAACACCTCCAAAAGGTTTCTCAAGGGTGATGCCGATTTCTGTGCACAGTTGGAATGAAAGGGATTTGGCAGGGGGAGTTGGATCAGTCTCATCAGGTTACAATAGTGAAGCTGATTTTTTTTGGTGTATTTTCTCCTTGGAAGATTCCTCACTCTCCTCCCTGTATGTAATGTTTCACATGTACAACCAATCAAACTATTTTACCGTTTTCCCACAGTAATTAAAGTCGGAGGCTGAAGGTTGCATTTAAACCAACCACAGCTACATGGCTCACACAAGTTCCATTTAGTTCCAGGGAATAAAATAACATTATTGGCAATACATTTATCTGATTCATTCCTTTTGTACCCATTTAAGGTTCATACCCTCTAGAAAGTAGAAATTGCTCTTTTTTATTACACTAGCATATTGATGAAATGCTATTAGTGCATGCTGAAAGAGAAAGAAGCACAGCATACTGCATTGTTCTGGATTTGAAAGCAGAGAATTATAATATCAGTTTCTGAAAGCTTTTTGAGAGACCGAGGAGTAGAACAGAAAACCATTCCATAGTTGGTGCCTCTTCTGATTCTTTTGCATCACCCACACAGACTTATATTTTATTATTTATTATTTGTATTAATGATTATTTATATTCACTATCTTTTACACTTATTGTTTATTTATGGTTATAACACACTCATCATACAATATTAACCAACCTATAACACTGTCATTGGCAGCTGTTTTTTTCATTTTCCTTCATTAATATTTCAGTGTAGTCTGTCCAATTCTTCTATTTTAGAAAAAGCATTCAAAAGTGCGATGTTGGGAGGTTCTGTGAATACCAAAGTATGCTTCCAAATGTCATTCATTACATCTCCTTGGGCTGATTTAGATTTGTTTTATGACAAATGAGTACTGATAGGAAGAGTCAGCTGGACATATATAATGATGGTGCTACTGAATAGTCCATGCTATAAATACCTTCAGCTCTCAGGTTTTGATTTCCCAATCAGAAGTCTCCTCTCCTCTCCTCTCCTCTCCTCTCCTCTCCTCTCCTCTCCTCTCCTCTCCTCTCCTAATTTTAAAAAAAGGATTTTTTTTTTTTTTTATTTTGTAATTGAAATTCCTAACAAGTTCCGCATGGTAAATCCTCTCTTGTCCACTTTTACATTTCCTTGACCCTCAGAAACAGAAGGGCTTCACTGACAACGCCACAAGACCAGGAAAAGCTATGCAATAAGCAATTTAGAGACGTGCTAACTCCTTCTTGGTGGACACTGGATAATACCTGAGGCAGGAGAGTTTGTCTCTTCCAGACTTCTTAATCCCTCGTCAGGTGTCAGGTACAGAGTAATTTTTATCCCAATGCGCAGCAATATGGAGAAAAAACTGCAGTTACCTACAGTACAATCTTGGTTTATCAAGTTACATGTTATCAAAATGACTCATTGATCAAAAGGTTGTTAGATCTAATCTTGCAGTTGGAGGAGGAAAGTTGTTAAGAGGTTTTTTACTTCCTCCACAAATCCACTCTTGTGCTGGCTGCAAGATAAAGAACCCCTTAAACTACCCAAACTTCCCCCAGCTAGAAATCCTTTTCCCTACTGTTCTCAGGTAGAGCTGTCATTTGACAAGTTTTTGAGCAGGGATCATGGTCAAGACAGGCTCAGTTCCTTCTTGGGGGATTCCCAACCCTAAGCACAGAGTATTCCTTCTTCTCTGATGATTCCTGTTGAGCACTGCAGCAGCCCCTGTAATGATTAAGCCTCTCTCTAGTAAAATACTGTGCTTCCATTATCATGGCACCATAAGCTAACCACTAGGGATGGTATCCTGTGGGGAGATGGAGCTCTGGCCTCATGCTCTTCACACTGATGCTCATATGGAATTTGGTGGAAGGAGGCCTTTGGCTGCTGTGGAAATGAGGGGGGTAGTGCAGCACCATCCTCAAGGCTCTTTGAACACACGCCATGGTCAGAACACACCAGGCAGATAAGCACAACAGACCAGATGTGTGTTTTGCAAATTAATGAAATGTCTTTTGAAATGCTTTTAAGTAAATGAGAGTGAAATTCACCCTAATTGCATTAACCTCTACAGAGAGCAGTATCCATTCAGGGTCACATCCGCTTGGGTTTCAGACACATTCGGCACCTTGCAAACCAGGATCCTCCGTATGCAGAGAAGGGAGGATGAATACAGGGGTGCCTGAGCAGAGCCTAGGTCCCTTCAGGTGTGAAGAGACAATTCTGGGTACCCACTGGAGTAAATGAGAGGTCATCCTTTGTCTGACAGCAGATTTAAGTTTGGTGGTAGCAGAGCAGGTGCCAGGGCCAGCCCCATGAGATGCTCAGTGTGCTGCTGTTGGCAGGTAAGAACGCTGAGCATCCTCCAGGAACCAGCACCTTTAGACTTCATGGGAACTGGGAGGCAGGCAGGGACATGGGGAGAGTGAGGGTGAAGTGCTAGACAGCTTCTCCATCACCAGGGCCGCCACTTTCATCTCCGTCGTGTCCGCTTTCTTTTTTCAGACGGCACTTTGACAGAAGATTAATTCAAGTCAGCTGCTGAAAATAATTATTGCATTATGGGAGCAGTAATCATTATTTAGAACATGATTAAATATGTCTGTGTCTATTGACTCTGCCTATGATTTATGTATTTGTTTAGTCAATAGTCTAATGTAAATGATGTAATTAATTATAGATGGTGGTGTCAGGTCATTGGTAAAAACAATCTGATGAGAACAAGGGCTCTGTTTTTTCCTGACAGATGCAAAGGGAGGGCGGGAGGGACGGGCAGAGTTGAGGGAATTCCAGGGGAACTTTTTCATGTGTGAATGGCGGCTGGGATCTCAATTTGCATGTTGTCTTTCTCTTGTTCAGCATTCGTTTAGAAATTGAAATAACTTGTTAAGCAAAGGGGAAGGGAACACATGATTGCAAAGAGGACACCTGGGAGTAGTGACGGCGCACAGCTAAAGAGCCAGCTGCTCCCTAACACGAGAGAGCGTGCCACTATCATTTACCGCTTCATAAAATTAAGTGTTTTCCAAATTAAATCAGTAGGCAGCATGCAGGAAGAGCTACTATCTCTAATAACAATTTTTCAATCAATATCGGGGGCCCGGCTGATCTGGAATCGGAGCGGAGGAGCCTGGGATTGGCTGGGGGGGAGCTGGGAGACAAGGAGAGGAGGAGGTTGGGGGGATGCTCAAGTACCACAGCTTTCAATCAAAGCAAAAGCTAAAAAAAATATATATGCATGGTGGATTCTCCATCACTGCGAGTCTATTCCCCATAGATTTTTCTCTTAACTGATAATTCGGTCAGTCACATTCCTCAGAGGGAGGTCATGGGTCACCCCAGCCCCTGTCAGGCCTCAGAGAAACCATTTCCATTTTAATGCCACAGCTATAATCTATCAAAGATGTGATGTACAAGATACAATGAATTTAAGTGGTCTTCATATATCACTGAGCTTTCATGCCTTCACCTGGGTAATAGTCTGAATTACTCTCCCTACCTCACAATCTGTCACCCCCGGTAAAATAACTGCCACACGGGTGTTAATGGCAGGTTTGTCCAAATTGGGGCCGTGGTAGCCCAAGGCATTACACATCATAAACTTTAGCATTCAGTGCTAAGCCTGGAGGTGTCAGCAATTGAAAATTATTCTGTAAATACTTCCGAGACACTGCTCTGCTCATGTTTTTATTTATGGCAGCTAAAACAAGCACAGGGAGACGGCGCAGAGCACAGCTGCTGGTGCCACTGCACACCTCCCCACACAGACAGCTATGACAAAGCTCTGGCTACCCAACATTGTGGAAATTTTGCAGCAGCAGCCCACTGATGGACCTAGACATAGGTGGGCTGAAGTTTCTGCACCAGTTAGACTACAGCAAGGTCAGGTTATTTATCAATATCTAGTGGCAGAGTTGTCTGTGTCCATATCAGCTAATGCCTGCAGGTTAAATGAAACAAATCTGATTGTCCTTCCATTAGAAAACAGTTTGAGGACATTCCTGGAGCTCCTGGGTTGCTCAGTCTCCCTCGTGACAGTGCAGAAATCATGAGCCCAAAATCCATTCTTGTGTTCTCAGGTCTCAGGGAGGTCTCCTGAGTCACAGCTATGGTAATGATTGTAATTGCTGGTGTAATTACATCTGTAGAAATATGGATTTCTTGCTTTCCTTTAAATGATCTCCTGCTAAGCAGTTGTGGAGGAAGGAGAGTGAGAGGAGGAGGTCTGAAGGAGTGGGAGAGGAGGTCTGAAGAAGCACAGAGTCTTAGAGAGGCCTTCCAAAGTTGTCTCCTGCTAAAGCCAGTGAAGCCTTCCTGCAGTGAAGGCTTAGGTGGTGCTTCATTTGGAAACACGTAGAGGAAAAGGCCAGCAAAGTGTTTGGAACTGGGCAGGAGGGAGTGCAGGGCCCTTACAGCTGGGGAAATGCCTCTGCCCTGTCTCTGCACAAACACTGCCCTTGACTCACCTCCACAGTGAAGTCTGAGCCTGGCACAAGCCCCATAACATGAGAGCATCCACTCTGGAGGATGCAAGTATGGATTTTTTTGTCTTGCTTTGTAGCTGTCTGTTGTATGAAGCTCAGAAAGTAGTGTTAGGTATGTCAGTGAATGTAGCCATGCTCTTATCTGGTCTGCACTCTGAACATGGGCTGTTCTATGACGTGCTTGGGGGCTATAGAACTAGAATAATTTTCTTACTGTAAATTAAAATAACATTACTGTTGTCAGATAATCCGCTATAAATTCCCTATTCTGATGTAGTTATATCAAATTCTATTTATTCCTATGGCAGATGCAGCTTGTTTGGTACATGCAGTCAGTAACAGACTTCCTTTAAATTACAGGTCTTGCCCACAGACTTATTGTTGTGTTTATTTACAAATAAGAGGTTAAAAGTTACTGTGTTCTCTCAGTAGCTATTGTCTTTAGTTTGAAATTGTCACCAAAGTCTTCCACGCCCTGGCAAACACGAAAACCAGCTGAGGTGGTCCAACCTTCACACAGTTTGTGAAGGTTGTGCCTGCAGTAAATACCCAGGTTGACAAAAGCAACATGTGCAGTGATAAAGTGTAAAACTCCTGGGTGAACTTTTTCCTGTGGGAAAAACCCCTTACCTTGTAAAAACTAACACAATGAGAATGGTACTTCTTTGACCCCAATGTTTGCTCACTTCAGAAGGCACAAAGCTCTCCTCAACCTTTCAGGGTCAAATCAGGCAATAAAAACCTGACTACACACTGGGGTTTCAGCCCTGCTTCTTGTGCTTGTTGCAGCCCTACAACCTATCTCCTACTTTCTCGATGCTAATACCAGCCAGGAAATATGTACAAAGTTTTATGCTGTCCCAGATATTTTCAGAATACTTTTCAAGGGGTATAATGTGCCCCACTATCTTCTATAACATGGTGTGCACAGCATTAAGTGCAACATCAAAGATGTGTCTAAACAAAAAATATTTTTCGTGATCTTTTTAAAGGAAGAAAACAATCGTATCCTTTAGCTGCCCTAGCTGAAGTATATGCTTTTTTTTTTAAGCACAACTTTGAGTACTCCTAAATCAGGATCTTGATTTCTAGCATTGGATATAATTTAAAATAAATAAAACTCTTTTCTCCTTTGGCATATTATGCTGATATGCTGATCTGGCTTGGCATATGGCTTGGCTTTCATTTTGTCCTGTAAAATAGAAAACCACTTCATCATTAAACATATCCCTCATACTTTCTCCTACATAGTGAGAGAAAAACATTGATAAGCATCAAGTGCCAGCCATTTCTCAAAAGCTTCCTACAGGTCTCAGGGAAGGAGAAGAAAACAAATGCTGTGCAAGTGCTACCGCTTCAGCTATAAGATCATTAGAGGAAGGAGTACATGGGAGTGAATATTGGAGGGGATGAATTTTGGTAAGCTATGCCTCTGGCTGTCTTACATCCAGCATGTAGTAGGCCATGGAAAAAAAATCATTTGACTTCGGTTTAGGTGGAGATGGAATAAAGCTGATGTCTCTCACTTATAACCATATTCTTTTGTTTAAAGTGTGGAGCTTCAGACAAAACGCTACATTTCCCCAGCAATCCTCCTGAAAGGGCAATGGGCCTGTTAAACAGTGTCCTGTTGCACTAATTAAAACTGAAAATTTCCCACAGAATTTCAGGTACAACTTGTTTCTTTGGAAGCTTTTAGGAAATAGAGCTAAGTCAGTTTTAGTCAAGGTACGAGGCAGGATAAGATGGGAGAATGGCAGAAATAGTATAGCAAACCAGAGTTGTCTGGCTGTGTCCTCTCCAAATCTGCTGCAGTTGGCCCCTGTCTAATCCTTATGCATCCCAAACATTGGATTTTTAGACACTGAAATTTGCTGCCCACTGTGCAACAGAGGAGAGCTGTTTGAGCTAAAGAACAATATTGGCAGAAGAACAAATGACTTTGAACTGACTGTGAATAAATTTAAGCAATTGCATTATTTCTAACCAGCAGAGGAGCCAAGCTCTGGAAGAGACTTTTTATAGGAAAAGAAGGAACTGAGCCCTGGCCAGCTTTAAGATGAAGCTTGATGGGTTTATGAAGATAATTATATGACAGAGTCCTCCATATCCCTCTGAATAACTGTAGGCTGGGTTCCTGGACCCGGCTGCCTCTTGCAGCCTGAAGTACACCCACAGGGAAAATTGATGGGGTCTGTAGGTGAGGTGTGAAATTCCTGTTGATGCTCCTAAGGGATTTCACAGAAGGGCTGCAATAAAGCCCTATTTTCTGCCAGTCCTGCTTTCCTTTCCTCCTTTTTTGCTCAGGAGATGAGCCTTATGGATTCCCTGGAGATATCTGGCGTGTAGCTGCACAAGCACATGGGCTGTAGCTTGTGGGCAGGATCCTGTTAACCCAAGACTCTCAACTCTGCCTTCTCTGGCAGACAGGGACATGTAGTGGCCATGTAAAGTGACCCTGGCACCGTGATTTCTGGGGCAAAAGCCTCTGGGACCCCTTCTCACAGCTCCCAAAAACCCTGACAGGGCTGCCAGAGGTCCTCTCCCAGGCTCCTGTCCTGTCCAGCTGGGCTTGTACCACCATCAGAAACACAGTTTGCACCTCTGAGACTCTAGCTTCAAGTCGAAGTAGCGTTATTCCCTTCTGTTTTTCTTCATCCCAGCCTTTTTAATTGGGTGAACAACACCACTTGAACTTCCTGAAAGAATGACAGCCACACTTGGAGCCGGGAGTTTGCAGTTTGGGCTTGCATTTGCACTTAAGTGCCTGGAGGCTGACAGGCCCCTGCTACCATCACTGGTAGAAGTCGTGAAGGATCAGACAGTGCCTTCATTTTCATCCCTAATTATGGGATTTTTGCTAACTTGGGAGAGATCCATGGGACAGCATCACTACAAGGAGTAAATAGAAGGCTGCCCTGAGGTATTAAGCACCACAAATTCCAGGTTTCAGAATTATATCTAAACTAGGAAGGATGCTGTCTGCTTTGTTACCTCACAGGTGCTATAATTCATGCTCCTCATAACAAAAGACATTTCACAGTGTGTGCACAGGATCATGGGGCTCCAAAGCCCCTTGTTTTACAAAAGATCAGTGCACACTGGGAGCTTCCCCTTAGCCTTCTGCTAGCCTGGCTCTGCCAAGATGCATCAGCACCATGGATGAAGCCTGGGAGAGATCAAAAATTATGAGGCAGGAAAAATATAAGTATGAAAGAATTAAGCCAAGCTACTGATAAAGAAACAAGTTTAATTTTCTTCAAGTAAAGGACATTTTTATTAGGAGTTTAGTACTTCAACAGGGTGCAGATATAGAGCATATATGTTCTTTCCCAGAATTTCACCCTCAGTTCAGATGAGATTTGCCCATAAAGCTCCAGTAATGTTTTTCTTCTAGTAGTGACACTTAACAAAATAATTAGGCAATTTATTGCCTAACTCCACAAGGAGCAGCAATTATTTCTTTTACTTCAAACATATAAAAAGCTGTGTCATTTATTGATAGGGAGTCGCATAATATTCCATGGCAGAACAGCCCTCTGGAGACATTACTCTATATGCTGCAAATGCATTTTGAGAATAATAAACAAAACTCAGCTAAATCTTAAATAGGCTCATTCTTGTATTTAAAAAATACTGCCATTCATTAGAATTATTTATTGTTTATCAGTGCACAGATGACCACAGCCCAGCAAGAACGACTCGGCCGGTACCCCTAGGAATTTACAGCTGCAAACTCTGTTCTCATACCAATACCTGCACAGCTGAACTCACATGAGCTCTGATTCAGCAAAGGCCATGAGTACGTGCCTGGCTTTAGGGAGGGCAGCATGCTCCCAGAAGCCCAAGCACATATTTCAAGAAGCTTGCTCAGCCCAAGCCTATCAGCCCCCAGATACAGATGAGAAAATATGTGGACACCAGGCTCCCAGATAGCAAAAAGTAGTCACAGGTGCCTAACTATTTTAATTCAGACCTTTAATTACAGTTTTAATGCTCATTTTCAGACCAAGAGCTTGGCAAAGGTGAAAGTGAAGGTGGTGCCAGAGTTGCTTATTTGCAAGTACTACCTCTGACTGCTGAATAGAGTCGGGTGTGAGGTTTTCATTTATGCATTATACAGCAGGTGCTATCCTGGTTTTGTTGTTGCAAGTAAATGGACATAAATTCCTTGTAAACTACACGTACCAATTTAAAGCCTCTGTAAGATTTAGTGTTATATTTCATGGGTAGATTCTCTGGGGTTCGCTGTTTAATTCAGTCTATATGATCTTTAACCTGGCAGCAACTGAGGATCAAATCTTTTGGGTTAAGGTAGTGCTGTTATCAATATATTCAAGATACTGACAGTATTGATGTGCAAATGCATCCAAGATCAAGTGAAAACAATCTACATTCTGAAAAAACTTGGACTTTGCACTTCCGAGAAGAGGAGAAATACTATCACTGTGGGCCTGCCTGTGTTCCTGCAGTGCCAGTGCACATGTAAGAGAGAAACAAAACCCCAGACTCCCAGCTGGTGACAAATCTGAATGTTGGGGCTGGGTGGAAGAGGCACTGGATGGAAGTGTTGCTCCTGAGCTGTGTGGCCAGCAGGCTTGGAAACAATTTAATTATGGGCTGGTTTTTGCTTTGCATGAAAAACACCAGAAAGACCAGCGTTGACATAACATGCTGCATCAATGTTCTTTGCATGCTGCATTTTCATATTTCATTTTGAAATCAAACTCCTTGATTTCGGAGGGAGGGGTGGTATTCTATTGTATTCTATTTCAACATGCTTTACAATAAGACACTGAGCTTTTAAATGCAAGTTGGAATGTTACTTGGCAAGATGATCGAAATGTCAGTTTGTCAGAAATGAAATGTTTTAATTAGATCATCCTAAAAATCGTTATTCTGGAGCTTTATTTTACAAAGAATTTGGCAGCACTTCCTCCTCTGTGAAGCTAAACCAAATATTGAAACCACAGAGCCTTTGCAAAGTGTACATCTGTCTCCGTGCAACTCCGACAGATACACAGCTATTCCTTTTCCTTTCTTCCCAGATAAAGAGGAATTTTATTTTAAACATGGGTTTTTTAATGCTTGAGAAAATAGGGCAGTCACAGAACCATGGCTTTAAACAAACTTTATTTGGGCGCTTGACTGACTGGCAATTGTGGGCAATCATTTTAGCTGTCACAAGGCCCAGAGAAATGTGGGAGAGCTCTTCCATGAAATGTTTATATTTCATAAACAAAATGATGTGCTTAACAGTCAGAGTGATGGGAGGGTTCCGGCTAATGCATTTTCCAATGTGTGAGGCAGATTATTAATGCGCTCCAGTAGCTGTTAATTTCAGTTTGCTGGAATGATTTATGGGGAGGTAAAGGAGAGAGACATAATCTAATTGAGATCAGAATCACTGTTCTAGTAGAGGAGCACCAGCATGGACCCTGGCCACAGCAGAATGATTAATATCTAATAAGCAAATAATCCGTTAAATTATTATAAACATTACTTTTGACAACTCTTTTGTTGCCGGGAGAGAAAGCAAAACAAGCAAGGAAGACTAACAAAACCCCGGGTAAATTTTTCAAGTGTTTCTCTTCCACTGCATTACAGATAAAGGTTTGGTGCTGAAGAAAAACACCAGGTCAGGAGGGAGCATGCTCTCTGGTCAATTGTAAATCAGCGGGGGAAGCACTGATGATCTAATATGAACAACAATTGAACAATCAGAAGAAAATCTATCTTGCAAAGGAAGAGAGAGGCAGGGAAAACTCCCACATTATCAGCAGCATCCACAGCTCAGCTCGCATCCAGCAGCTCCCTGGTCATTGCTGCCCTCGTTAGTTTGTCCTGCCTGTGGCCCTGCATGTGCTGCCCTTTGTCTTAGCATGGTCTCTTTATGGCATCCTCCCAAAAGGGGCTGGTTTTGGGAGATGGCCGTGCTGATGGCTGTGCTGATGTCCCTGGTCTCCAATGCCCTGCCCTCGCTTGGGCATTTGTCAGTGGTTTTGCACTTGTTTGCCTTGCCCAGCAGGTGTCTTGTATTTAGTCCTTTACCAGAAGGGCACAGGGAGCCATGAGAAATAGTTTTGGCTGTGTGGAGGGTATTGGTGGTGTTTCTGTGGGTATGTGTGGGCATTCAAAAGCATGTGAAAAAATAATTCAAGAAAACCTGAAGAATGTGATACAGAGCAACACAAAGCTTAACCAGAATACTTAGCTCCTCAGTTTTTCTTCCAGAAGAAGTGTTTTCAGGAGTAAATATTGTAGTTAAAATGCACACTAGGCCTCCCTTCAGTTTCCTTGCACTGTAGGGTATTAAATGTGTATTTTGAATTAGTAAAAACCAAAGGGACTTTATTTTTCATCAGATGACAAATGATCCATCAAAAGTCTTATGTGGTTGAGCAGAATGTTATTCCTGACCAAAAATTAGGTATTTCATTCATTATCAAGGGGTTTTTTTAATCAAATGAAATATGTTTTTAAGAAATAAATGCTTCCAATGAAAAAGAATTTGATCACATTGAAAATATTAAGAAAATATTAACCTTTTTTTTTTCTGTGAGTGTGAGGATGCACTGAGTACTGAGGATGTACTGAGGATGTGTTCTGTGTGTGATTGATTTCAGTGAGATTTGCCTTTACTTTGATATCTTTGCCTTTTTTCCTTCATCCCACCGCACTTTCCCATGGCCTGGTGAAGAGAGTTTAGGTTTGGAGAGCAAGTGAATGAAGCTGCAAACCTGCTGCCAGAGCTGTGGGCTCTGCTCTCCAATACCCAAGGCAAGCCCCGGGAGGAGCAGAGGAGGATGTAGCATGTGAGTAGTTGAAATCTGTGGTTTTGTCTCCATCATATTATGAGATGTTTTTGGCAAATCAGGTATCCCAACATTGTGCACCTGGCAGGCTGACAGCAAACAGCCTTGTGCTACTGTGAGTTGTCTTTACCTCTCCACAGAAAAATGGCAGTTCAGTCACTGCAAGACTTATCCAAAAGAGCCACATGTCCTACCTGAGGTTGGGCTTCTGAGAGGAAGCAGTCTTACATCTCTTGTTTGTTTAAATAATACAAAATCCCCAAAATAAGGTCTAGAGTAAGAGCAGTAAAGAACCTAAAGCAGTAAAAGAGCAAGTAGCATAATTCCAGTACCAGAAAAAGTCACCAAATAAAAGACAACAACATAAACATCAAAACATTGGCTTTTGTCTCATACTTTTCTGAACAAAAGTCTGCTTTACATTAGTGAGATGAATAAGAGCCACAGGCTTTGAGCTGGCATACAGGAATCCTTGATTTGAGTTGTTGTTATTAATCTCATTCACAAGGAAGTTCCTTTCCTTTGTAATTAACCCCATTCTCACTGCTAAATGTTTATAAAATAATCATTGTTATAATGATTAATGGTTGATGATTATAAAATCATCATTATTATTATTATTATTATTATAAATAAGTCTTTCAGCTGGCTGGGGAAGATGAAACCACAAGTTCCCTCATTTTCTTACTAAAAGGGAAGCCTTTCTGAGATGAACTCATGAAGAGAAGTTAATTCAGCATCCTTTAGATGAAGCAAGAAATTTCCTTTTGGTGCAGCTCCTCTGCTGTCTACTGTGCCCCAAACCAAGCACCTCAGAAGGATTTTAAAGGGTCTTTCTAGACCTCATTTCTCTGTTCAGCTTCTGCATCTTGATAGAAACTTTTCATAGCAATGAAAGATAATTTCTTCTCATGTTCTTACACTCTGACAAGCAGCAGTGGGACTGATTTTCATAGAGCTGTAGATCAAAGCAGAAGGATACAGATCCAGCTGTTTCCCTTCCCACTCTCCAGCCAGGCCCTGCAGCCTAAGGGGCTGTCCTGTAATGGTGCTCTTACCCAGAGGCTGGCACTGTAAGCATGGGACAAGTGAGCAAGCAGCATCTTTTATCATCAAATCAGGCCAACACAGAGTCCACAAAAGCCAGAGAATAAATTGGCTCTCCATATTGCCTCAAGTTTTAAACTCTTTGATGAGCAACACTGTTAAACATGCAAAAATAACAACATAAATGGCAAGAACATGCATATTCTCCCCCAGATAGCAGTGGCATTCATGTGTAGCCAGGCACTTGAAAAGTTACTGAAAATCCTACCCCAAATTCTCTCTGGGTTAATCCAGTCTGTGCCCCAGCTGCTATTCTCTGTTTGTTACTGTGACTGTTGTACTTGGCTCACTGGCTGTCCCACAGCCTTGCTGGATCCATGTACACACCCAGCCACCCCTCTCCACAGCCGAGGGGATCTGCAGGGCTCCTTCTGCTTCAGTTTTAGGTTCCTGCCTGAGCTGAACTGCAGGTAGCCCGCCTGCAGACATGCCAGACAATGTCCTTTGGGTCCAGACCTAGCTGGGGTGAGATATGAAGCACCAACACTGATCCAAATATCCTGCAAGACTTGCAGCACTTTTGAGTCTACAACATAAGGCTAAAAACCTTCAGGTGCTCCTCAGTCCTCCTTGACAGGATTTCATCTTCTTCTTGATCCACCCTCAGAAACAGCCATGTGAAGAAGTTGTTAAACCACCGACTGCTTCAGAGAATAACAAAGCCTGGCCTTGATGTGCTGCTGTGCATGATAGGTCCTCCAGGAAGACACAAACATCTTATATTTCATGTTAAAAATCCTGGAAGGCAAGGTTGCACAGGAACAAGCTTGTAGATAAGGTAACTTGGGATCATTAGGTTTTCTTTGCCAACCCCTGAGATTCTGCCAGATTTCATTTCCTAGGTGTCAGATGTTGGCATTCTGTCCTGCAAAATGTGCATTCTTCTCTTATCTTCTTTCCAATATTCCCCACGGTGTATTTGACACCAGGAAAAAGAATGTGTGAAGTAATGGTCACGTTTTAGGTTATCAGGCCTGGGAACAGAGGCCAGTTTGTTTGCAGTGCAAGCATTTAAGTTCCTAGTGCTTCACAGAGGCTGAGAAAAGCATGTTCAAAACATACAGAAAGTATTAGTTCGTGACCCTCCAGGATGAATTCCTGATATGACGACATGGAAATAATGTCCATATTTTATCTTCAAGGGTATCAGCAAATTAAATGCTGTTTAATATCTGGCCTAATATATTGAGGAAGGCTCTGTTGATAAATTAATCCATTGGTTGTGGAGCCAAGCTGTGTTGCATGAATTTATTTCATGGCACCTAGACACAAATAAAATTTAAACAGAAGCAGTAGAAAGTTTTAGTTTAGTAACCTAGAAATTTTGAAAGAAATGTTTGTGGGATTGGACTTATTTCAGGAGCAAAGTTGGACAGAGATATGCAGACTTAACAGCACTGTTTCTGATTTGGCCTGGGGAAAATGCCTGTGACTAAGCTAAGGATAACATGCACCATAAAAGTTATTCTTTCAGTAAGACATGGAACTCATGGTGGTAAGCATCAGCATATAACATCACTTCCAGATCATGAGGGTCTACACCAGCCTTAGTGGAAGCTGGATTTGACCTTTAAAACACAGAAATACAGTTTCTAGAAGTATAATTCTTCTTATTCTGAATTTGTTCCCATTGTAAATTATGGGGCTAACAGCTGGCTTCCAATGAAGTCAACTATTAATTAATTGTATGTTCACTACCCTGTCTTGTGTAAATCAATATGAGAAATAAGCAGTCTTCTACTATACAGCACAGACATTCTACACAGGGAAGTAATTTAGGGTGGATGTCAGCTTGCTCAGAAAGGCTTCTTTACTGCAAACAAGACAATGAAAAACCCTTGCTCTAGGGAAGGCTTCTCCTAGTCCCTGTTGCTGACAGAAAAATCCTGTAGCTCTAGCAGTGAAACACAACTAGTGCTGACATTCTTGCACAAATATCAGTATCAACATAAATTATTGTCCAAACAATCTGATTTTGCCAGCAATGGCACTGCAGATGATGTGATACGTGACTGGATTATACTCTTGAATCAAGGGTGTAGGTTTTCAAGGATTTTGTATTCTGGGGGGTTTAGTCCTCATTTGGAATCACTTCACTATTCACATTATGACAGTAAAGTTAGTGGGATTATTTCATTTTTCTCCCCATCTGCCTCAAGCTGGGGCATAGCACACTTCATGCCTCACTTTGTGCTAGAAAACTGGGAGAATTGCCTCGGTTGTCTGGTAGGGTTTGTGAGTCAAAATCACTGCCCCTGCTGAGACCTGTCCAACTAAGTGCTGAGCTCTCATTCCTGTGTGTGCTTCAGTTACTTCTCACATGCACTAGCAGGGAGACAACTAGCCCTTAAGTGAGCAAAAACCATATTTCAGGCTTTTTTCCTGAATGAGGAAAAAACAGAAGTCACAATTCTGTTTGCGTTTGTTTGGCTCTTTTCTGGGAATGTTGCTTGGGGTGAGTGTTTGGAAAACTAAGGATATTGTGGGCCCATTACTAAATGGTGGCGGGGGGACCCTGGTAAAAGAGGACACAGAAGACAAAGTTACTGAATACTTTTCTTTGCATCAACCTTCACTAACAAGACCAGCCCTGAGCAATCTTTGATCCAGGAGACCAGGGAAAGAGGAATACTGGAAGGAAGACTTCCCCTTGGCCGGGAAGAATTGGGTTAAAGAACACCTACATAAATTTGGCATCCACATGGATGGGTCCTGATGGGATGCATACACACGTACTGTGAGAGCTGATGGACACTGCAGTAAGGCTGCTCACAATCGTCTCTGGTGATCAAGAGAGGTGCCTGAGGAAGAAAGCAAACGTCTCTTCAGTCGCCAAAAAGGGCTAGAAGCTGGACCCTGGTACTACTGGCCAGTCAGTCTCACCTCAATCCCTGGGAAAGCGATGGAACAGTTAATTCTGGAGGCCATCTCTGTCCACATGAATGACAAGAAGGGGATCAGGGTAGCCAATGTGCATTCATTAAAGGTAAATTCTGCTTGACCAACCTGATTGCCTTTTGTGATGAAACAACTGCCTGGACAGACAAGGGGACAGCAGTGGACATTGTCTAACTCGACTTCAGCAAGGGTTTTGATACCATCTCTCACAACATTCTCAGAGGCAAACTAAGGAAGTGTGGGCTGGATGAGTGGACAGTCAGGTGGATTGAGCTGAATGACAGATGTCAGAGGGACATAATCAGTGGCACGGGGTCCAGTTGGCAGTCTGTCCATAGTGGTGTCCCCCACAGTTCAATAGTGGGCCCAGTATTGTTTAACCTGCTCACTAATGAGTTGGACAATGGGGCAGAGGCCTCCTCAGCAAGTTCACTGATGACACAAAGCTGAGAGGAGTGACTTATACCTCAGAGGGATGTGCAGCCATACGGAAGGACCTCAGCAGTTTGGAGAGATGGGCAGAGAAGAACTGTCTGAAATTCAACAAGGCAAGTGCAGAGTCCTGCTCATAGCGCCAGCACAGGCTGGGGGCCAACCTCTTGAGAAGCAGCTCTGTGGAGAAGGACCTGGGGGTCCTGGTGGACAACAGGCTTTCCATGAGCCAGAAGTGGGTCCTTGTGCCCAAGAAGGCTAATGGTGTCCTGGGGAACATTAGGAGAAGCATTGCCAGCAGACTGAGGGAGGTGATCCCGCCCCTCGGCTCAGCCCCAGTGAGGCCTTACCTGGAGTGCTGTGCCCAGTCCTGGGCTCCTCAGGACAAGAGAGACATGGAGCTCCTGGACCAGGTCCAGTGGAGAGCAAGAAAGGTGATTAAGGCTGTGCCTGTTCAACCTCAAGAGGAGAGGACTGAGAGGAGACCTCATCAGCATCTGTCAGTATCTGAAGGAGGGATGCCAGGAGGATGGCCCAGGCTCTGCTCAGTGGTGCTGGGCAACAGGGCAAGAGGAACAGGCAGAAACTGATGCACAGGAAGTTCCACCTGAACATGAGGAAGAGCTTCAGTAGTGCAGGGACTGGGACTTAGCACTGGAACAGATTGTCCAGAGAGAGTGTGGACATGAATATCTCACTGGAGATATTAATCATCAAGGACCATCTGGATGCAATCCTGTGCCACTTGCTCTGGCATGACCCTGCTTGAGCAGGAAGGTTGGACCACTGTGGTCCCTTCCAAACCTAACCATTCTGTGACTCTGTGATTTTGAGTGGACCCTGCTGGTCAGACCCCTTTCCCATTCCTGTTCCACTCTGGTGCCCAGCAGTGGGGCTTGCTCCCTGCCCTGCCCTCAGGGACATGTGATGATCTCACAAACTGACTCCCTATTTTCCCTAAATCGAACTCACAACTCCCATGTAAAATGTCGGAGAGCTAATGCTCAGGAGTGAAGTTATTTCTGTCAGCTAGAACCTGCCCAATCCACTTTGTCAGTTCAAGGAGAAAGAAAATATGAGAAAACTATCAAGTTTTAAGTGAAGCATTGTGAAGTAGTGGAGCATAACTGCACAAACCTTGTTTTCAGCAGTAGATTGGATTATCTGTATATTGTACCATAAATGGGTTAGAAGTACAAGCAGGAGATGCCCTGATGTCTTTTCATACCATTTTTCATACCATTCCAACATCTTATTTTTTTTTTCCTGTAAATCACGTGTCAGGAAATCTTTGACAAACATTATTTCCATACTTAAATTGAGCAATGAATTGAAACTAGCAAAAGAAAAGGGGAAGAGAATATATTCTATAGATGTGCCTTTTAAATTGCTTTATCTATTGATAGTTTTGTCCCATGCAAAATGCAATTTCAACAATATAGAAAGCACAGACTGAAAACTGAGCACTAATTAAATCAGTAATGTTTCATTATTTCATGTGAACAATGCAAGTCTAAGCTGATCTTTCCACAGAAAAATTAAATCAAGTTCCATGTGAAAGTCTGCCATTTCAAATATATTTCATATCCTGTGTTACAAAGAGGTTTAGGTTGCACAAAGGAGGACTGTGAGCTGTGAGAAACCTTCCCCAGAAGCAGCATTCCCATCTCCCCATCTCATCAATGCCCACCACAGAGCTGGGGAGCTCCTCAGATTTTCCAAATGTGGTACCAGAGTAATATCCCATGGATACAGGGGTGAATTCCCTGTAAGAGATGTAACTGCAGCTCGTGCTAAGTTAACTAATAGGTCTCTTTGGATGTATAGTTAAAGTGGAACATATTTAAAAGCTGCTGGATTATTGTGAAATTCAGCTACATATGCTCAGGGAGTGGGTACTGCCCCTCACTGTGCTTTAATGATGGTGCTTGCATAAGACAGGGCTGGGCTGTCATCTGCAAATATATTCCCTGCTCTAAAGCCACAGGGAGACCCAGCATCCAAACTTACTGCCGAGCTGCAGGGAGAACCCTCCCTCAAATTCTGCTGCGGTTTCTGAACACAAACTGTCCCATCAGCTGGGACATGCAGGTGTCACCCACAAATATCAAAGACCCTCCTGGTGGGTCAGAGAAGACCTGTCAGGAGTACGTCCCAGCAATCCTAGAGGGAAGTGGAGCATTGTTGCCTATTGCTTCAGGTAACTTGTATTTCAGGTGACTGCCCCTGCAGGGCATCCTACTGCCAGCAGGATGGCAGCGCCAGCAGCGGACAGCTATGCCTGCCGAGGCTACAAAGTGGCTCTTCTCCAGTACTTGTCATCTGAAAATTGCAACTGCCTGTGCCTGTTGCAGGTAATCATTTTTGCCAATGGCATGGTTATCCCTGCTGTTGGTGAGGAAGCAGAGCAGTGGCAGTGCAGCCGGCTGGCAGAGCCAGAAGCCCCACGGCTGCCGCCCTTCCCGCTCCTCTGCTAACAGAGCACTTCCACACGAACGCCAGGCAAGGGGAAAACCACAGGGAGACCCGGAGATGTGCATTAACAAACTTCAGCAGCCGAGTCCCAAAATCACCCAAGCACACTTGCCTTGCTAATCCACAATTTATGATTCTGAAGAAATAGATGATGATGACGGCAAAGAAGGGGGAGTTCACAATTCACAAACCAATTTGTGTTGTTTCTGCAACACTGCAAAAGTGCGACTCATGAATATCCTAATGAAATTGCAATGAGAGTTTTGGCGCCGTTTCATCACCTCAACTAGATTAGGGAGCAATCACACTGTGGGTTTAGATGTCTTTGGAAACTGCTGGGGACAAGGGAAATAGATCTGCAATATTTATAGTTCAACAAAAATTGCACCGCCTCTACCATAAAATAACAATAATGACTGTGAATTGCCAAGAAATGGTTTTTGAGTAAGCAAAGGGCTTGTTGGTAAGACCACTTCCCATGCTGCTACACTGGTACAAAAGTCTCCTCTCACAGAGGAGGGTGATGCTGTAGTACAGTCACCCTCAGCAGGAGCAAGAGGAATCTCAGAAGGAAGCATGGGTATAGAAATAAGCCCACATATCAGATTGCTTGTTCCTGTGAATAATCCTACTGTGATGAAATCTTTCCTTGTGCCATTTCAAGTGAAATGGGAAATGCAAAAAGTGCACTTCCTGCAGCAACCCTCTGGAGTTTTGTGCCAGTCTCTACCAGCCTCTCTTCTTGCTTTTTTAAGAGCAGTCATAACCTCCCAGTAGAGCTGATCCTATAATTAGATTAACCCGTTTATTTCTGAGGCATGCATGAGCCAGTAAGAAAGATTTTGACTCTGAGCCACTTTTTTTAAATCTTAGTGCCTGCAGCTGTCACCATGACTACAGAATGCACAGAATGGGACGGTGTTGATATATACCAAATGAGGATGTTTTTCCCAAGAGACTTCTGCAGTGACATTTCCTGCAGTGATGGCTAGTTCAAAAGAAACTTCAGAAATGGACAAGCACCAAGCCCATGACCTCTGATGGAAATTTGCATGCAGTTTTTAAGGATCCCTGTGCACTGATTTGTTCAGGGTTTTACACATGCGGCATGGGGCTATAAAAACAAATGGCATTGTTGTCATATGGGAAGGGGGAAAGAAATTCCTCGAACCTGATGCAGAAGAAGGTATCAATGCATGAGAAGGTGTGTAAGGCACCATAATCCTCTCTGAGTCATTTACCTGTTTGATACTGATAGGGATCTGGGACATCTAGTACTATCACCCTTGCTGGTTTATTTACTAACCATCATAGTTATTCTTTTCATTACCTCCACAGTGTAATGGTTATTTTATGAAGGCTCATTAAATTTAATGAGACACCACCAGATTTTATTGCCTTCTAATAAAATGGGTAGGGGGAGCTGTTTTCTTTCTGATTCATGCAGCTCCAGAGTACCTTAAAATAGTCAGGTATTCAGCTGGGTTATGAGCAGGGCCCCTGACATTCTTTCTGCTGGTCTCCTTGGGGAACATCAGCGATTAACAGCTATTCAAATAAAGATGTGTACAGGATATGCCTGGATAGGTAAAGGTTTATTTTACATACACACCTATTTTATATATTTATACATATATATATATATGTATATATGTATATATATGTGTATATATATATATATATATATGTATATATATATATATGTGTGTGTGTGTGTGTGTGTGTATGTATATATATATATTAGACCTGGGAACTTTTTTTTTCAATGGAAGATATTTCTACCAAAATAGAAAGGTATTGTTTTAGTATCTGGTCAGGAGCTTGTCAGCCCCCAGCAAAAAGACAATTGCCAAGGTCCGCAGCAGGTGACCTGACTAAGCAAGGATAGTTTTTCCTAGCAGAGAATCAGATTCATGACTGCTTGGCTTGTTTGTTTATTAATTGCACAGTTGTCCATTTCAAGTATATATTTTTTTCTTTTTTTAATTGTGGGAGGTACAGCTTGGAAAACTTTGTGAAAAAAATGCCTAAACTCCAGAAAGAAACCAAGTAACAGTCTTCTATAAATATTTCCTTCTCGAGAAGATGGGTCATACAGCTCCTCTTCCAGTGGGATATTGACTGAGAGTACCATGTCACTTTGATAAGAAAAAAAAACAAACTCCCAGAAAACTGAAGTGAGCTTCTTTTATAAGTTTATTGATAAGCTAAGATGACTGGAAAGTCAAAGTCCAGTGAATGTGCAATCCATGGCTTGTGTCTGAATCACCTGCACCACAGGGAAAACAGAAGTGGGGCAAGTGCTCATTTGGATTAATCCTGATGGAAGTACTGGGGAAGAATTTGGCTGGCCCAGTCAGCATCTAGCTCTGGTCTGCAAAGGGTCTCAGGGTAAGATGAGAGTCTCAGGGTAGTTGTGGGGGACAGCATGAGGAAACAGTGATGTAGCATGCAGGGATAGTGGGACACCAGCAGCATGTACCAATCATACTGTTTTAATAAAGCAATATATTTAAAAATGCAGGGCAAACCCCAAAATGCTACAAGAGCAAGTCTCTCCTACTGATGTTTTATGCTGTAGTTGAAAGCTGTGAGAGTTGGAAACTACTGTATCAAGACAGAAAAATATATACATAAAATAGCTTGGAATTTGATGATTGTGTTGTAACTTAAGTAACAGAACAACCAGATTTAGGAATTGAAGATTCTCTGAAAAATGTGTAGTGAGACAGCCTTGCTGCCTCTCAAGTGAGCAGCCCAAGGGAATGAAACTCTTCCATATAAAACTGGTTGAATTATTCATTACAAATAAATTATCCAATAAATGTAGCCCTTTCAGTGATCATAAATAACTAACAACCCAATCCTGATTTTGGTAGATGTTTTTGGTACCCATATGTATGTGAAGAAGGGGCTATTTCCAGGCTGTTTCTTTTGAGGGTACCTCACTAGGTATTGTGCCATTCACACTCTCTTAAGATGAAAATAACATTAGTGACCAGGTGCTGCAAACTGATAATTCAGGGTTTTCATTGTTTTGTCTGGCACATAAGGTCCCCAGCTCTCTCTTCTTCACTTCTCTCCCTCTGGTGACTTGCCTGGTGCTCCAGCTTGCCTGTGTCTCTGTATCTCCCAGCCCTCAGATGGCTTGCCTTTCCTGGTGACTCCAGGCACACTTCCATGGCGAGTCAGACTGCGGCTTTAGAGTATGTCCTAGTGGTCATGGGCAATTGTTTTGGTGAAATGATCATATTGGGAGCACAAGCCACACCATTATCCCTGTGCGTCAGTGATTCATCCAATACCTGTAGTTTAATAATCAATACAAACCTTACTTCTAGCTTGATGTTCTGGATTGATTTTATGTGTTGAACTGATTAGGAATTTTCACTCCAGTGCAGGATTTTGCTGGAAAAAATATCTGCCAAGCCACATTTTTCTCCTAGGAACCATAATTTTGGTTAAGTTCTCTCATAGAAAGTGTCCATGAAGGAGCTTGGAATTATACATCCAGTTTGGGAAGACATGAGGGATAAGAATCTTGATCAGCTAGAGGCCCATCAGTGAGGGTATTTTGCTAAAAAAAAAGGATATCTAGCCTCTCTGCTCAGCTCTGATGTAGTTGCTGACTGAAAGCTGAACAGCTCCATCCAGAGAGAAGTCCACACCAGAGTATCCTGCAGCCCAGCAGCCAGGGCATTGCATGGGAGAAAGGAGACACAGGTAGAGGTCTTTGCTTTCCCTCACGAGGGATAATGGGGTTCAAACCAAGGTCTCTCATTTCCATGGTCTCTTCTATCTGGATTTTTTTGAAAAAAAAAACTGGATTTTTCAAGTGCAGGGGGCAAAGTGTTATGAAAGCTCACAAACACTTGCCAGACCAGGAACTGCCTTTCCGTTCAGCACTCCTAAGCAAAGTATTGTGGAGTTTTCCAAATGAGGCTTGTTTTCTCTGTGAGCTGGCAATATCAGTCCAGGGAAAGTGCCTCACCATCGATGAGTCCTGCTGACTTCAATGATCACACATCCAGCAGGCACATTTGGACAGTGAGGCTGGTGTTCCTCAGAGCAGAGCAGAGCAACCCTGGGCTCTCTGTGAGGGGACAGAGGAAAGAGTAGCAGGAAACCCAGATGCCCCATCTTGCAAATAAAAAAAGAGTTCAAACAAACCAAGAGCTGTATTTATGCCTTGCCAGCGTAACTCCTGTAACTCGATTTGTGGAACTGACAGCAAGATTTTGTCTCTGATACATACCCTTTATCCTTATCATAAAGGGAGCAGTTAAGAGGTGTGTAAAAAACCTGTCTGTCCTCATTAAAGTTGAATATAGTCTATTTTTGCTTTAATGCAGTGATCTAATTAACCTTTAGCCAGAATTAAAATGACCTTGAATTGGCCTTGTAACCTCCAATGCTTAATGTTGTTAACTTGAAACAAGCTTTTTGGGGTGGTCAGAAGCAGCATCTGTTAAAATGGCCAAAAGGTCGAATCCATTTACTTAAATACACCTCCTGCACACATTGCTGGTGGGTGTGCTGCCTGCATTTATAAAGGGCATAGAACACCTACCTTTGAGGGAAAAGGGTAGTTTATCTATGAGAAACCATGTGAGGATGGTGAAAAACGGCTCTGAAGATGTGTTTTCACCATCTCGTTTTATTTTCTTGAGCAGTAAGCCTCTTCAGGTTTCGCTTTTAAGTTCTGCGACGTGCAGATGATTACAGTGTGGAAAATGCTGCAGCTCGGTGGGCTCTGCAGCTGAGATTTCTGTTTGCAGAGGAACCTGTGAGGCCGGGGGACACTCATCTGGGGCAGGAGGTGCCAGGTGCAGCAGCAGCGTCACATTTTGGGCTGAGGTTCAGGTTCCACTGGAGTCTGAGAAACACATGTTCATGTTTAAAAAGAAGGAGATGCTCAGTGTCTAAGAAGAAGTAGATGCCCAGCAGACTTCCTGGACCACAAGGTCATTCTGGAAATTACTTTATAAAACCAGAACCAAACCACACTGTCAGGGCGAGGAATTTCAAAGGCAGCATGTAAGGATTTAGATGAGAACAATCTGTTCAGGCGCCTCCTCTGGCGGATATTAAAGCCCTGGGACGTTCTGTGCAGAAATCGTTTGAGCTCTTGGCAGTGCCACGGCCGGGCGGGGGTCCCGGCTGGGGATGGGGGTCCTGGCTGGGGGTGGTGCCCAGCGAGGGGCCGCAGCGGGCTCATCTCTCCCGTCACCGCCACAGCGACGCTACTGTAGGAAACGCTGTCGGCATTGCTGCGGCCGTCCCGATTCCCGGAGCGTTTCCCGAGGCTGCTCTTTCCTTCCCAGCGCAGCGCCAGCCCTCGCACGCCGGCTGTTTGCGGTGCATTACCATAGTACATTAACATTTGTAATGCGGCGATTATTTTACATAATCGATATCATCAAGTTCCTTTTCTTGGGAACCCTCGTGTTTATTTACACTTATTCCACACACGTCAGTTCCCATCAGGAGCAAAACCGATTTTCTTGTCCTACATCTGCTCTCGGGATAACCTTAACTCACCGTAAATCTATCGGCGCTCCCGTTGCCGTGAGCCCGGTGTGATGTAAGGGCGTGGGAGCGCCCCGGCTCCTCCGGCCCGAAACTGGCCCGGACCGGAGGGAAAGGGGTGGCTGCGATATTAGTTGTTGTTATTATTGTTTATTGTTATTTATTTTGCGGCAGTTTCTGTTTATGGCGTGATGCATTTGAGCCCAAACACATTAGGTGCATTATTCATTGGGTACATTTGTCAGAACATGCATGTGTATAAAGAACTAATGATCCATATTAAATTAATGACGCTATAAAAAAGAAAAATACCCCATACATGCAGTTTATGACGGCAACTCCCGACTTTGATAAACCATCGAAAAGACTTAATCAGATGAAGCATTGGACTGTTCCGTCTCCAAAATTACATTTCTCGAAATGTGCTTGTACACAATGTTGGTTTTATTAAAACAAATTAATTCAGTCATTAAGGAATCATACGGCAAGTGTCTCATAAGTCAGGACCTCCAGTGTAACAAATTGATTAAATGACTGTGTAATAGTCTCTTTAAACAAATCTAGTGTAACAAGTTAATAGATCTGCTCAATTACCATGCTGGGGTGATGAGGATGTGGGCAACTCTCTCATTAAATGCGGGACAGACTTGGGGGGTGCGGAAGGGGGCGGTGCGGAGGTGCGTGCCTGTGGGGCAGGGCTGCGCTCCCGCGGCCCCGGCCAGGAAGGGACCGGGCAAGGAGCCGGAGCCGGAGCCGGGCGGGGATGGCTGCGGGCTCTGGGCAGGGCCGCCCCACCGTCGAGCCGGGGGGCTCCTCCTGACACCCCAGAGCCGGGGGCGCGGGCGGAAAATCTATTACCCCGCTGCCATTTTGTTAAGTGTTTGCTCCCCGTTGTGACCCCGCCACTTTATCTGTTGATTTTTATTTTCTGAGTGCATGTTGCCCATATGTTACTCTAATAGTTGCTATAATTCTTGAGCAATAGGGCTCATATTTTACTGAGCTGAATTAAAAAGAATGCACTTTAATAAAAAACCCGAGCAATACACTAATGGCTTGACATTGATGTATTTGCATAAAGATGAATTATATGGGCTCGCTTGACACGACTTTTAATAAATGATCGAGGACGTTATTACAGGGATGCACTTGTGTGTGCGGAAGCGGGTTATTGCCGCGGGGCCGGTGCCAGGCGCTCCCCGCAGCCCTCCGGCCCCGACCGGGGGCACCGGGCACCGACCGGCCCTGCCCAGCGCCTCCCGCAGGCCTCGGGGCCTCCGGGCACGGCTTGAACCCCTGGGGGATACGGAGAGGCGCGGTGCTGCCTGCTCGGGCCCTTGTATCCGTAACTTTATTCTGATCAACCACGCTCGCTGGGGCTCGGAGACACTGCCGGGCTCGGTGCGGGTGCGGTGCGGGTGCCGTCCATCTCCCGCCTAGGCTGAATAGCAATCATTATCATCTACAATCCTAAACTCACCCTCCTCAACTTCTACCTATACGCTATAATAACTGCAACCCTTTTCCTCAGCCTAAACACAATAAAGTCCTAAAGCTATCTACCCTAATAACTGCATGGACCAAAATTCCGTCCCTGAACGCAATACTACTCCTAACCCCACTCTCTCTCGCAAGACTCCCTCCCCTGACAGGATTCCTGCCCAAATCCTGGATTTGGGGAACCCGGTATTCCTGCGGGGTGCTCGGTGCAGTGTGGGGTGCTCGGTGCTCGGTGTAGTGTGGGGTGCTCGGTGCAGTGTGGGGTGCTGGGTACGGGTGCAGTGTGGGGTGCTCGGTGCAGTGTGGGGTGCTCGGTGCAGTGTGGGGTGCTCGGTGCAGTGTGGGGTGCTCAGTGCAGTGTGGGGTGCTGGGTGCGGGTGCAGTGTGGGGTGCCCGCTGCTCCCCGCGGCAGCGCCGCCTCCTCCTCCCCGGCAGATGTTTGCATCCCTCACGGAGACTTGCAACCGCTGTTGGAGACAGCTGGCAAACGCCGCCAGAAACGCGTGTCTGGGAAGTACCTATCGGTGCAGAAGGTAAAGGCGGAGCTGCAATTAGGAGGGAGCAGTTCATCTCACTTTTTAATTTGCGGCTAGCGGCGCCGGCTCTGAGCGGTGGATCCTGCAGCAAGCGCCTCTCCCAGCGGTCCCTCTCCCCGCGGCCGCGATACTGGAAGGCACTCGGAGTGTCCGGGCCGGGTGAAAGCCCATCACCCTCATTTTAACGCCCGGGTTCTCTGGCCTGAGGGACGACTCATGTCCCGGGGGAAGGAGTGCCTAAAGCAAAGTCTCGGGGCGGCTGGCAGGGATACAACGAAAGTCTTGCACGAAAAAACATCACGGCAGCAAACGGAGGGAGAGCGGAGGGAAGACAGCGAGCGTGTTATATGGGAAGCGTTAAAAATTAATAGCACTGAGAAGTGATGAGAGGTAACGGGATTTCAGGAGCTCATCACAGGAGACCAGACGTGAGGGAAAGGGCGGGAGAAGCCATCACTCGCTGAAATGGTCGCGCTGTCCCGCGTGGCTGTCGGTTTGGGCATCCCTCTGGCAGGGTGTAGGCATTTCCTTCCTCTCTGCCTGCGCCGGGGACTCTGGCTGGGAGCTGCTGTCGGAACGAGAGAGCCCGCAGGCGTCGGGGCTGTGACAGCGCTGGTGTAGGGCCTTGTCGGGACCGGGTGACAGCGGCCTACGGTACTGGGCTTTCCCCCAGCGCACACGCCCCGAGTAGAGCGACCCCTTCGTTACCCCGCGGAGAGCTCAGAGCTCTTCCTTTTCCCCCTCCCAGCGGCCACTCCGGCCCGCCCGCCGGCCGTGGGCTTCCCCTTGTAACCTGCGTCCCCCCTGTGGCACTGCGGTGCGGATCCCGCCCGCGTCCATATGTCCACATCCATATGCATGCGTCCCGCGGGCAGCAGCTGCCGGCCGGGAGTGGGGTGCGGGCGGTGGGGTGGCCCCCGGCCCCTCTTTTGCTTCCCGTACCTCCCCTGCCTCCCTCCCTCCATCCCTCCCCGCAGTCTCGGGGTGCCCACGGCTATTGCAGGGCGCGGAGTGGGGCCGGCCCCTCGGGCGCTTCTACGGGGAAGGAAATTTTTTCCTCTGTCCGTGGTGACGCTCGCTTGGGCTGGAGACGGACCGCAGCGGGCTCCTTTTGCGAAGTGCCGCGACAAAGCAGAGGCGTCGGAAAAGTAGGGAGGATGCTTTGGGCACTCTGGGATTGCACAGCCGGGAACTTCTCCCGCGATATCTTCTGCACCCCAGAGAAGGCACATGACAGGGACCGAGGCAGGGTAAACCCAGCCGCCTCTACTTCCCCTGAGCCGGGAAATCCCAGAAACAGCTGGTTTTATTTCCGCTTAGCCTGGAAGTTCCGCGCACGGAAGGGAGTGGGGTTTAAAACCGAGGGCTCTGTGAGAGAAGGAAAGGAAAGCCAAAAGCTGTGTGCGAAGGGAGTTGTCGGGAGCGGCCCGCGGTGCCTCTCACGGCTTGGGCAGGGGCCCTCCCGCCCCGCTCCGCGGCCGCGCAGCCGGCGCCCGCCTCTCCCCACGCGTGTGCGCAGCTGCTCGCTGCCCGCGGGGGTTTCGGCCCGGGCCCGAGCTCGGGGCGGCTGCCGAGGAGAGGCTCCCATTCCCTATTGACATGGTCCTGCAGCACTTTTTAAATGTCGTTTTCGCGGAGTTTATACAGTTCCGTCACAAATTCCTGCCTGCATGAAGGACTGAGCCGAAAGTGCGGCGGATCTCGGCCAGGCCCCCGCGCACGGGGGGAACCTCGCGCCCCCTGAAGCCAGCTGACATTTGTCTTTTAATTGTTCACCGTGCTGTCCGTGGCAGCGATCCAGAGGTTAGCTATTGAATCTCTTCCTAAAAAGTCCTTTCCTGGAGGAGAAGGAGCCCAGCCGGCTTTGGCTTCCAAAACATGTCCCGAAAAGGGGGGCCGCGAGCTCGCGTGAATCCCCTGCTCTTTCTTCCAGCGCCCCAGACAAAACCAGCCTAACCAAGCGGACAGCGTTGGGCTCTTTTCCCTGCGATTCCACTTTGACGGTGCCAACTGCAACTGGTGGCCAGCTGGGTCTCCGTGCAGAAGTAAATTAACTGGAAAGCCTCAGTCGGTGCTGCGGTGAACTGGAAAAGGGGCCGGGGACCGGCGGAGCACGGGCGGCAGCCCGGGGGCGCACGGCAGGGCGCGGGCAGGGGCCGGGGCCGGGCTGCCGGCGAGCGGGGCTGAGGGTGTGTGAGCCCCCGGCCGGGCTCCGGCGGCTCCCCGCCAAACCCGGGGATCCGGACCCCGCGCTATTTTCATTTCTCTCCCGCCGCCCCGCAAAACGCGCGGGGATATCGCAACGGCGTGAGCCGGCAGGGCCGAGGCAGCTCCCCGGCAAACGACCGGCCTTTCCCTTCCTGCCTTTACAACTAGTCGGGAAAGACGGGGCTGGGAGTGTCGGTGGACGATGGGCAGCCCCCGGTACCCCGGCCAGGGAGAGCCGGGGCAGCCGAGGCAGAGCGCCGGGCTCGTTCCCTCCTCCCGGCCCCGGCATTGTGTAAGCCGAAAGAGGAATAAAACCCTGCTCTACCTTTTTTCTTTTTTTTTTTTTTTTCCTGTTTAGAAAATTATTCTCAAATAGAATCATTTATTTATTTGTTTCCTCCAGAATAGTTGGCCCTTTTTCTCTCTCATATCAGAGATTCTGTTTGCTCTGCTGGTCCTTAGGAAGAAAAAAAAAAAAAAAAAAAAAAAAAAAAAAAAAAAAAAAGAAAGCGATTGTTTCTGGACTGTTTAGATATGGAAATGATCGCGTCAGATAATGAGTTTCAATTTAAACCAGTTCTGGTATTGGGTCTATTTGTTCTAGACACTTAGCCGGGCTCTTATTTTATCCACTGTTTTCTTCTTGGAAAGCGGTTTATTTCCCATAATAATGGTAACACTCTGCCGTTAATAAAGCCCTGCATTGCCCGCCTCTGAGAAAGTTGAAACAGCCTAATTTAGGCTGAGTGGCCGGGTGGAAAATACCTGCCCGCTCACGTCCCCAAACAACCACGGCTCATTTTATTTGTATCCTTCTTGATTTCCCACAGTAAAATAGTCAACTTCCAATCTTAAAAAAAAAGAAAAAAAGCGCTCAAACAACAAAAGTCTTCAAACAAACCAAACAACAACAAAAACCTTACTACTGAGAATCAACAAAAAATTATCTCTTCTCTTTTTTTCCTCCCCTTTTCCGTGGTTTCATTATTTAATCTCTGATAAAATTAGATTATCTGTACCCTTTAGTGAAGGCAGCAGACGTCTTTAAACTGGTTTAATTGATTTATCGTTTTGTTGTTTTGTTTGTTGTTTTTTTTTTTTAACAGAAAGTGCATTACATTTAACTGGTCTTCCAAAGGGCTTTTCTTCTCTTTACAAACAGAATTATTTTTAATATAAATTAATAAATGTTAAGATGCTATATCACGATATATCATCGTTATTAGCTTAAAAAAAAAAAGAAAAAACAATTTACATTCTCTAGTATTCCGTATGATACAAAAGAAAACACACTTTAAATTCAAATACAGCAACTAAATGAATTTTATACTTTGACTGACAGTGGTTGTGACAATTCCCACCAGCTACTTTTTCAACGCGCGGTTGATTGGAAACGGTGTAAATGAAAGCAAACTCTGTCCCTCCGCCCTCTCCCCCCCCCCCCCACCCTCCGCCCTCCCTTGCACGACGACCGCAACAGAAAGTGTTTCAAAAATACTAATAAATAGCACGCGGGGCCGCTGCAGTTTCGGCCCGAGGGAGGCACCGGTGGCGGCCACGGCGGCTTTTTCCTCGGCGGTGCCCCCGGTGCTGCCGGAGAGCGCGGGGCGGGCGGGACGGCTGCGCCCTCGGCCCCCGCTGTACAAAAAAAAAAAAAAAAAAGAAAAAAAAAAGAAAAAAAAAAAAGAATGTATATTACATTTTAAATATTCACAGTAAGGAACGCCTATGGTCGCGGTGACTCACGGTTTATTTACAAAGAGCCGGCAAAGACGCGGCCGCCGCACGGCCGGGAGCGGGGCCGGGGTCGGGCCAGCCCCGCCGCTCCCCTCCGCCCGCCACCCTACAACAACAACAACGCGCGGCGCGGGGTCCGGGCGCGCCCGCCGGGGCCCGCTGCCCGCAGTCCTCTCTGCTCTCCCTCCGGCGTCTGCTCCTCCTCCCGGGCGCGTAGGGTCTAGAAAAATAGATCTGTACATCTCCGAAAGCGGCGGAGGGCGACGCAGGCTAGACGGAGGCCTCCCCCTCCGGGGGATGCAGCAACAGCCCGCCGCCCCCCGGCTTGTGTTTCTTCAGGAGCTGCGTTATCTTCTCATCGTCCGAATTGGGGTCCAGGGGCTTGTTGTAGTCATCGTCCTCCTCCTCGTTCTCCGAGGCGCCCTTCAGCCGCTCCGTCTCCGAGTCCTGCTTCTTCTTTGCCGTCGCCATCTCCGCCGCGTGCTTCTTCCTCCACTTGGTCCGTCGGTTCTGGAACCAGACCTGCCCCCGCCGCCACCGTCACCATCGCGGGCACGGCCACCTGCGGCGGCGGGACCGGGCCGCTCCCGCCCCGCTGCCCCGTCACTGCCCATCCCCGGCGTGCGGCAGCGATCCCCGCTTCGCCGCCCTTTGGGCAATTTCCCCACAACGAAAGCGGCCGATCCCCGCGGCACCGCGCTCCCGGCAGCCGCCGACACCCGGCCCGGCGCGGGCCGACAGCCGTGCCCAGCTCCCCCGAGGCTCCCTGCCATCCTGCCTGGGGCGGGGATACACACATTTGGGGCTGACGCCTTCCCCAGCCCCCCTGCCCCGCCAGATGTATTTACTCTCCGGCAGGGCGCTGCCAGAGGAGGGGGGCATTTTCATTGTAGAAGCTGCAATAATTTATTCGCAGCCATCGGGACGTATTTGCGGTGACAAAGGAGGCTCTGCAGATCAGACTGAAAGCGTGAGCACCGCCGAGGGGCCCCTCTGGCCCAGTCCACCAAGCAAACGCCTCTGCATGCTCTCGGGGAGCTCAGCCCGCTCTCCCAACCCCTCACACCTCCGCTTTGACCAAAACACAGAGTTTTTAACCAAAACGTAAGAGTGCGGGCGCGGCAGTGTGACACCCTAACATCCCCCTTTCCCGGCTTTCCCAGAATGCTGGCCACCCCCATGGTGTTCAGAGCTTCTCAGTCTTACTTGGGTTTGCTCGGTTCAATTTGATCGGTTTTTAAAATGGTTTAAAACTACTTTCTCGGCCCCGCAGTGAGGCAATAAAGGGAGAAATGCCGGTGGTTGCCGGGGAAGCCCTCGCCAGCCCGCAGCATCTCCGGCTGGTTCAGACGGGACCCCGTTTCCGCGGTGGGGCCCTTTTGTTCCCCGCTCCTCCAGCCCCGCACCACTCGGTGCGTGAGCCATTGCTCTCACCTTTACTTGGCTCTCCGTCATCCCCAGGGAATACGCCAGCCGGGCTCGCTCCGGGCCCGCCAGGTATTTCGTCTGTTCAAAAGTCTTTTCCAGAGCGAAAATCTGCTGGCCAGAAAAAGTGGGTCTTGTATGTTTTCTCTTTCCGTCCTTATCCAGCAAAATTGAGCCTTGATCTGGCGAAGGGAGGGGGGGAGAGAAAGGGAAGGCAGGGACAGACAAGTTAATCTACGGATTTGGGAAAGCGCTTCACTCTCAAGCGGCCCCAGGGGACGGAGGGGTCTCTGCGCGGGGGGTGCGTGTGTAAGAAAACTACTGCCTAAGCCAAGCGACGGCTCTGGCCCTTCGGCTCTCCTTGATTATTTTTGATTATAAAATCTGAGCGGGCAAATGATTTTTTTTTTTTTTTTAAAGCCACGGCTGGTGCAAGCGGGTGGTAGCAGAAAGTCCTGCTCGGGGAAAGTTTGTGCGCGCCCCTAAAGCCAACCCCGGCCCCGAGAGTCCCCAGCAGCGGCAGCGCGGCTAATTTCGCCTCGGAGGGTTTCGCTTTTCGCCGGCGATAATGGGCGACATATTACAGAGTTTTGCGCTGACCGAGGGGACGGAGAAAGCAAAATGAACTTAAGAAACGAAAACAAAAGAAATCGAGGCAAAGCCAGCCCCCTCGGCTACGGCCGGGCCCTGGGCGGAGGGGCAGAAGGGTCTCACAGCGATGCCAGGGCGCGGGGACTCCCTAGCACGGGGAGCGGACTGCCACCGGGGCTCCCCGCGCCCTCTCCCCCCTGCTGCCCCGCGACGCCGGCTACTCACGGGGGGCGCAGGCGAGGCGGGCGTCCCTCCACGGCGGGCTCTGCATCACCCCCGGCCAGAAGATCGGCGTCCGGCCGGGCAGCTCGGCCAGCGGCTTGGGGTAGCGCCCGGCGGCCACGGCAGCCGCGGCGGCGGCGGCCCCAGGGCTGAAGTAGAGGGCGGGCGGCGGCGGCGGCGGAGGGCTGAGGCTGCCGAAGCGGGGCAGCCCGGCCAGCAGCCCGGCGGGCGCCGCCGAGGAAGCGGAGGGCGAGGCGGAGGCGAGCGCGGCGCCCGGCAGGGGCATGGAGGGCCGGCTGAGGATGTCGTTGATGCCGTGCGGGGTGGCGGCCGAGAGCTGCGGCGGGGCCGTGCCCAGCGCCGAGAGCCCGCCCGCGGCGGCGGCGGAGGCGGCGGGCGCCTTGAGGCCGGGGGAGCCGAGCGGCGGCGAGGGCGAGGCGGAGGCGGGCGAGGCGGAGGCGGAGGAGGAGGAGGCGGGCCCGGCGGGCAGGGGGTACGCGGGGTACAGCGGTGCCTTCATCTCGGCCATGCTGTGCAGGGCGGCCAGCGGCGGGCTGCCCAGCAGGAAGGCGCCCTGCCGGGGCGCGCCGTCCATCTGCCCCAGCGCCAGCATCCCCGTGCCGCCGCCGCCGCCGGCCCGGGGCGGGGGGCCCGGACGGCCCCTAGAGCCGCGGGGCCCCGGCGGCCGGCCCGGGGGTGCCGCCCGCACCGGCGACGCGCATCCAGCCCGCGGGGGCCGCCGCCTCTAGCGGGGAGCTACGCGCCCGAGCGGCGGCCCCGCCGTCCCGCCGGGCATCGGGGCTGCGCCGCGGCGGACGCTGCCGGGGCGGAAAGCGGCGGTGCTGTCGGACACGGCTGTTCGCGTGTGTCTGCGCAGCGGCCGTGCGCCCGCACCGATGCACCGCCGCTCCCGCTGCCCGCCGGGGGCTCACAGCGGCGCGGGGGCCGCGTTCGCCGTCCCTGCCTCCTCCCCGGCGCCCCGCATCGCTCCCGGCGCGGTTCCTGGCGGCTGCTGTCGGGGCTGCGGGCGCGGCTCGGGGCGCACTGCCGCGCCGCCCCGCTCCTGCCTCCTTTAGCGGGGGCACGGCCGGCAGCGGGCGCGGCGGCGGCGGCGGCGGCGGGGCGGGGGCGGGGCGGCTGCCGGCCCTGCCCACCCGCGCCGCGCCCGCCCTGCCGCCAACTTCGGGCTCGCCCGGCTCCCCTCTGCTCTGCTCTCCTGGCTTTTCTTCTATCTTCCCCTCTGCTCCTTTCCCCCTCTTTTTCCTTTCCAGTTTTCTTTTCCCTCTTTCCTCTTCTTTATCTTTTCCCTTTTCCTCTCTTTCCTTTCTCTTTTCCTTTCTTTTTACTTTTCCCTTTTGTTTACCCTTTTTCCTCTCCTCTTTCTTCTCCCTCTTTCTCCCTTTTGCTTTCCTTTTTTGCCTATCATTTTTTCTCTTCTTTTTTCCTTTTCTTTCTTGCTGTCCTTTTTCCTTTGTTTTTTCCTTTCTCTTTTACGTTTTATTTTTATTTTTTAATTGTAGTTTATTTTTCTACATTTGATTTCTTTTCCTTTTACTTTCTCGTTTCCTTTCCTTTTTCATTTTCTCTCTCCTTCTCTTTTTCTTTCCCCTCTCTCATTTAATTCCTCTGTTTTCCCCCATCGTTTTATCTATCCATATTTCTTTCTTTCTTTCTTTCTTTCTTTCTTTCTTTCTTTCTTTCTTTCTTTCTTTCTTTCTTTCTTTCTTTCTTTCTTTCTTTCTTTCTTTCTTTCTTTCTCTCTTTCTTTCTCTCTTTCTTTCTCTCTTTCTTTCTCTCTTTCTTTCTCTCTTTCTTTCTTTCTCTCTTTCTTTCTCTCTTTTTCTCTTTCTCTCTCTTTCTTTCTCTCTTTTTCTCTCTTTCTTTCTTTCTCTCTTTTTCTCTTTCTCTCTCTTTCTTTCTCTCTTTTTCTCTCTTTCTTTCTCTCTTTCTCTCTTTCTTTCTCTCTTTCTTTCTTTTTCTTTCTCTCTTTCTTTCTCTCTTTTTCCCTCTCTTTCTCCCTTTCTCTCTCTCTCTCTTTATCTCTCTCTCTCTTGGGAGCGACTCCAGAGAGCAGAGCCGCTCGAGTCCCGGTCGGGCCGGGCCTGTCCCGGTGTTTCCTTGGGATGCGGGAGGTGTGAACTGACTCGGCCCTTCCCGCACGCCTCTGGGCCGTGTGGATGCTCTCTGTCCCTGCTGGAACCGCTCTCTGTCTCTGTTGGTGCCGCCGTGCCCGGCCCCTCCGGCCCGGCACTGCCCGGAGCTGTACCCCCGAAGCCCCCTGGGCTTTTGTGCCCCCCGGCACCCCCGGCTGCTCACGGCAATTCCCGTAGCCTAAGGCTGCAAGGGGAAAAAAATCCTATTTGTCCCCTAAAGAGCATTCCACGGAAGAGTGATGCAAAATCACCCTGAACAATTTTTTCCCTGTACTGTCTGTGCCCGTGTGTTGTACCTGCGGGGAACTCTATTTTCCTCGAGCGTGGAAAAACGGGATGATGTGAAAATTAATTTTATTTTAATTACAAATCTTAGCTAAAGCGGAGGAACGTTGGTCCTCTACCTGCAACGATGTTTCCTTCTATTTCTAAATAATCCCTTGTTGCTCTGAATTGTTTTAGTTTGCATTATAAATTTGCTGAATACACTTGGAGAAAGGGCGCGTAGGATCTTGCCTCGCCTTAACTTTGGCGCAGCCACACGAAGGGCACCTCCGGGAAGCTCGAGTTAAACCTCCGAGTCTAAATTTTTTTTTTTCTTTGTCCTCTTGTCACTTCGCAAATATTCTAAAAGAAACACCAAAAAAAGTGCTTTCCTGCTGGTTGCAGAGGAGCCAGCGAGCGCTCGGCCGCGGCCGCCCCGCACGGCCGGCCCCGCAGCCCCGGCGGCGCCCAGGCTCAGCTCCGGCAGCGGCCGTGGGGAGCGGGGAGCCGCCTCTCAAAGAGACCGATTTGCATTTGAATTAGGGGGGAGAGAAATTGAGAGAAATGCTAAACCGCTTTTGTAAGTGCTGAGGCAGGCGCGGAGCGGCCCCGCTGCGTGTCCAGCACCCAAGGGAGCCTCTTTTCCTCCCTGCTGCAGAGGAGACGGTGCGGGGGCAGGGGCTCTCCCCCGGCCCGGACTCACCGCCTCCCTCCTCGCAGCGCCCCAAGGGAGCTCTGCCAGGGCCGGGCACCGGCAGCGGCGGCAGCTTCGGCCGCGGGTCTGCGCTGGCGCGGGGGGAGCGGGCCCTGAGCCCGCAGCGCGGTCCTGCCGGGCCGGCCCGAGCTGCGGCACCGCCCGGGGCTGTGCGGGCTGCGGGCACTGCCAGCCCCGCGCTCGGTCCGACGGTACCGGCGGTACCGGCCCTTTCCCGGCCCGGCCGGGAGTTCGCCGCCCGGCACCTCTCGGCTTGCTTCTAGCGGAAGCAAAACAAAACAATCCCTCCAACACAAGAGCTTTTCCTCCTTTCCTACTGTAAGAAAGTGATGGCATATTGAAAAATACGAGTGTTTATTTGGGGGTCTCCTCGTGCAACTTCTTCCCTAAAGATAGCATCGCAGGTGGGATGGCGCCCAGAGGGCTGCCCCTGCATGAGAAACGGATTCAAAAGCAGACACCAGAATTACCTTCTCTCTGTCTTTAACAACGGAAATATTCGAAAATATTAATATTTGGTTCCTTTTCCATACTCAGCTTCTGTTTTCCCTAAGCTAGGGCAGTCAGTCCCTAAGCCAATGTAGTGAGGCAAAGTAACTCGGGAGGCAGCCGGGGCTGGGCTGCGCCGCTCAGCAGCTGAGCAGCGGGTGGGGGACACCGTGAGCACCCCAGGCAGCCGTGGGGGTGAAAGCCACCCCAGCAACAAACTTCACTAAGAGGGCGAGCAAGCGGCAGTCTGGAAACACCGCAGCCGAAGCACTCCTTGAGCAGATGGGGTCCCTGACCGGACCCGCTGCAGCCGGGGCTGCTCACCAATACCCGGCTGCATTTCTCCACTTCCGCGGGGTCTCATCGTAAGCGCTTCGCCGCTTCAAACAGGGCAGCCACGAGTCCGGCAATGAAAGAGAGAACAGCCGCCAGGGCGAGCGCGGGCTGCGGGGAGAGGAGGAGCGAGCGGCCGGCCCGCGGAGAGCAGGGCCGAGCGGCAAGCCGGAGGGGGCCAAGCCGCGAGAGGAGAGCAGCTCCCTCAGAACCCCATCGGGGCCCGGGCCAGCAGCCCGCAGAGCCCCGGGGACGGCAGCGTGGCAGGGACAGTGGGGTCCCGGGCTGCGAGGGGCGGGGGCTGGGGGCAGGGAGGGGCTGAGCTGCGATGGGGAGCCCGGCCTCCCCGGGAGGAAGTAAAGACGCGTGAATGAATTCGCAGGTACACAGGAGAAGCGTTGTCAAAAAAAGGAGAAGAAAAAAAAATAGAAAGAAAGAAAAAATAAAAGCTGTTTTGCTCATTCAAGGCATAGTAAGTACGAGTGCTGGAGCAGCTATGCCTCCAAAATTCACTTCCACCAGAATGGTCCCAGCGTATCTGAAAGGGAAAAAATATCCCAACCAAACCGTAAGGACACCTAGAATTAAAAGGTCCAACGTGCTTAAGCATTGCAGGGTCAGATGTTCTTCAAGCTGCAGAGACGGAACCCGCACTGCAGCATCGCGCCGGGTGCTGCCCTCGAGGGAAGGGCTGCTCTGCCCCACAGAGCTCCTCCAGCCCCCAACAGCAGAGACAGTGAACCCCACCTTGCCCAGCTTTTTCCCTAATAAGTCATCGTGGCTGTGAGAGGAGCCTGTCTGAACTAAATGAAGCAGTCACTTTATTTAGCAAATAAAATATTTTGACACTACCATATGTTCCTCATTGCAAGCAAGCAGCCCGTTAGTTTCCTAAAGTGGTGGATAGGTATATAGACACCTTTTTGTTGTAGCAGCACTGTAAAGCCATTGAATCATTTGTTGTCTGCCCTACATCGTGGGAAGGAGCTGAGCCAGGAAAGCATAATGTTCTTCTGGGCGCTAATTCGAACTCTTAATCAAGATCTGATCACCAAAAAGGAAGACAGAGCATAAAAACGCTATAAAGATTGAAATTTTTTTCTATCTTGGCCATAACTCACCCCACAAATGTGTCCATTATGACATTCACTCTAGCAGGAAAATTGTGATGTTGTTGCAAGATTCTCTACAGCAGAGCTGCTGCCAATGATGATGAATAATCTCGGTCCATATGCTAGCTCTATACATCTCTACAGCACCAGCCTGCTCTCATCCTCTTTCTGCTTCCTCAAAAACACGGAATATTTGAAGAACAGTAAAAGTTAATTAAAAATAGTTAATAGGTTAATCAGACTTGGTCTTATATTTATCTAATGCAGAGCACTGATTCTTTAGTGATGTAGCCTGAGGCATTACCACGAGCCAAGAAAATGAATCAGACATTTAATGGAGATGTGGAAACGGAAATTTCTTGTAAGACTACAAAATCGGACGCCAATAATACACTAAAATATAATAAATTTATCATTAAAATTCCACGCATGAAATGCCATCCTGTGTCCTTCTGCTAGGTGATAAACTGAGACAAAGCTGGCCAGAAAAATTTTCAGGAGACTGTCCTTTGGGTACATCTCACCTGCTTTTTAGCATTCTTGTTCCAGAGTGTCTGCCCGCAGACCTCTGGTGACAGCTTAGGTCAGAGGCGTCACTTAGCGGGAGATCCCACTGCGGGCTCCCTGGGCTGCTCTTGAGAGTGCCAAGGCCCATGAAACGCTGCCAGCTCTCTCTGGGGGTGTGCTGGCCTCGCCCTAGCACTGGCACCGCTCTGGGTTACTTACTTGTGACCGCGCAGGGATGGTTTGTGCGGGGAGCGGCTTTCCCTCTCCAGCCGCTGGCGGATGCTGCGAGCTCTGCCTTCCCCGGGGGCTCCCAGTCCCTTCTGAGGACACGCTGTCGTCACTTGGCCGCGCTAACGCTGCGGTCCGCGCATTCTGTCCGAATTTCTCTTTGCATTTACACTGAAGCGTATCCAGAGTAACTGGGAACGGAGGCTGAGGCTGAGTGGGAGCAGGACACGGTCATTGCCTTTTAAAAACAGCTGCAAAGAGGAGGGTGTTCTGCACTCACCTCTGCTACCACTTCAATATTTCTTTTGCTTTTCTTAAGTGAAATGCTCAAGCATTTTCCGTATCCTCAGGAAGGCAAAATATTTTTCTCGTTTCTGGAACATTGAGAATATTTGCTGCTGAAACAGAATAGTTACTTTTACTTTTGATTTGTGATCGTTGGTTCAGCCTGACCCCTGCTGGGGGAAGCTAGGACGAGAGGATTACAATTGCAGAGAGTCCATCCAGAGTCCACAGGTTCACCCGAAACCATTCCTGGTGCAGTCCTGTTCCGAGACCCATTCCCACCCCAGGCCCATGCTCTGCTCAGGCTCTGCCCACCCCGCACGCTTCCCTCTGGGCAATACAAGCCTTACCTGAAGCTTGTCCAGCTTCCACCTCCAGGGCCTGTCACCAGCTCCACAGTTACACTGCGTTGTAGAAACATCACACACCGATTTAATATGGCCACAGGGGTCTCCTGCAGGTGCACCCACCTCTCTGCTGGCATCCTGGCTCCAAAGCCCTGCTAGCAACAGCCCTGTGGCATTACTGATTACCAGCCCTCCGTCTATCCTAATTAGCGCAGAACAGATTTCTCAACATTCCCATATTTGTGTATTCCCGTGTGGTGCTCCCAAACACTGCAGCCAGCACAGATGTGCCCGTGATGTGACCTGGCACTCACACAAGGCATTTCCCTCTGACTTGCTGAGGACTGAAGGCCTTGTGGTAGGGATGGCCCTTCTCTCCATCTGGGAGCAGCAGCAATGGGATTGCTGCTGCCTCTGCACACCTCAGTCTGTAGTGTGATGGCTGGTGAGAGGCCTCCTTCACTTCCAGCTGGGAATTCTGTGGGGACTGGATGCATGTAGCTGATCAGCCCCAGGCAAAGAAACTATTTTGGAAACCTGCTGCAAACAGTGATGCCAAAGTGTTCCTGCCATAGGCCAGGTGTGCAACAGCAGGGGCAAGAAACACTGGTGCTCCATCTCCTTCATTCATCTTTGCCTAAGGGCTGTGAAGGTGCCACTCTTCCAAAGAGTGGTACCTTCCTTTTCCCTTCCATTGAACATTGCTGCACAGAAACTTCCCACTCTGCAGTGTGTGTGTGCATATGAGATGTGGATAAAGACATCAGTTTAAATCCAACAGAAGTTCACCCATCACCCCCCAGCCCTGGCTGACCAGCTGAACCTCCCAAGCACTTGCAGGACAGTGAGTGCCCCCACAACTATTGGATATGGATCCAGGCACTGCCCTGGCATCCAAGTGAGGGATTTCTTGATGTGGATAACCACATATACTCTACGGCTAAGATTAATGTCTGGCATTACTTCAGTTCCATATTAGCAGCAAAAATGTATGGAAATCTAATTGGCAAAGCTGGACCTTTTATGCAGTTTCTTTCACTCTGTGAGACAAATATATGTACACTAGGCCATCGCTGCTATTGATCTTTAAGCAGCCCCACCATGGAGATCAGCAGTGAGAGCTTTGCTTAGGAGCTGTTGGCACAGGGTGGTCCAGTGTCAGGGAACTGAAAATCATTAAACTGATGATCTAAATGGGGGTGGGAGGGGGAAAGCAGTGCAACGGCTATCATTATGTGCATAATTTTATGATTCTTAGAAAATCATATTTCAGCGTTTTCCATCACATCAAAGGCTGACAGGGTTGCATTGATTAGCAGATTCAGCCCAAAGGGTGGAGAAAACCACTGATAGCGGTATACTTCGTACCACGACTTTGTTTAAGAAAAGATCTTGCTTTCTCCGTTTCAGTTTCAGTGTTAGGGAAATGAGCCGAGGAATATCGGCGGTGTCAGGAGCACGGGGAGCTCGGGGAGCTCGGGGAGCTCGGGGAGCGGGGCTGGGACGCGGCGCGGCTCGGGGAGCGCCCGGCGATTCTGGGGCCGGTTCCCGGCGATTCTGGGGCCGGTTCCCGGCGCTGCCGTGCTCGCTCCGGCAGCTCCACCTAGCGCTCGCCGGCCGCTGGAAACCGCAGGAAGGTACAAATCTATTTGTGCAGTCAGGAAGGAGAGTGTGCGTCTGCCTGCCCCATGCCAGGGGTGGCTGTTGTGCAGTAATGGAAGGTGCGAGAGCATCTCCCTGGATGGGTCAGGGCTGGAGCTTCCACTGCTGCTTCTGGTGTGCAGAATTCCTGCCTTTGGAGCAGAACAGCCTGGAGCAGAACAGCCTGGCAGTACACTGAGCAGCAGGAAAGAGTTACTTCCCTCCCTCCCCTCCCTCCGAGGTTCGGTGCCATCCAGCCCTGCAAACTCCAGCTCACTGGCCCCAACAGCAGCATGGGGTTTGTTAGAGGTAATTGCGAGTGCTGCCCTATAGACCGAGGGGATGTGGTGGCTTCTGTCAGGCTCCACCCCATTCTCTGGCAGAGAAGATGAAGTGCTACACACGACAGGGGCAGCAGGCTCACAGCTGGGGATGACCCTGTGCAGGGAAGCACAGGATGGCTGGACCTGCTCTCCAGAGGTCTGAAGGAGCTGCTGAGGAAGCTGGAAAAGATTTTTCTGTAAGAAGCTGAATTCCTAGGGGAACTGTTCAGTGTTTTAGGGTTTTTTTCCCCTCTTGCTTTTCCCTCTCTAGTGAAGGATCAGAAATGTAGACCACTAAAAAGCCTGCATCCAGAAGGGGCAATTTCCCACTGTGAGAGTTTGAATCCCAGTTCTTGCCTCAGTTTGCAGTGGCAATGTGAAGAACTCCTGGGATAAAGCACACTACTGTTTCTTGCCCGACAGAGGAAACTGTCATTTTTCTACATGTTTCTCAGTCCTCTCTATCAGCTCCTGCTCTGATTACATTCACACTTTCCTTTTCATCTCTCACAACCAGTGATGTCAAGTCATTTTGTGCAGCTTGTATGAACCTCTAGTGGCACTGGGGACAGGACAGCAGGGAATTCTTGGCTGTAATGAGATACCCAGGTAATTTCTTCCAGTACTATGTTTGGCTATGTGACATGAGGGCATGAAGGATGCTGTTCAGAAAGCACCGTGCTGGTACAGCAGCTGGCTAAAACTGAGTCTTCTTGTGCTGGCAAACAGGGAATTTCTTTAGTTTGCAATTACATGAAAAAAAAAAAAAAAAAAAACCTGGATCAGAGAGTGAGTGAGCCTGAAGATATGGTTCTGGACTTCTTTCTCTTGTTTTGGCTTTACACTGCAGACTTTAGGTAAGCAGACATTTGTCTGGCACAACAATAGAAGCAGTAGAAAGCCCCTTGCTATTGTTGCTTTCCATTCCCATTTTGGGTCCTGCTCTTCTGGCAGTAGCTGACTGAGGACCAGCCAGTTTGGTCACAGCCCGCAAAAGAGCTAAAAATGCTAAAAGGTGGAACTGATTCCTCTTTTGAGCAACTAGTACCCATTCCTCCTGGTGTTACAGACCCCTCCTTCTTTGTGATCAAGGCAGACAGCCAGCTGGGGGGCTTGGGGGGACAGGCAACACAGATGGAGCCCAGATGCCTTTGCCCATTTAGCACACAGACCCAGTCTCTAGAAGAAGCTTTCCAGGATCAAGTGCCTTCCCAATAAATCTGGCATTTTCGGGTAAGAAAAAGAGGAATAAGAAGAACTTCCTGGGAGCTGCTTCTGCTGGTGACTTAGGGAGAAGAAAAGTGATATCAGAAATGGGAGAGATATATATCCAAAAGTCACTGGTCAAGATTTATTGACTCACTTTTTCTTGACTCTTCAACTACAGGGAAGATGCTTCTCTCAACAGGTATCCCCCTAGTAAAAACCTCAGGATCTCGTGTAACACAGTTCCAGTGCACAGGGTTTGGAAAAAGATGGAAAATATGTATAACCAGCTGGTAATTTCTAGGGTATTTTTACAGCTCTACCACTGGAAGGTAACTTTCAGAGAATGCTCCTAAGTGAATATGTAGGAACACCTTTGTAAAGTACAAGATGTACTTCAGTCTGAAGACTACCACAGCAAAGTGGCAGCAAACCAAGACTTTACAGGGCAACCTTTGCAGATCGTGACTGTAATACTTGGCTTAATTGCATCCTGTCGGCTGCTCACCACTTATAAAATACACTCTGAGTGGGCCATAATGCTCCTCCTGTCCTTTGAGATAAGATAGTTAGATGGTATTGCTGGCAAAACAGAGTGATATTTCATAAACTGCTAAAAATCAATGGTGATATGCCTGATCATACCTTAGATGAACTTTTCTCATGAACTGAAATGTAATAGAGTGGGTAATACAGGAGCTCAATTAAATGAAATTATATAAAACCTATTGAAAGCAACACAAAGAGGAGGGGAGCAAATCCAGTGACAGAGAGCAGGGACAAGTGCAAGCTGTGCTCTGTGCACCACAAACCCAGTAAACAGTAAATACCTCCTGTGGAAATTACTCTAACCTGAGATTGGGAGATATTGCTGAAACTGTCAAAGAGCTTTTGCCTCGGCCTAAGATGGCAAAATTCCCACAGATGGGACCAGGGCTCAGCCTCATATCTGGCCTGTGGGGGAGCACGTGAGTGTTGCCAGATGATAAAATGGGGATTGCTCATAGTGTGGTAGGAAAGCACTTTCTCTGAGAGTCTGTCCATCAGAGAGCATCATGGTCTGCTCAGTTACACAGGAAAAGCCAGAGTGACCTGGGATTGAAGAGGGCAGTGAAGTTGGGGCACAAACATGGCTGCCTTGACCTCATACAGAAGGGATTATCTCTTGCAGCTGGCAGTAAATTGCAGGCAGTTGTGGTGTTAAGGCTGGTACCGACCATGTATGTGTTAACATAAATGGTCTCCACCTCCAGGGAAACCACTGGGAAGTGGCACTGGGCATGATAATTTTGCTTGGCCAAGTTTCTCCTGACAAGGAGGTGTTGCCAGACAGAGTGATGGGAGCTGTGTAGGAGGCACTCACTCTCCTCTTCCTCCTGCCTTTCCTGCTGCAGGCTGTGTGTTAGGGCTCCTGACCTTGTCCTGTGAGGGATGAGGTGTCCCAGCACCCCTGAGTCTCCCCCAGGCTGGTACCTGAAGGTGCTGGGGAGCTACTGTGTGTGGGGTCACCTGGAAGAGCTGCTGTGTATCCACTGAGGCCTTTTAAAAAGCATCTTATGCAACTTTTTGAATGATGGTTTGCTCTTCAGTCCTGCCCAAGGGTAAGCTAGTTTCTCCAAATACTTTAGACTGAATTTGTTGGGGGACAGCTGATTCTGCCAGTGCTACATTTTGTGTGACTTGACTAGAATGGAGCCAGCTCCTGTATTTTCTCTGGCAGCCACCTGTGTTTGACAGAGTGGTGCCATTTGTCCCTTTAAACAATCCAGTGGTTACCCCTTTAGCCTTTCCCAGCTGGAATTGTAAACATATAGTCCTTACCCCTGCCAAGTCTGTTTCCTCATCAGACTTGTCTCCACCTTTTTCCATGCCCACATCTCTTTGCAAAAAGAAGAGTTGCAAGTTATGGCATTCCAAAAGGAGGTTTGTATGACAAGAAAGAATCTGCATGGGTAATATAACACATAGTGCACGTGTGATTGCACAAGGAGGGTGTGTTGCAATTTCATGGCATGTTCAGACAGCCTCAACAAGCTCAAGAATGAATTTCACATCTAATGCAAAAACAGCAGCAGCTTGCCAAGCACCCACCACAAATGCACAAATGAATCCTGTTTTTGTTTCTTTTTGGTTTTGGGGTTTTTTTTGGAAAAAGTATGACCATCCCTGGGATTTTGATAGGAATAAAAAAAAAAGAATAACTCAGTAGCTGTGTAATACTCAGTCACTTGGACCAAACAGAAGGTGACAGCTGCCTAGGGCAAAGGTTCCTGCTGCCAGAGCTTTCACAGTGGTCACTAGATTATGTTCCTCAGACTCCGCTGCATAACTTGGAAATAATGAGGTCAGTTTGTTTTGTTGCTTTGTTTTTTCTGGCATACAAGTGGCCTATTTTATAAAGTTCAAATGTACAACTAATAAGCAAATAGTCGACCACAAATGCCACAGACTATGAGGTTTTTATGCCAGACTAGCAAATGAAAACAGATTACACGACATATTAACTAAACACAAAAGAACAATTCAGTGCTGTCAGTAGATTTAAATTACTAAAATATAGATATGTATGCTCTCTTCAGGATGCCTTGGCAGAGTATCACTGGCTTTTGACCCCTGTTAAACCCAGTAAGACAGTATTACAGCTCATGCTCTATTCATTTAAAGGGGGGGAAAGCAGCCTCTTTATTGGCTCATACAAGCCCATATTTCAGTGCAGCTTTCCCTTTTTCTAGCATCTGAGTCTAGAGCCTAGAGCTGGAGGAGGATTCATCCCAGAGTGCACAGGTTGTGTAATAACGAGCTTCTGACCTGGAATTTCAGCTTTAAGTGTATCCTGAACACCTGGGCTCCCATGCACTGTCTCAAGGCAGCACCAGGCAGTGTTTTGCAGCTCTTGGTTTCATCAGGGGAGCACAGGGTATTAATAGCTAGGTTTGTGCATTGGAGAACAATCATACAGCCTGATTGAGGCTGTTGTATTGCTGTTTCCTCTCCTTCTTTCTGACTTGGGGTTGTCCTCTTTAAAATTATTTAGGGATGCAAAAAAATTATAAATTGATTGAAAGCAGCACATTACAATATCGTTCATAATTGATATTATTTAAGAGGATACTGAACTGTTGCTGACAAGGCCTGGCATTGCTATCTGTGCTGACCAGTAGGTATCTACATTTTCCACTTGTCTCACTTCTGTGCATTAGTAGGAATCCATTAAAAAGTAACCCCAGACCCTGCAAACCCCTTCTGCTTCTGAGACTGCTGGCAATAGGGATCCTCAGTGTTACAACTGCAGACGTGCCTTTCTTTCTAACACGTTTTGAGACAGATACTTTCTGTTCCCCAGTTTCTGAGCAGACAGGGAACCAGTTCCTTCCATTTCCTGCTGCTGCTGCTGCAGCCATGAAGCAGCTCCACTCTGCCTCTCCGCCACACAAGGGGCTTGCTGCTGCTCAGTGGAGACAGCAGCAGCTCCATGCCGGCTGCCTTTCCAGGAGCCTGGATGCAGCTTGTGTAAGGGCTTATATAACTCTCCTAATGTCAGGGCTCCGGGTTTGCGTCTGCCTGCAGAAAACTCCTCCTTTTGTACGTAGGTCGAGGCTCAGAGCAGAGGCAGCTCCGGGCTCAGCCAGCAGCAGACGAGGCAGATCTGCCTGCTGTGGATAACCAGAGTGCAGGGCAGGGGGCAGCCTAGCCGGGCAGGTGATGTGTCCTAGCTTGGGGCAGGGGGGGAAGTGCAAGGATTTGCTTGTTAGAAGCTTCCCTGTGCTGCAGATAATGTTGAGTCGGTAGATGACGTTTGGGTTGTTTACTGGCAGCTTTGAGCCACTAAATTCATGTGGGAATACAAGGCAACACAGAGCAGCAGAAAACTCTGAGGTTCTCACACATCAAGACACTGAAATCCATCCAGGAGAGGTGATAATATTTGAATATCAGGAGAGTTGTCGGCTGACATGCTAATCCCTCTGTCCTGGGAGCACATGGAAGTTTCTGCCACACATTGTGAAACCATGCCTAGTCACAACATTTGGAGAAGTGATGTTACATTCCAGCCAGTGTAGTTACTTGCCCCAAAGGAACCTGAGTAACAGGGTGTTGATTTGGAAAATTCCCATCCGACCAGTTTAACCAGGTACTAGGCTCCCATGGCTGCAAGGTGCTGCCTTGCAGCTGAGAAGCAGGACAACCACACTCCCATGATCTGCTTCATCCATAAGCCCCTGCCCCACAACTCTTCTGGGAACCCCTTGCCTCTTTCCTCTGAGCTGGAGAGGCTTGAAATGCTTTGCTGTGATACAACTGTTTTTGCTGTCCCTTCTTGCACTTCTGAGCACTCTGTGGGTGAAAAGGTGGATGACAGGAACAGGAACACCCGGCTGGGAGAGAGGAGCAAAGCCAGGGCTGGATTCCTGCCTGATCCCGCTGGGGCCTAGTCCTTGTTTTTAATTTTCTCTCTCCCAGTGGCCCTGCCCAGAAGACTTCAGGCCTCACCCCACTGTCACCAGTTGTTCATTGCTTGCTGTACACTGACTTATCTTCTTGAATTTGCCTTGCCTCTGCTCATTAATATGCATCGAGTACTTCACCTTTTCCTTCTTTGACATTATTGCTACTTTTTTCCAACACATCATTTGCTAAACAAATATTTTTTCCTCTCAGCTTTTCTAAAAAAATTATCTTTCCCTTCACTGTTTAGGTTAAGGATGGAGCACAGATGTAGAAGAAATGGAGGTTCTTACTCTTCTCCTAGATGGGATGTAAAGATCTGCCTAATGATCTTTATGCAGGTATTGAAGGATAGACTCTGTCTCATTGACCACAGGAAGGTTTTTCCCATGGCAAAAGAAATCTGGTCATTCTAGCCCTATATTTTTCACTTCAGGTTTGCCAGGAAGGGCTGTAACAAGGCATGTACTTCTTGAGCTAGACCCAGCTGCTCCACGGTGCAAACAGGGCAGTTGGTGTCCACCCCAATGCAGGCTACTGAGGAATGTGTGGGAGCTGCATGCTGGGGGAAACAGCCCGGATGTCTGCTCCACGTGTTGCAGCAGCCATGGGCAGTGAAGGGATGGGGACCAGACAACCACTTCTTATTCTCTCTGCACAGAGAAAATAAACGTTTATGCTTTCCCCCCTGACAGCTCCTCCCATTTGCAGGGCCAACAGGCTAAATGCACATCTTGAAGTAATGGAAACGGGTTTCTTCTGAGAGCTTTGCTGGAGGAGCACTCACAAGGGAAAACTCAATAGGGGAAACATATTGAAAAAGGAGAGAATGGAAAGGACGCCTCATCACTCATCGGGGTCCCCTCTGCTCACATTGCATGGTTTAGGTTTCTGATCTGCTGGGGATCTGTTTCCCACCCTCTCATATTCTGAGCAAAGAGAGCTGAAATTTTCCAACTCAATTTACCCCGTAATATTTCACTTATGGAGAAATACATGAAAATTATACTTAGCAAGAGTAAAGTGTTGGAGGGGCCTGGCCATATGGCCATATCACTGACCTGCAGTGGGATGCTGCTTTCACCTTTCACATTATCTCACCAAGGGACACAATGCCAGAAACTGCTTCTGTGGCCTGTCTGGCCTAGCTTTGGGTCTCTGCTTTGCTTTGTGTTGGACCAGCCCTTCTCTTAGCACATTTTTGCAGTTTTTTGGGGGATGTTGCAGACATACTACCCCCTGAGACTGTCAGCAGTGCACAGGTAAAATCTTTCACATAAATGGCTGTTTGTTTGAAATACTGGGGTGTCCCCACTTCCTGGCAGAAAGACTGGAATTGTTTTACTAATGTCATAATCCATGTCCACCCACAGCATCAGTTCTGAACCATGGTGTTTACATTAAAAACATACCAAGCATACTTTCGGAGGGACATAATAATAATCTTGTTTATGTAATAAAGCTAAAAAAAATGAAACAAAACCAATTAAGGTTGGTGAAGCCAGTCACCATATGGATAATGTAAATGACTGCAGGAGTGGCTTGACACTGCTTCACAAGAGGTGCTGGCCCTGTGTTTGGAGGCACAGTAAGCCGGGGTGTGGGCATGGAAGTGACATCTAGACTGCATGTCTTTATGGGAATGCTCCCAGGCAGCCAGCTGTTGCCATGGCCAGGCCGAGAGTGGCCATACAAGAACGGTGGAGTGGCACAAGCACGGATACAGGGTGCTGCGGGAATTCAGCGCGTGTAGCTGGCCTGGCAGAGCGCTTTTCTCCACTGTGAGCTCCTAGGCAGGTGTGTTTCGTTTCTGTGTACGCTGGTGGCACCACACTTGGCAGGGCACATGGCATGGTGGGGCGGGTACGAGCCAAGCATCACACCTGTCTCCATAAATGGACACAGAGCAGGTGGGCATGAGTATCCCAGAAGGAACCAAAGCACTCTGCAGAAACCCGCGCGGGCTGCAGCGCGGACTCTGATACGAAGTTGACAGCGGGGCTGCCTGGAGATGGCTGTCCCAGGCTCCCAGGGGATTCCAGCGGCGGGCTGCAGGCACGCAGCGTCCCGCGGCCATTCTGGCATCCAGGAGAGAACAACCTGGAGCTGCACGCCTGGGTTAGGCGCTTTGCGGGTGCCCACCGCCCCAGCCGTCTGGCCACGGGCGCACGGCGCGCACCGGGCCGGGAGCCCCGCGGGCTGGGCCGCTCATTGCCCGCCCCGGGGGCGGTGCCGGCGGCGGGGGCGGAGCGCCGGGCGCACCTGAGTGAGCGACGCCGCCCGCCCGCTCCGCCCCAGCCGCGGCCGCGGGGACGCGGGCGCTTCTCCGCTCCCGGGGCGCCGGGTTCGGCTGCGCCCCCGAGCTGCGGCGGCGTCCGCAGCTGGAGCGCCGCCTCCCCGGTGGTGGGGACAGCGCCGGGCTCCGAAGAGCAGGAGGAGGAAGGAGAGCCGGCGGGCGGGCTCCGCGGCGCGGCCTCCGCGCCCTCCCCGTCCCGATCGCGGCCCCGCCTGCGCCCGCTCCCCCCGGGTGGGCGCTGCGCTCCCGCGGCGCGATGTCGGCGCGGCGGCGGCGGAGGGCAGCCACAGAGCCGGAGGAGGAAGAGGAGGAGGAGGAGGAAGAGGAGGCGGGTAGCGACAAGGTGAGAACGCGCGGGGGCGGCGGCGGCGGCGGCTTTTGGGGCAGGGGGACAGCGCTGCCTCCCGCCAGGGGCCCGGACCGCGCCGCCCGTGGGGCTCCGCTGCTTTCAGGCATCAGGGACCCTCCCGGTCCCTCCCAGGCTGTAACGCGACCGCGCTCTCGGGTGGCGGGAGGAGAGAGAGGGCCAGGTGCCAAGTTAGGGCTTGTGTGCCCACGCGTGTTTTACCCCATTGCCATTCCCCCGTGGCGAGACCGAAATGGGAGCGGCCAGGCTCTCTCCGGGCCCGCAGCGAAAGCTCAGCGCCGTGGCTGCGTGTCGTATCTCACCTCTTGACTAGGGAGCTGATGGCGTGGTGTGACCCCAGCCGCTGCTGAGCACCACCCGGCCGCTCCCTCACACCCCTCATTCCCCTCTGCCCGGTGGGATGCGGAGGAGAGTCGGGGGAAAAAGGTAAAACCAGTTGGTTGAGATAAGAACAGTTTAATAATTGAAATGAAATAGTAGCATTAATGAAAAGGGAGATGAGAAAAAAGTATATAAAACCCAAGGAAGTGCAAGTGGTGCAGAGTACAATTGCTTCACCACCTGCCCAACAACGGGCAGCAATCAGCCTTCCTCAGCCAATACCCCCCAGGAGAGCCTTTGGCCAGGTCAGGTCAACTGTTTTGGCCCCTCCTGGCTTCTTGTGCACTTCCTCACTGGCAGAGCATGGAAAACAGAAAAGTCCTTGACTTGGGCTAGGCAGTGCTCAGCGAAGCCAACACATCAGTGTGTTATCAACATCATTCTCCTGCTAAATCCAAAACACAGCACTGTAGCAGCTACTAGGAAGAAAATTAACTCTATCCCGGAGAAAACTGGGACACCGGCCCAGGCCAAGAGCACGCTTCAGTGTGGTTGGGCCAGTCCAGTAGCACTGGAGCTAACTCAGAACAGTGATCTGCTCCATTTAAAGGCTGTGTCAGCATTTCCTCAGCAACTCTTTCTGCTTTATGGCCTGTTAAGTGATAGGCATTCACCTCTGGCCTGGAAAGGACTTACAGTATGACATTTCTGCTAAGGCAAGAGGTTTTTGAAATACTAAGTCTATGCATCAGGTTCATTACAGTGGCAAAACAGCCACAGTGCTGTTCTTTTGTTTGCTGTGGAGTTAAGGCTTATCTCTACAAAAGCTAGGCACATCACCACATTACAGTTGCTAATTGTCTGAATAAAATGAAAGAGAAGGTCTCATTTGGGTAACTGGAATTCAAGTTTAGAAAAAAGCTTTCTGATGGCTAAATTGAGGTAGCAATGCGTGTGTTTTTACTTGAATCAGTAACTGCTTAAACTTGCATGGATGTTGATGTTGCAGAGTGTGTAGTCTGCCTTAAGGCATTGTGGCAAGGAACTGGAAAGTGAAACTCAAGACTTTTTATTCCATGCTTTGGTTGCTTTAATTCAAAGCCAATGAATTTGCAAATTTGTAGTGCTGTGCTACATTGAGAGCTGTGATCACATAAGAGAGTGTTTAGACTATAGCTGTGCACATTATTTCTCTGTAGATGAGAATTGAATTTAAACATGATTTCTCATCACAGTGTGCTCCAAAAGCTGTTTTTTTCTGTGGAGATACTCTGGTTTGCTTTATTTTGCAGAGTAAGTTTATTTCTGGGGTGTGCAGTGAGCTGCCTTCAAAGAATTCTTGCCATTCAAAGCCTCTGCTACCCAGACCTCCAAAGGGTACCTCTAATCTTGGTTTACCTGTGTGATTTTTGGAGAGGAAATGCTGTTCTTACTTACAGGCCTACTGTGGTTTTATTCCAGCTACTCAACAACTTAGTGTTTCATCCCATTTCAGATGATGTTGAGCAGACAGGAGGCTGGTGCTGTGTATGCAGCCAGGATGCTGGTTACAGGAGATAGATTTCAATGTGCATACATTTGTGTTCACTTGAACAACAAATATGGAAAGCCTTTTCCACTGCACAGGAGACTTTCTCATGGGTTATTTGTGGGACCCTCTGTGTTCCCACTGGAGTTGTTGAACCCATCTGCAATGTGCCCAGCACTGGTGACCCTTGTCGTGGCTCACAAGTGACAGTAGGGATTGATTTTACATATTAAGTTGGCTTTAGTGCCATTGGTAACTGCAGAGATAAACCAGTATTTTGTACTGAGTTTTCAATCAGTGGGTCACAGTTTGGGACTCTGTTTTGAATATGAGCACACACATAATGTCTGCTGTAGGTGATTTGATGAGTTGCATCTGGTCATCAAGATTCACAGGTGTCACATTATACATCTTCCTAGATGGTTATCACTCTGCTCTATCTCTTGCCTGGACTTTACAGCAAGTGGATACCTTTATTGTCCTCTGGCTATTTTGAGATGACCTTTTTCATGTGGTGATCCTGTATTTGGACTCCAAACTGGTTCTTTGGCTGATAACTACTCAAGATAGCCACAATGCAGTGGGTTTGCACTGCTTTCTAGAATGCAGCTCAGAAACATCACCCCCTTCATCACTTGTAATGAAGAAGAAAACTTGTTTCTTTGGATTGTACGTGCTTTGTTCTGCTTCTGCTCTTGTTGGCCCAAACCAAGCCTTCCATATATATAAAGGCAACATGCACCTTCTTTTGTCTAAGTAGAGAAGCCCTCTATGTTTATTGAAAAACTCCAGAAACTAAATACGTTGGAAGGTTTTTCTGTGTTCTACTTTGAGCCCTATTTTCAATGTGCTGTTTGGTACTTTTCATGTTACACTTACTATGTCCACAGATGCTCATTTCCTACTGAATTTAAGTGAAGCTGTTGGGGATTTTCTTCCTCATTTGCATGCCTTTTTGTCACTAATTTGAAACAACTGGTAGCTATTTCTATATTGATGTAGTTTCAAAGGAAAGTTAAATTCCTTGGTTTTGTATGAAGGAATATGATATATCCTTTGTGAAAGCTTCCTGAAGTTCCCAAGCTCTGCAAGTCTTAGTGTCTCCAATTGCTCACTAGCTTATTGAGCTGGTGACATTTTGTAAAATTGCTGTGAGCATGGCTTTGCTGTGTAGGGCCCTGCAATTTCACAAGTTTGTTGTTTTCTTTGTATTGTCCTGTGGCATACAGGAGTGATTTTTTGGTTGTCACTTTCTTACTTCCCACTCCTTGCCCTGGCTGCTCTTTTCCTAAGAGTGTCTGGTCAAAGTGCCTTCATAAATACTCTGTGAGCATTGGGAGAAAGAGGAATGACTTGGCATTCAGATGCTGATCTTCATGTGTTCGTGATTCTTTTAAAATTTCAATTGTTTGTTTTCTTTGCTAAAAAGCAAGGGACAGTGCTTTCAAATGCTTCCAAAAAAATTAGCATATCCTGGAAGAAATCCTACAGTTATTCTTCTTTGTACTGTACAGAGTTGTCAGAGTAGGACAGGGAGGGGGTATTGTGATTGTATTGCATTGCTGGCTGTTAATCATTTATAACTACAAGAAGCTTGGAATCACTGAATGCTGTTTCTCTTGTGGTATTGAAAAAGCTGTTTCTGTTCCATGGGATAGCCCTTCCAAGGAATCAATTGCCAGATAAGTTGTTCAGACCTGTGAAGCTCAGTTTGGCACTTGGATCTTTAATGTCCAAAACCTCAGAAACCTGCTGGGAGATAAATGAAATTCCTAACTGCAGTATAGACTATTGTGGATCTGTCTGTCTGCTGTGGATCATTTAGTTACTTCATTGGGATTTCATCTCTTGGAGTACCCCAAAAATGTATCAGTTTAATTTTCACAGAGAAGTCTAACCTCTATGCTTTCTGCTACATGCATGGTAATAATAATCAAGGCAGACTATTTCAAAGCATCTGTTTTCTTGGAAATGGTGGTGAATTAGTACTAATGCAGAGAACGAAGGGTCTGTAGTTTCCAATTACTGATTCAGTATGTGCAGGTCTCTCGCCTGTGTTTCTGCATATGCCAGGCTTTAATAGTTTGGAAAAAAAGGTTTCATTATTCAGGATCTTCTGATACTTTATCTTGGCTTCAGAGGCAGGTATCAAAGTGCAACTAATTAAACACTCTACAATGTGTTCTAACTGAACTCTTGACTTTACTATGGAACTTGTGAGAGAGACTGCAGAAAGATCAAAGATGGAGAAGAAAACATACTTCAAGTAATACTTAAACTTATAAAATGACAATAACTAAATACTTTTGCTCATTAACTTTTTCTCATAAATTGTTGGACAGTGGCTTCATTTTTTTAGTTGCTCTTCCTGGGGATGTCACATTCTCTAAGAAGAACATATTTGCTATCTACTTAGGAGTTCCTTATGGTGTCCTGGGAAAATGCCATACAAGAGGAACATTGCAAGTGCCTTTGTAACCAGAATAATTCTGGTGCGTGGTTTGCTTGGCACGTATTAATTGTAGTGGAGGGCATGTGGCACAATGCAGCACTTCAAATGTGTGGCCTTTTAGATGATGAAAGATGGATTTCTCTCCATGACACACAGCTGTATTTCATGAGCTGTTGCAAAATAGTGGGCAAGCAGAAATCCACATGGAAGCCTAATTTATGGCAAGATGTCACATGTTCTGAATTCCTGGTATGGAGGCTCAAGCTCTTGACTGGCTGAGTTTCCCCCTTTGTATGGCCAAGTATTTGTGTTCTTGTTGAGAAGATTTAGCACAAGGATGAAAGTCTTGTCTTTTGAGAATACTAAACTTAAACCGTCTACCCCTTACAGACACTTTGTGTGTGAATCAAGCAGGCAGGAGTGGCACACTCTCTGTATATGAATAAACAGTCCTGTCACCAGCAGTTTGAAAACTCTAGGAAAAAATCCAAACACCTTGGATAAAACACTTAATTTCGAGTGGGGTTGAAGGGTTTCCTAGGCACTTAGGACAGTACAACCTGTGCTGGTCTCAATTAACCTTTGTAAACCTCTGAAGTACCTGCTCACAGTGTGAAACCCACGGCATTTCCCACGGACCTTCACAGGTCCTTGATGCTACTGTGTACTAAGCTTGGCCACATCTCAGATCTGAAGAGCAGGAGAAGGAAGGGCTGGTTGGGTTTGTGCTGAACTCCAGAACTGCTTCTACAAGGTCAAGCTGCAGTAGTAAGGCTCTTGATTTTTTTTTTTTTTTTTTTTTTGGAGTGCTTTTATAATGATTAACTTAGTGATTCCTTCCATAATGATGTTATTCATGGCTATAAACTGGAAGGTTTGTAATCAATCACATAAAATAGTTTAGAAAATTATTAGCAAGGAAGTCTCATCCCCCAGTGATGGGGTTCTAAGCACTTAAGGATGCAGAAGACAATTAACTAGCTTTTAGTGAGCTATGTCCTCTTTGGCTCCTGAGTTTACAAATTAAATGCCTCATTCAGGAAATTGTTGTGGCTGTGATAGCAGTTAACTGGAAAATAAAGCATTCATAGTAATTTTTGAGGTATGTTGCACAGGGAAGTCGAAGATAGTTGAGGTGTTGATTCCCCTTGGTTATTTTAGTAATATAAGGAAAAAAAAAATGCACCAAGTTCTAAGCAGCTTGTGGGTTGCACCAGCCAAACTCTCATGAGCTGCTGAAAATCACATCAGATAAACACAGGCCCCTTCTTCCAGCTGGTTAAATACTCTGAAGAAAGCTGTGCACTTGTGAATTCAGATGTTAGAAGTAGCAAATTTAAAGTATTGCTGATAATGAGGTGCTTATGAGTGATAATTGTGTGTTTAAAGATCAGAGGGACAAAACTAAGAATGTTTTGTTTTTTTTTTTTAAACACAGTTGTTTTCTGCAACACCAAAGTGGAATAAAAAAGTTTGGGGATATTCTTAGTTCTGAGTACTTAGAAGAGAGAACATCTCTGCCATCTGCAAGCAGGGATTAATATTAAAGACGCTAAGTCATGGTCTTAGGGCCAGGATTAATGCCCGTCATCTGCGCGGTGAGTGGTGTCTTGTAGGACTGTACAGACAGCTTGCTGCACTCCAGAGCAGGTCACAGGAGTTGAAACATGGCTTTTGGAGAGAGCTGTGATCCCCTCAATTGCATCTATAGGTGATTTCTTAGGCTATGGTACAACACTGTGAGAAACATCTCTGAATAGCAGGGTTGTGTGTGGTAATGTTTTATTTATTTATGTGCCTTTTCAGGTGTTCTACAGACTGTCTGGACCAGAGCTTATTTGCTCTTGTTACTTGTACTAATTATAGGCAGAGTCTGCCTAATTATTCAGCTGTGGGGTTTCATGGTCTGGGGAAGCATTGATCACCTTTTTGAAAGAAGTAAATGGTGTAAAGTTGATGATTTCATCTAGGGCATATATGTGGTACATCAAGTGAATGAGAAAAACCCAGGCCTAACTTAAAAAAAGAGAGGACATACCTACCCACTTGCCTTGTGCATGTGTGTAGTGCAAGCACACTGTCTCGGGTTCTGAAAGCACTGTCTGAATGGGAAGGATGGTGATTTTCCTCTGGTCAGTGTCCCTGGGGAGGGCCTGAGGTTGGAGCCTGCCTGCAGCACCCTGGTCAGCTCCTGACCCCTGGCCCCTCCACGGCTCCCTCTGCCTAAACCCGAGGTGTGGCCTGGGCCCTTGCCTTTGGGCAACCAGCTTTGTAAAACTTTATTTTCTGCCTCGTGTTGTTTGCAGAGGCCAGGCACTTGGACAGAGGTTACACTGAAGTGCAGCTGCAGGGAAAAGGCCATGGATTATAAACAGAGTTACCATGCTAGGCTTGGGTGGGATGACTGGGGGTGTAAGCACCTGAATTCTGTGGTGTCTTGTAGTGGGGATGAAAGAGAGGATGTACCTCTGATGGCTTAGAAAAAGTGACAAAAATACTCAGAACAAGGGAAGAAAGTAATATTGTTATGGAAGAGTAGGAAAGAAAAGCAGAAGTTTCTAATTAATGGAAATAGAGGAGAATGGAAATAAGGAGAAAGAACTGAGATGAGGAAGTTGGAAAGAGAGGGAGATGGAGAAATAGCATATAGCAGTGGAGAAGAAAGTTTTAAAGCACAGTTACTTAACAGTCCCCAGAACTGTTAAGAGCTGATGAACTTGGGGCACCAGGGCAGGCTGGAAGCTGTTTGAGATTGTAAGAAGGTAAGGAGAGTCAGGGAGGTCAGGAGGAAGTTCAGGTCTCCAAAGAGCCAGACACTGAGCTAGAGATTGCTTTCTGCTGTGCCAGGGCTGAGTGCAGATTTCCAGCTCCCTGGAGCTGTGGTGTTTGCAGCTTTACAATGACTGAAGTCACCCATTGTGTTGGCTTTAACTGAGGGAAAATTAGTCCTGACATTGTGCTCTGAGAGTTGGTAACAATTTGACACCAAAATATGTAGCACCTGTTTTGCATTTGGATTAGACACACAGTGTGTCTAAATGATGTCTTCTCTAGCAGTCCTCAGCAAGCACTGAAGAAAGAATTATGGTGTTCCAGTCATACACAAAATTATTTTGAGTAATACTCTGTCCATGGGACACTCAGTCACTTCACAGTTTGGTTTTGGATTGTTCTTTTCAAGCCTGAGCTTTCAATGTACCATGTATAAAACTTCCAGCAACCTCTTCTCATTGTATAGTTTTTTCATGCATTAAGTTTCCTATTGTTTCTTCTTAATGTGACATTTAACCTTCCCCTTATTCCGTAGAAGGGTAGTTTGAGATGTAGATGAGGGAATGTGTTAAAGGCTTGAGGATTTCTGGCAAACTCCAGTATTCTGTCAGCTGGAGTATTTCTGGAAACATAGATCCATGAAAAAGTGATGCCTAGGATGGGAAGTTTCTTGAGTACAGCAGGTAATGTCACAACATCCAAGTACAGGCCTTCCTATAAACATTTACTGGCATACATTTGTCTCCTACAACATCTAGTTTCACTGGTATACCATTGTTTTCTTTTAGAAGGTAATGCAGATATTATCAGTCCCTAAACTAATGTTTGACTCAGAATACTGTTTTCTGACAAAAGATCTGATAATCTTTCATTTTATATTGAGTTTTCTGATAGTTTTATTTTTCTTTTTGTGATAGGAAGTGGATTTGGAAGAAAGACTTCATGAGTTGGACCTTAGAAGTGATTCAGATATTCCTGATGTTCCTCCTCCAACAGACAGCACTCCAGAAATCCTCAAGAGGGCTTTGTCAGGCTTATCTGCCAGGTACAGTGAAAGAAAGATATCTCAAATTTAACAGCTGGTGGCTAAAAGTCATACAGATTATCTTGCAGTTTTAAGTCTTACAAATTGTTCTGCAGTTTTAAGTTTTATATGGTAGGTGTGAAAATTTCAAGGATAAATTGTTGCTGGATATTATTGACTTATTTATGCTTTGATAGTCCCTTCAGTAGACTATTTTTTGCATACACCTGTGCTTACCCATTGCATGCTTTTCTAAATGAACACAATTTATATAAATATCTACTGAGTCTAAGCATTGCAATAACATGGCCTAAAGAATTTGAATTACAGAATGATTATTTCTGGAGGTTGTAATAAACTGATATCCTACCTCCAAGATTGAGAGGTGGATTGGTTTATGAATGAAAAGATGTGTAAATTCTCAAGATAAGGTTTCTTGAGTAAATTCTCAAGATTTGCTAGATTCTTGTGATATTTCCACTTCTAAATAATTTGCTGTACAGTTAAATACATCATAACTGATATATCCATACTTTTTAAAGCAATATTTTTTTTTTCTTGCTGTTTCTTTTCAAACTTAAGTTTCTACCTCCATGTTCCCAGGATCTTGATGGCCAACAAATGTGAGGGGATGTGTATGTGTACAGATAGACAGATAGTTGTGTGGATGTGCATATTCCTGTAGGCTGTTGGATAAAGTTCCTTGTATAATTTTTATGCAGTCCCTTTACAGCACCTGATCAGTCAAATGCTTTTGGGGCAAGCAAGTTGCGTTTTTTCACCAACGCAACAGAAGAGCATTTACATGATAGATGTAAAAAACTACCTACTAAAATGAATATGGGTGTCACATATATGTTATGCTCAATATAACAAATTAAGCAATATACAGTGTATATTTTAGAAGCAACTTAGGTCTTGCAAGAGTCAGAAGAAGGATCTCTAATCCAGACTATAATTAAAACCTTCCAAATCCTTGTAATAAAACTGGTCCCCAGCAGATATCTCCAATAGCACTGTGAAATGAATTTTTTTACTTGCTTATTTTCTAATCTGTTGTCCATTTCTGTTATGTCCATGAGCTATAAGCAGATGTAATGCTTCAGGTTTTAAAAAGCCTGTTTCTAAACTGCAGCAACTGTGAGCAGAATGTGATAATCTCTATTACCATCACACTGCAAGGACTGTCTGTTTCAGAGTTCTGTCATTGTGTTAAATGTTGAAGTCTTAGGTCTCCAAATCAGACTTGTTCCAAAGGGCATGGTGATACCTCAAAGCCTGCAACTAAGAGGTGCAGCTGAAATCTTTCCTGTTTCATGGGCTTGAAATTCTTTGAGTGTTTGCACCAAAGTGTACAAAGGGTGCTCTGACTGTAAAATTAGCTTCTTGGTGCTTTATGAATGCTGAAGTTGAAATTACCTGCCATTTCAGTAGCCAGCAATCCCAGCAGAGTCATTGTTCATCATGTGCAGCATGGTTGGACTGCATGTTACTTTCAGAAATGTGGATGCTCCTTGTATTTGACCTTTGAAAGTAATGGTGTCTATAACTTTCTAGCAGAGAGTTGGGGTACAATAAACTTGCCAGGTGGCTTCCTAAATTCTGGGGCTTCTTGTCTTACTGAAGTTGTCTTTCCAGTGCTGTGCTTGCCAACACCCCCAAGGTAACGTGGTATTTTAACATTACTCATAAAGGAAGCTGAATTCTTCTGGAGGAATCTTGCTCACTATGGACATGCCACCAGGGCCAAGCTGCTGCTGTGTATCCCACATCATAGAGCAGCATCAAACATGTTGTGATAAAGCCTCTTCTGCCTCTATTCTGATACTTAAGGCAAATCTAATTAGTAGCTGTAGCTACCATTAACCTGTCAATGATTCACATTCTAGAAAATCAAATTATTGACGTTTACATTGGAACTGGAGTCTGATTCAAAACTAACACTGAACCAGGTGTATCTCCTGGTGAAGCAGTGAAACACAAGACTGATGCAAAGCAAAACATTAGGAAGAATGTCTTCAGGCTATAGTAGGGGGCTTTGTGTTTAGCAGTAGCTTGTGGTTAGTTGCTTCAGTGGACTTTTAGAGGAAATGGCCTCAAATTGTGCCAAAGGACATTTAGGTTGGATGTTTCAAAAATTTAATTTAGGAAAGAGCTTTGGAGTTTGGAGAGGTTTAATTTAGGAAAAAGGTCAAGCATTGGAACAAGCTGCCTGGGGATCTGGTGCAATCACCATCCCTGGAGGTATTTAAAAGATGTGTAGATGTGGCAGTCAGGGACATGATTTAGTGGTGGACTTGGCAGTGCTAGGCTAACAGTTGGACTCGATGATCTTAAATGTTTTTCCGGCTCAAATGATTCTATGACTCTGTAGTAACATAAATTTTTATTCTGTTTTCCTTAGGTAGCCCCTAGCAGCTGCCAAGATCTACAAGGTCAAAGAGTACAGCTAGTTTGACCCATCAACCCCAACTGCCACATATTCTCCTGTCCTGGTTCCAGTGCTCACAGGAGCATAGAACTGCTTCCAATAGATAACCCTCTACCTGGCAAAAGAGCTACTTTGTTGTAGAAAGGAGGTTTTGTTCAGAGGTTCTGTTCTATGTCTGTTACTCCTCAAAGAATCATTTGCTTTTTGTCTGGCAGCCTTCCTTTCATATGCCAGCCTTTGCATGGCTGGGCTCTCATCAGTCTTGCAGCTGATGTGATGCTTTTTGAGAGTCCTGATGTATTTTCACAGCAGCTTCAATATGGGGTTGTACCAATTCACTGCAAATGACATTTGGCAGGGTTGAGGCAGCACGCAGGTAGAAGAAAGGTGTCCAACTTTAATTTCTGTCACTGTGCATCCTCTTCAGTAGGATAGTTGCTTGATCCTGTGTTTATTGCTATGCATTGATTAAACACAAAAACTTCTGCTTTTCCCACTATTTCTAATACAGTTTAATCTTTAGTTAGCAGAGGAAGTGGAATTCATTTTCATTTATAACTGCTTGCTGCCTTTTTTTTTTAATAGGTGGAAAAATTGGTGGATTCGTGGAATTCTCTCCCTAGCTATGATTTCTGGTTTTTTTCTGATTATATATCTGGGATCATTTATGCTGATGCTTCTGGTAAGTTTATTTAAATGCATTCTTCTGTGCAAGAGTTATTTGATCTCTTCATTCATCATCCCTGAGCTGAAAGGAAACTGCATGGACAATTCAGAGCAATTGTCTTTCATTTCTGTTAATGTAAATACTTCTGAAAAACACTTGAGGGATTAAAAACTGGACCTTACAGATAAAGGACTTATTAGATACTGTAATTTTTTTTTCTTTTTTTAGGAATTAAAGTAGCTCCAAGAAGTTGAATTACTGTTGCCTTGCTTAACTACTATCATCCATTTCATTGACTAGTTTGTATCACCTGCTGTTGCATGTTGAAGTTGTTTGAAAAAGCAAACAAATAAAAATCAGACCAAAACCAATTCAGGGAAAACTCCAGATCCACTAACAACAGAAAAAATCTTAAACCAAAAAATTAAGAGACAGGTGCATTTTGAGGCTAAGGAGAGCAGGCAGCCCTGGCCTCCTGTCTGCAACTGGCATGAAAGGCTTTCCTCTGACATGCTCATTTAATTCCATATTTCTCTGAGGCTTCATTGTGGCCTTGCATTTATCTGTAAGTTGGAGCTAGATTCCTTTCTGAGGTACAAAGTGCATTTTTAGGTCATGAAGTGAAATACTGATGAGGATAACAATAAAAAAAGTTATAATAATCTTCATACATGCTATATAGCAGGTCAGCCTTTACTGCTTCTTTGCACCATTTTAATTGCTGATATTTTTATGGAATGATGGTTTAACTATCTTTCCCAGTCTTAGAAAGGTACAGACAGGAATTTAGCTTTTAATATGCTGAAATTGATTCTTCTAGGTAACTGCTTCGATTTTTGACTCTAAGTTTGTTCAGGTATCAAAATTTTTAAACTTTTTTCTTGCCTCCTATGAGGCAATTTTAGAATTGTATTCCTAAATACAATTCCTAAAGGTTGGAAAATACCTTTAAAATAATTGAGTTGAACTGTTAACCCAGCATTGCCAAGTCCACCACTACCTTGTGTTCCCAAGTCCCCCATCTACACATCCTTTAAATATCTGCAGGGATGGTGACTCAACCACTGCCCTGGACAGCATCTTGCAATGCTTGACCACCCTTTGGATGAAGAAATTTTTGTTGATATCCAATCTAAACCTCTGCTCCCATCTAAACTGAGGCATTTTCTTTCACTTGTTACCTAGGAGAAGAGACCAACCCCTGTCTCCCAGCTCAGGGGACAGGGTAACCAGCTCAACAACTGGTCTTACCGCTAAAGAGGCCAAGAACCTCTGCTTGTTCTTTGTCACTGTGTTTCCTCCTGCATCCAACAAAGGATGGAGCTTCTCCTTAGCCCTACTTTTGCTTTTGATGTCTTTATAGAGGTAGTTTTTATTGTCTTTTATGGCAGTAGGCAGATTAAATTCTCATTGGGCTTTGGCCCTTCTACTTTTCTTCCTGCATAACCTCACATCACCCTTGTAGTCATTCTGAGTCACCTGCCCCTTCTTCCAAAGGTCATAAAATCTAGTGTCTTGAGAGACTGGAATGCTGTTTCACCAGCATTATGGTCTGCATTGCAGTTTCTACACCTGAATTAGTTTGGTTAATATTTCCTGTTTTCAGATGAATGACATAACAAACTACTATTCATTGTCTCATTCATGGAGGATTTTCTTTTTAGTGTATGAAGAAACAAAAAAAAGGCCCTTTTAAAGTGCAGGTTGCTGTAAAAAGATTTTTTCCCCCCCCACAATCAATCCTTTAGTAGTCAGCTAGATTTGAGAATTATAATTATGAACAAAAAGGAACTAATTAATTTGCTGGGTGATTTTGTGTATTCATGGTATACTGTGAGATTGCAATCATGAGCAAGCAGTCAAGACATGAACCAAAAAGTAATCATAGTTAGTAGAGAATTGTAATAGAGTTCCTCTTTTGTGCCATAAAGCAAAAAGTCTGTCTTCTATTTTAACGAGCTGGTAATGAAGTTGATATTTGAGACTACATAAAAAGGAGAATGGAGGGAAAACCCAGCCTTGTTCATGAATTATTTAATTTGACTGGAATAAAATAGCTTGTATTTAAATAACAGTTGTCATGTTAAAACCAAATCTCAATACTGGGACTGAAAATGCCCAGAGACTTGTAGGAGGAGTAATCCAGTGAGGTTTGGAGGACAAGACCTGAGACTGCTCTAAAGAGCTGGAATGTATGCTCTGCATTTGCTGGCTACTTGGTAACAGGCTTCTGTGGCTTGGACCCTGGTGCCCTCTTCCACTGTAAAGTGCAATCCTGTGATGTTGTTCTTGCCTATAGCATTTAACTTTTGTAAGTTTGGCTGAGCAGAAGAAAGAGAATAAGGTAGGGGAGCCCCAAAATTACCTTGCTGAGGTGGTGTAAGGCTCTGAATCCGCGTTCAGGCGTTGAGCAAGATGGAATGCGCCGGCCGCGAGGGCTGCTCGAAGGCCTGAGCGCTGGCGCTGCCGCCTGCGCGGGCAGACTGGTGCTCCCGCCCCTGCACGGCATCACCCGGGCACTGAGTTTGGTAATTCCATACCTCTGCTGATCCACTCAGAGTCTGCAGGTTGGACGGACGTGGCAGAGTCCTTTGAAGCCCAAAGGCATGACAGGACACACTGCCCGACTGAGGCCGGCAATGCAGGGAAGCAGTGAGGTCAGCAAAACAAATGAAGACCTGGGAGGGCGTGACATTCAGACCTGGGTTAGATGAGCTTTGCCTCTAATCATAAAGGCTAATAACCCTTAATGAGATCCTTGCAAGTGAAAGACCTAGGTGTCCTGTGTTTCACAGCTACTTTTTTCCATTGGGCCCAGAAAATATCTCTAGAATTAAATGTAAGGATAAAACTTAGCCAAAAGAAATAGGAGAGTTTGCTTTACAGGACACATTTCTGACCTGCTGCTATCAAACTGTTTTAATGCAGAAAGGTCAGGAGCCTTCTCATGTTTCACAAGTATGTTCTTGAAGCTAGCCCAATGTGGGGTTTTTTTCCTTCATGTACAGTGGTTTGAGATTTTTTAAAGTTTTAAGTGGAGCTTAGTTTTTCCTTGGATCTGATTTGAAGCTGTTTTCTGACTGGAATTTGACTTCAGAATAATGTCTTCCCTTAATGCAGGCTGCAGTGCTCCTTACTGCCTGTAAGAAACAACTGCAGCAAAGTTTTTACAAAGTTTTTTATTTCTCTTATTTTAGGTCTTAAGCATTCAAGTGAAGTGTTATCATGAAATCATTACTATTGGTTACAGAGTCTACCACTCGTATGATTTACCATGGTTTAGATCCCTCAGCTGGTAAGTAGCAAGCCAGAACATCAATAAGCCAGGATGTGATACTTAAATCATCTTCTTCCTCACCTGTTGTGGTGGAATGACAGCTTTGTGGGTCATGTGCAGACATAAAAATTGACATCTGTCTCTAATACAGAATTTTGTAGTTGTGTTCCCCCTGTGAACTTGGACAATTCAGTTGGCATTTTGTTACTTATCTTTTTTAACTTGTTGTAAATAAATCCTTGTTTGTTTGTTTTGTTTTTAATAATTGCATTTAATATATATTGTCTTATTAAAATAACCGTTAGATGTTGCATATTGCAGGTACTTTTTGCTCTGTGTGAACTACTTCTTTTATGGAGAGACTGTAGCTGATTACTTTGCTACATTTGTGCAAAGAAGAGAACAGCTGCAATTCCTCATTCGTTACCACAGATTTATATCTTTTGCCCTCTATTTAACAGGTAAGTGCAGGAAATCACAAAAATGAAAGAACTTTGTGCTGCATTTGCTCATTTAATTTTAAAATATTAATTATTCCCCATCATTATGCCCTTCCTGTTTCTTTTTCCTCATAATGCTTGAGGAAATGAGGTGTTTGCAGTTATATTTTTCCTGTGAGAAGATGAGTACAAATTTTGCATTCACTGAAAAGAAGAAAGCCTAAACAAGGGGATGATCTTGAGACAGTTGAGATAATAGTGCTCAAAATAGGTTGGCAAGCATTAATTTTGATTGCAGAAGACCTGATGCTATTTTGGCAGGCTTTAGAGATGACTTGTATGTCTAATTGCTGTGCTGGGTTGATTCTTTACTGTGCAAGTGTTCTCCTAGGTCTTCAGTAATAGGATTTACTAATATATTTTTAAACTGATGAGTCAAAATGCCTGAGTCTTAATTTTGCCTGCAACATATTCAGATACTTTCCTCATGGAAAAATTTCCTCTCTGTCCAAATAAAAACTTTTAAAAAGCCTTTTTTCTAGGAAGAAGAGACATAAGTTGGTACTTTTTTGGGGTATTGCTTTGTGAACACGTAAATACATTTTTTCAGCAATGCAGTTTAGCATAAAATTAAATCATCTGAAGACTCAGATTGGTTTAAGGGACAAGGGCCTGCTATGCTACAAATATTTCTAAAGTGTACTGAGAAATCTGATCTTTGTGATGGTCTGTCAGTTTTTCTATTGTTGGATTTTTTTCCTTAAACCAAATAAAAATTCTGCTCAGTGCTTAGATCACAAACTTGAAACCGGCTTTGCAGGACTTGACCTTTTTCAGCTGGCTTTGGCTTGGGGAAACTAACTTAAATAAAGCCTTGTGAGCTGGTGAGGGGAGACATGAGACAAGCCAAGCGTGAGCAAAAGGAGGAGGCAGCACATAGCAGAGCCCCCTGGTGTTGGGATTGTGAGGTCACTTAGGGGCAATCCCCGGGGTTCAGGGTCTTTTGAGCGCCTCTGGGCCCCTGTTGGTGCAGGAAGTTACCATAGGAGAGAAGAAGCGCTCAATTAGCCACCCAGAAAATTCTTTTTGGTCAGCTGAATTCTCCAACACCTGTGCTTCACACTTGCATAGCCTGCAGTCATGTGCCTGTTTGGGGGAAAGGGGCAAGCTGGTCTTTTCCTTTCATTTACTTCCGTTGAGTATTCAAAACTAGTTTGTTGACCTGGCGTTCGAGTGGTTTTTAAAAGTGATGATCTCCTTTGCTAAAAATTGATGTCCACCATAGGACCTTGTGTGTGCCTAGAGGGTTGTTCTTTACTGATGGTTTACTATGGATGTTCTTTACTGATGTTAGCTAAATCTATGTCAACTAAATCACAGTCTTGTATGAGAATAACTCTATATGTAATTTTAACTGAATATAAGCCAACACTTCTAGCAGCAGAGGGATTAAAAACTACTTCAAAGGAAGAGAATTACTGGTATATCACAGTTCAATGTCATTAAATGTAAGATGGTATAAACTGCACTTGCTTTGTTTTACAGGATTCTGCATGTTTGTTTTGAGTTTAGTGAAGAAACATTATCGTCTGCAGTTTTACATGGTGTGTATTACGCACTTTGCTGTGCTCATTCACATTCCAAATGCCAGTAGAAACAGTCATGTCCGTATGCTCATAAAATAGTTCGGAAGAGTGGCGTGGAAAATGTGCTTAAATTGAGAGTTACATGGAATCAAGCCATGCTGGACTGTATCTGTTCACCTTCCAAATGGTGATGATTATTATTATATCCCAGGATGTGGCCTCTCAGTCTGTACAAGCTGTCCTTGGTGAGGCCTTGTGCAAGTCCAACACAATATGTTTCCCTTAGTGATAGGCTGATATGAAAGAGCTTCCTGGAGAAGGGGGATGCATCTCCCTGCCAGGTCTGAAGCCAAACAGTTCAGCATTGTGTGGAAAGTGATTATTGTGATTCAAGTGTTGCTTTCTAGAGGCCCCTCTAAAGTACCATGAAGGGTCTTGATCTCAATGCCCGTGTGAAGTATTTATTCCATGACATTTCACAGCTGTTCTGGTCTTTTGCTCTGCAGTGTCTCAATAGATCATTGATGAATTAAAAGAAACCAGCATTCTCATCTCTCATATTTGTCCACCTAATAATCAGCATAGTAGCTAAGCAACAGCATGAACCTTTTTCTTATGTGTATCTTATATGTTGAAAACTAATTCTGTAACATTACAGGTTAAAACCAAAGCAAACACCCAAAACACCCCACTGACAACACCCTACCTCCCACTTCTCTGTAGGAATGATTAGAAATCACAGTGAAACAACAGTGCAGTACAGCTCCTGTCTTGAAAGAACTTGAGCAATCAGGGCATTGCACAATTTAAATATTTCCTAAAGCTCTGGCAATGCAGTTAACCCTTCTGTTTCTGCACTGCTTTAGGTAGCACTTTACCACTGAGGATTTCCAATTCTAGACCAGGGCTTAACTGAGTCTTATAATAACATGTAAAAAGATCTTTTACTCAAAATAATATACCCTGTTTGTAAGAGAGTTTACCTGACAGTGAGATGCAGCTTTTCTAGTTTTTCTCTTCTAATCTGCAAAAAAACCCCAAACCTCCTCATCTTTAGATTGGCACAACCTAAATATATTCACTGGCCATTAGTTTTTCCTTTTTCGTCTTCTGGAAAGAAGGTGAAAATGTGTAGTGTCAGTCACGTGACTTGGTGTCTGCCCAGAAAACATTAAAATGTGACTACCCAGGAACTGCAACAAAACAAAGTGAAGCCATATATCTACTGTGTGGCAACACTGTGTTTAGGAAGAAAAGGAGAGTCTATCCCATCCCTGGAAGTGTCCAAAGCCAGGTTGGATGGGGCCTTGAGCAACCTGGTCTAGTGGAAGGTGTCCCTGCCTGTAGTGAGGGAATTGGAGCTATGTGATCTTTAAGGACCTTTCCAACCAAACTGCTCCATGATTCTAGTAGGCATTTGGGTTTAGGTGGTGTTCCAATGTCACCGTACAAATGCTAAAAACTCTGCTGCAGAGCTGTGTTAATTAACCAGCAGGTAATCCTTTCAGAAACCTTTTGTCATTTCTTCTAGCCTCCCCACTCCACCGTTTAAGGCTTCTTGAGTTGTCTTATCTGGAAGTAGAGTCTGGCTGCCATAGGTAAACACGTGATAAGAGAATTAAAGAAGTAGGACATTTTGAGTGTAAACGGCCCAGACATTTAGAGTGCCTAAGTTTGGTGTATCATGAGAAAACTACCAGTTCTTGATTTAAAAGCGTTTGGAAAATAAAATCCATTGCAGGATCTGTTTGGAAACCACTTTATTGTACACTGGCTCTACAGATTAAACACCAAGTGCATACAGTAGTACTGAACTGAATGATTGTTTAAATGACCATGCCCTTAAAAACAAACACTTCATTTTTGCTAATCCTGAGAATTTTCATGTTTCATAAGTTATGAGAGACATCCACATCTGTGTAACAGTACTCTTTCATGAGTAGTTCATTGCCATTTTATTGTTACAGTTCTAACATGTCTGTTATATGTATATACAGAATATCACATTGCTTAAACTTCTCTGCTGCTTTCATGCTGGAGGTGTATGTCTTATTAAATCAGGTGTTAAAACTGCATGTTAAAAAATTCTGGGTGGAGGTAAGTGATGAAGAGGCCTGCTGAAGTTTTAGAACTTGCTTAAGAAAGCCAGCTCACTTGTGATATACTGTATGCACTCATCTCTTGCATTATCACTAGAACTGGTCTTCCTGAGGAGCTCCTCAGTAGCTCCTGTAGCTGATGTGCCAGGATTTATGGAGGCCTATGGGTCGGTGTTTTCACTAACTGTTGTGTTGTTGCATTGTTAACAGTTCGCATGGACTCATGTCACTTTGCTGATCACTGTAACTCAATCTCATCTTGTCATCCAAAATCTCTTTGAAGGCATGATCTGGTAAGGGGACAGTAACAAACTGATTTGTACCTCTATTGCATCGGAAGGTTGGTTCTTTTGCATAGATCTGGTTAGGGAATAATTGTGGGAACAGTTAAGCTGGACGAATGATAGGAGCATTAATGTCTAATTGGGAGTGGGGGTAAAGCATACAGGAGAGGAAGCAGAAACCTCTTTATCTAGATTGACTGACACAAATCTGATAGTTTTGAACAATCACTTCATTTACTTGCAGGGAATAGGATTGATTGCATGCTAGGTCAGATCGTTTCCACAGCATTTTGCTGAACAAATGAATATCCAGCAATTCTTTTGCAATTACTTTGGAGCTTCGAGTTGCTCAGAGCTATTGAAGTTGGACCATTTAATTTGAAATCCCCAATCTGGCTATGTTCCTTGCAGCCTGTCCTGTTCAAATAAATTCAGAGTACTTAAAATACTTTAAGAGTTTTAATCTTGGTTATGATTGGGCAACATTTGTGCCTCATTTTCAGTAATACATTAAATTTTGGCAATGCAGTTAAACTTGATTATGTAAAGCCACTCCTCAGAGAGCGGGTGTGTTTTCCTCCTCCTCTCTTCTTCAGGGACAGGGTAAATTTCAAGTTGAGAAAGAAAGAAGAAGCATGTGGAAGATGGTTTGTGTTCTTCCAAGGACATAATGCTGTATGTTCTCTTCCTGATATATGTACATCTGGGGAGATTATTGCAGACAAGCCATACTTACAGTTAGAAAGAAAGCTCAAAGCCTTTGACAAAGTTTCTATTTACAAATACTTTTCATAGTGATTATGTTCACATGTCAAAAGCTGAACCTAGTTGCTTTGCTAGCCTACTATTTCTTATTGCCACTCTTGCTAGACAATTCAGCAGGAGATCAAAAAATCTGACTTTTAGCTTATTAATACATCCCTGCTTTGAAAAGGAGGGGGAAAGAAAAGAGAGCTTAATAGGCTTGAATAACAACTTCAGATGCAGTCTGCATGCAAAGAACATTTTAAAAGCTGCTCCAAACTGATAAGAAGGGAAAAAATAAAGGAAAACTAGATATTTTCTTAATTTAGCTGTCATTTAAACTTTTTGTACAATTGGCTTGTTTTGATGTTACAAAAACATTAACATGTTGATTGCTTCTTACCTGTGGTACCAGTCTTTAAGCCTCATAGGAAAAACCCAGCCTGTTCATGTTTTAAGCTCATGCATCAAAATAACACTTTAACTTGAACTAACATGAATCTGTTATGATGTAGTTTGGCTGAAGACTAAAACCAGTATAGCTAAGTGTGGTGCTCATGGGGAAAAAGGCAAACACATTATGAAACATAATTCCTTCTAAATACTGCAGAAAAATTTCCCAGAAAGAAATTTGGCTCTTTCAGTTTTTGTCCAGTGTTTAGGTTCAGGCAGTTTTTCTCTGTGAAACTTTTAATGTCTTTCTCTAGGTTTCTGGTTCCAATTTCAAGTGTTATCTGCAATGACATTACCGCTTATATTTTTGGGTTCTTCTTTGGCAGAACTCCATTAATTAAGGTAGGTGCTTAGGCATTTCCTTGCTAACGAGCTTTTACAATTTATAGCAATTTTGTTACTTGTTCAAAAACATGTTAATGGAAAAAAATACTTTACACTGTACTACATGATTCACAGCTTTGCTAAAAAAGCCCAAACTGACTATCCTGTTCCTGAAATTTTGAATATGATTAATGTGAATGTGATATTGGCATTACAGGATAATGCAGTTGAGCCTATTGCATTATTTTTGGATTTCAGATGCATGTTTGGCTGCATACTTACTGCACAGTAACTTTTTTGAAATAAGGCACTAGGTCATATATACCTGCTCCTCTTGTTGACTGAGAAGGGCTCAAGCATTAATCTTCCTAATCTGGTAGAATATGCAAGACCCTACAGAAAGCCATTAATTATTTCCATGAGGTTGCCATGTTAACTTTTGGGAATTTAGTTGGTTCTTATACTAAAATGCTCTTAAATTGAAAATGTGATAGAATTTGGTAACAGCTTGTCACACACTGGTCTCTCTAGTTATTTGCTGTATTGGTTATCCAGTCTGTGTGCAGAGAGCTGGTGTCTCCTGAGGAGCATCCCCTGCAGTGGGTCTCCAACACAGCTGAGGTGTGCTTGTGCAGGTCTCCCAGTCTTCTGCATGAAGGGAGTTCAGCTGCTTAACCTGGGTCAGCAGCAGCCTTCAGACAGCAGCCACAGATGGGATGGGAGCTCTCCCTTCCCTCAAATTGGCCACTGGCACCAGACAAATTTGGTTGGTTGGCTTTTCCACACTTTGCCTGGAATGGGTGAGGGCCATACTCTTCTGTTTATCAGATTCAGTGGCTGCAGCTGCTGGCATTCAGTATTTCACACAAACCTTTGAAAAACAAAGTAGGAGTATAATATAAGTAATTTTTAATTTTCACAAACAAGATCAATAAATACAGTAAAAAGGGGTGCAATGATTTAACTGATGGACTAACACTATATCTTTTGTGCCTAGCTGTCTCCCAAGAAGACCTGGGAGGGGTTCATTGGAGGCTTCTTTTCCACTGTTGTATTTGGATTTATTGTAAGTAAGCGCATGACACTCACAGAACCAAAGAATGGTGGTGTTTCCTGTTTGGAAGGGACCTTTAAGATCATCTCTTTACAATCCCCCTGCCGTGGACAGGAAGACTTCCACTGCCCTAGATTGCTCAGAGCCCATCTAACCTGGTCTTGAACATTTCCAGGCACATGGGAATTTCTTTATATAGAATCAGTCTTCATATTTTTACTTGAAATATCCAAATTTATAACTAATTTTATCTCAAACTCCTGAAAGCCTCAGGGTTAGGGTGTTTTTTTGCCTAGAGAATTCTGCAATTCATAACTAGCTGGAAAGGGTAGGCAAGGTTTTAACCTCTACTGAAGAGATCATATTGACCATTTTCTGCCATTTCTGTTACAGTATCTGGAATAATTGTGTCTATTAGCTGCATCCCTATTTAGAAATTGAAGTTTATCAGTAGCATTATTTATGCTTTGTGAAGTAGACCTTCTGTGTTACATGCTTTATAATGATATTTCCCCTGGAAAGCAATTTACTCTAATGATATGCACAGATGATAATACCATCATAAATAACTGTTGTGATAAGTAATTTTTCACCAAGGTCAGCAGAACTCATAATAGCCAAACTTAGTGGAGGAGATATTCAAGTTTTAATGGACAAGTGAACTGCAAAAAATTATGAGTGGATGACATTTTTGGATTTTATAATACAGAAGGTATTTTATAATACAGATAGATAGAAATCTGAGATAGAAAAAGGAAACTAATTTGGGAAGTCATCACTAAGCTCATGGAACGTCTGCCTTGTTGAGGCACTCTCTAGCTAAGGCAGGCTGATTTTTCTCCATTCTCTGTCTCTTATTAGAAAGATTTTTATTACCCTGAGCTTGTGGTGATAAAGCCATTTACTGTGGGGGTTTTGAGTGTAATAACAAATGCCTAATTCAGGACTTCTTGTTTTTCTTTTCAGTTTTCCTATTTTTTGGCTCAACATCAGTATTTTGTCTGCCCTGTGGAATACAACAGTGAAACCAACAGATTTGTGACAGAGTGTGAACCTTCAGAGCTCTTCCATATGAAGAAGTACTCTGTGCCACCATTGCTTCAGGCTGTGTTGGGATGGGTAAGGGAAAAGAACAGGCTTTGGTTAAAATTGAAATCGTGCTTCCCAGCTTAAATGGGTTTCCAAATAATTTTAGAAGGGTATCTGAATGCTGGTAAAGCTTAACCTTAAGAACTGGGTCGATACCGTGAGCCCCTCCATTGCTCACACAGGGGATGTGGTCACCCGAGGGAACCTGCCTGTGTTCTTGAGGCCTGTGTTCTCTTCGTGCTGCATGTGGATGCCGCTTAGGCTTTTTGCAAACTTAGTTTTAAAGAGCAACCTTTGAATTTTTTGTGGGAAGTGGACAAAGGCTTGTCATGGCTGGAATTAGTGGCAAGCTGAAGTAAGCCTGTAGGGTGTAGCTGCTGTTAGGATTGGAGTTTTACTCTCTTCTTCACACAGAATCCTGCATGTTTGTGCCATTACTTCCGTGCTCTGTGAAAAAGTACTACCAGCAGTAGTTATATGTAATGTACTCTCTAACCCTTTAAATATGCAAGGTAAAGATGCCTACAATCAAACGTATTGAAACACAGTGTTAATTCTTTTTCTTGTAGGAAACAGTGAATATGTACCCATTTCAGTTGCACAGCTTTGCACTGTCAACATTTGCATCATTAATTGGGCCATTTGGAGGATTCTTTGCCAGTGGATTTAAAAGAGCTTTCAAAATCAAGGTATGTAATGAATCCTGTAAGCCTCTAAATTGTCTTTTGTTTTTCTCTTTGGATTAGATAAATTGGTGGGTTAGGGATTTTTTAAATCCTTCATTGCAATTGTATTTCTACTGAGTTGCAACAATGTTTTGGCTGGTTTTTAGTATCAGGAGCAGGACTTAGTTTTATCAGATGTGTGTGTGTGTGATATTCTTCAAACTTTGCATAGTCAGCATGTGACTTCATGCTAGAAATCTAAGAATAATTTGGTTACATAATTTGGACAATAATTTTTCTTCCAAATCGTGCTGTAGAAGTGGTTTAGACAAGCAAGATGTGAGATAGTGTACTTGACATGAAGGGCAATCTGTAGACACCTCAAAAGTGCTGACAGTGGTTTACCCTTCAGATTTTGGCTGGCTGGTTTTTACAGGTGGCATTGGTGTCACAGGCAGATGCTGGTGTGTCAGGCTCACCAAAGCATGAGATGTTTGGCTGCCTTTGCCAAACATCTGCCTTGTAACAGGAGCGTGTACTGGCAAATTATGTGACCTGCTACCCTCTGTTTATTGCAAGGTGTGCGCTGTCGCTTGTGGCAATGCTGTCCTTGGCTGGTATTAAATGGCAGCAGGAGTATGGCAAGAGGGCAGCCCCAAATTTCTCCCGACCTTCTTTATGTCTTGGTAGGACTGCTGTAATTCTTACCCTGTTGCTTGTTGTTCATGTTGTTGTTCTGTATGTCCACCAAGCTGGCATGTGCTTTGCACAGAATTGTGTAAACCTCTCTGTTTGTGCTGAACTCCTGTACATATGCTTATACTTACCCCTCTCTCTCATGCTGGTCCCAGCAGCTTGCCCAGCACTTTGCTGGCCACAGCACTCTCATACCTGTACAGCCACATAGCAAAAGACTGTGTGAAGAAGGAATTTGGGATGAAAAAAATGCTGCTGAAAAGCAGCACTTATTCTTAAAGTAGATAGGTAAAAAAGTAGATTCCTTTTAAAACTTCTGGGCCCCAAAGTGATGACTTAAGGACTGACAGAAGTCAGGGATGTTGTGGAATTGCTGCTGAAGGCAGTGCCCTCCATGCCTGCCTTGCATTGGGTAGAACTAGTTTAACTTGCTGGAGGTCATCCCATGTGACTAAGGTCAGGGTTTTCACTCGGAGAGGACATGAGTGAGTGTGGCTGACAGAAAGCATGTCTGAAGGTATTTTGATTGATAAACCTGTTCTATAGATGAGCTAGGTAACACAAAGGTAGTGTATCAAGCTTTGTTTGCATCAGAAATACATTTTTTTTAAGTAGTGATAATTTTTTCACAGTGTGTTTTTTGATTCTGTTAGATAAATTTATATTGTTTGCACATATTATGGTTTTTAACTATGGTAGATGATAAAGCAAAAAAGGTCTTAAAGAGGAGAATTAGATTCTGCAGAGGGAAGAAACAACAGCCAGCAGCTTAAGAGGTTTGCTACAAAATGAAGTGTATATAGGCACACAAGTGTTCTCAGTACTGGCATACCTGCACCTGACCTACTACTGTCCTGTTGTGCAAAACTGTGGAGAAATTGCTGCTTCTCTTCTTTTTCTTCTCACCCCTTGGCTTGCCTTTGCAGTTAAAAACTCCTTTAGCAAAGGAGCCTCTTGCTAACTTTTGGCTCCGGGCAGTGAAACCTTGGCTTACTTGCAGCCCTAGCGTGCTGCTGCCAAGAGATAACATCATTTGTGTGTTTCACAGGAACCACTGACCATCTTTTTTTTTTCCTTCTTCTTCTTTCCCCTTCTTGTCCTTCACACCCAAAAGGATTTTGCAGATACAATCCCTGGGCACGGTGGGATAATGGATCGCTTTGATTGTCAGTACTTGATGGCCACTTTTGTTCATGTCTATATCACCAGTTTCATAAGGTATGGACTTTTTACAATATTAATTACTGAAACACGCACAGGAGCTGTGCCATAATGAATGCATAGGAGTTATGTTAGCACAGCAGAGATTGCAGGTTGCTAAATAGGATTTATCCAGTCACTTCAAATACAGGACTATTAAGAAAACAATGTTCCTGCCTAGGGACATTGTGTCGGGTTCAAACTATGCCTGAATGTTTCTGTGACTTCTATTGAAGGTAATGTATACCTGAAATAAAAAGAAAGTTTTGTGTAGCAGCCTATCAGAAGTTTTACTAGAATTTACTGCTTACAGAAAGGTGTAGGATGGGGTTTCAGGCAGGAGGGTTGTTCAGCATCTGCTTGCCCTGTGTGGTTCCTAAAGAGCTTGTAGGTTGAGAGACTGCAGTTCTTCCCATGAGTTTCAGTACTTCTCAGTTGCTTGGCTTTGGATTTTCTGTTTAAGATGAAAATGCTATAGTTGAAGAAAGGAGACATCTTCCTAAAATATTGCTCATCTTTTCTGAACCACACCAGCTTTCAAGATGAAATCATGGGAATCACAATTCTCTTATAACAGACATTTTAGTTTCTGAGGCAGAGGTGGTTCAAGGGGCCAAATCAAGACATGCCCTTAGTTTTGTAAATGGATATGGCTAAATAATTACTAGATACCTATCAGCAACAGATTCTTTGCCTTATATTTGGTTCATCTTAGAAGTAGATTGTAAGTGGCTAGCTAAAAATGAGGCTGATATTTAGAAAAGTTAGTTTAATTTGCAGTTTTCTTTACTGACTTGGCCAATTTCCCATTTAGTTCAGTAGTACATAGCTTATCTGGCAGACAACAGATACTAAATAAAGATCTGCTAATAAAAAAAATTATTACAGTGATAAAAGACAAATCAAGGAATCTTATTTGTCATAAGCCTTCTTAATATCCCTATTTGACAGCAAAGAGAAATGCTTTTTAGTTTCTGTTTATATTTAGCTTAAGAGTATGCTTTGCCTGTCATGCTGGCCCATGCATCCTGAGGAGACAGACTGGGAGAAATCTGTAACTTGGTGCCCTCAAGAAAGGGAAGGCATTGGTTGGGCAGCAAGAAGAAATCTAAAAGGCTCATTAGAGCTGTGGTCACAAATTTTTTTTTTCATTGACAGGGGTCCAAATCCCAGCAAATTACTGAAACAGCTGTTGATACTTCAGCCTGAACAACAATTAAGTGTGTATAAAACCCTGAAATCTCACCTTGTTGAAAAAGGGATCTTGCAGCCATCTCTAAGAGGGTAGTTTGTCAAAACAGAGGACTAGAAGAAAACTCCATCTACCAGAAGCCTGTGGAAAAACATCGCAAAAGTGCACATAAATAATGGCTAAAGGAAGAGTAGTTTGTAGTCTGGAAAAAGTGAATGTTTCCTGAAATGAATGTGAATGCTATGACTTCCTATTAGGACACTAAAGATTTCTTCCTCCTAAAATAATTCAAATGCTTACAAAGTGATGGTACACATGCTGTGCATTTTAGTTCCTGAGATGGATGGCAGCAGTCATTCTTCAGCACCCAGCCTACCAGTCTTTGTATTTAAGAAAAAAAAATATGAAATTCACTGTAAGTTTTTAATGAATTATTTAAAGCTGTATATCTTAGTAATACCTTTTTGGTCTCCAATGGTTAATGAAGTGTAAACACATCAGGGAGGCAGTAACTTCTGTGTAGGCTGATGCTGAAATTACTATTGGCCAGAAAACACTTGTTAGCCTGGTCAAAGAAGTAGTTTGAGCCTGCTGTATCAGACTACCTGTATTTACTTAGTTGTTATGAAGATTAAACTTAGCTCTGTTTTTAATTTAACAGCTTTCTTGTGAAACCATTTCATGCTTTCAAGAGAAAAGTACATTTATGGAAATACAGCTGGGCATTGAAATACAGTTGGGTAGTTTGGGCTGTGGAGCTGCTTTTTTTTGTTGTTGTTGTTAACATTACACATCATGAACAAGTGTGTACCTCCAGGAGTAGAGATTACCTGAGAAAACAGAATTCTCCAGCCCAATAAACGGATCAGGGAGAATCTGAAGGTGAAGTCCCTAGTTTCCACGGCCAGGTCAGTGTCTGAAGACAGTAATTCAAGCCTTATTCCTTGTGCCTCCTAACTGCTTTGTAGAACCGGGGTATTTCCTTCTTTTTAAAAGCACTTTGAGGTCCTGACTAAAAAGTTAAGTTTAAGTGGTGTGCATCAGTGTGTTACTCAGTGAAGGCAGAAACTTCTATCTCATGAATGTGCACAGTGCAAGACAGGATGTGTGGTTCTTCTGCTGTGTATCATTATTTATTAAGAAGATCCTCAAGCAAGCTTGGGTAACCACAGAGGGGTTTGAATGGAGAACTTTTATAGAAAGCAACTATTCTGTAGACTTAGTGGGATATATGAGGAGAATTAATGCTCCATTATTCTAAATCCTAGTTGTTTTACAACTTTTTTCATCATGTAACATGTCTTGATGCAAATAAAAGTATGAACTTTTTTGAAATGACAAAAATTTCTGCTGTACAAACAGAAAGCACAAATGCCAATTTTGTCTTCATATACTGTAAATTGATACAATTTCATTTTTCCAAGTAACTGTAAATAAGTTTCTCCACATACTGATGCCATATCTATGTGTGTGTATATAAATTATTAAAAGATGTATGTATATATACTAAAGATTAAAATTTAAATGGTTGGTGCTACTTGAGGATATGATTGTGGAGAAAATCACTTAGGTGGGTGATAAGATGTATCAGTGAAACTCAAACTGCTTTTTATTGAACACCATGTAGCTGAGACCACCATGCACTCTGTTTTGCACTTGAGCTTGTACAGCTTGTGTATAGAAAGGCAGCCCCTTGTAGATTCAACAAAATCCAGGTCTGAAGTAATTCCTGTTGATGTCAAGTATTGACAGACTTAAATTATGTCTGACTTGGAGATTGCAGTACTGTATTGAAGGAACACTCCAGGAGATGAAAAACATCACCTGCTGCTTGTCCATCAGTGGCTCTGTGACTTAGCTTATTAGTTGGAGGGGACTGAAGTTCAGCCCTCACTCCAGATAGAGCATAACCTGAAGTTAAAAGGTAGCACATCTACCTTTGGAAAGATGATTTTAAAAAAAGGGAATAAAAAATGTGAAGGAAATCAAGTAGAATATCTTCAAAAATAGCTTTTAGATGAGGCTTTGGTTATGTATGGGACTCTGGTATATGTTATGATAAAATGCAGCCATACAGGAACTAGTATATCTTTATCCTGGGTATTTAAAAAAATCTAAATATTTTAAAAATATATAGAGAACATATATGTAAAAGGGTAATTGTTACTTCAGAAACTTGAAATTTTTAGTGTAATTTTATAGCATGTACAATAAGGAAGTTAAAATATATTTTAGTATTTAATACAACAGAGCATATGAAATTAATTGCTGTCAATGTGCACAATAGAAAATTCAACAGTGCAATTCTGCTTTTCAATGTTAAAATGAAGATGGGATCACCTGTGAACTCACTCATCAATTTTCTAGGTAGAGTAATAGCTTCCTTCTGGTTTAGGCATGGTGTGACTGAGCAGGATCTGTCTCTGAAGTGACATCCATGCTTGGTTACTATAAAGAGAATTTACTACAATGGCTACTTCTGTTAGTTCAAGCATTGCAACATGATCAACAGGGAACTTAACTTTTTACATCAGTGATTCCTTTCACTTGCACTTTTGTCCCAAGTGGCTATAATTACCTGCTGAGCAAAAAAGAAAAATGTATATTCTGTAAATATTGTAAATGGTAAATGAAGCATTTAATGTCTGTTTTAGTTTGACTGTTTCAATCTTTCATTGAAGCAGGTGTGTAAAAAAAAAAATAAAATTGGGACAGAAGTCCTCCTATTTCCTCTAGCATGTCTAGTGGGTGGAGTTTTTTAAACAAGAATTTATAATCCTTTGATTCCTTACATTTGTGTTCTTAATAGAAAGTCTGCTATTAATTTCCAACCTTTTGCCCCTCCAGGCTTCAGACTATCCATGTCTGTTGCTGAAAATTGTACAATGTGCCTCATGTCCAGAGATATGCAAGCTTGTCATGTTTTCCTAAAGGTGCTCACTCCAACAATACTGATATAGACCTATCACTATTCACCATTTGTGGTGCTGAAGGGGTGGCAGCTGGCAGCTACCTCTCCCTGCTTTCCTGTTACTTCCCTTTTAAGTCTTGGATTTGAGGCCCTTCACCTCCTGCAGCCTCAAACAAGCCAGGTAAAAAATGCATCTTATTTCTAAATTACACACAGTGTAATATCTGTTAAACACTGACCCTCAGCCAATTGGGTGTGGGCTGTGCATTTCCTTGGGTTTTAGGAAACTTGTGGAGAAGCACAGAGCTTTCCTGTGGTCCTTGTCTGCTTCCTAATGGTTTTCTGAGGGAAGGAAGGGGAAAATTAGCAGCGAGTTTTCTCCTGCTAGACAGATAACATTTGGGACTCACACAAAGTCCTTTTGTCCAGCTGGTACTACTACCTAAGTTGCAATTTCACTTTCTCTTGCAAGTAGTTTCCCAATTATAAAATGGATATTCAATTCCTTGTTTAGCAATTTCAAATTGCATGAACTTAAGCATGAGTCCTATATATGACAGGATGCCAGAAACAGGTGGGAATGTGTCACCCATAAACACACATCCAATTTAGGTTGGAAAGTACCCTCAACATGATTGAGCCTAGCCATTAGCCCAGCACTCCAAGTCCTCCATGAATGTACAGCTGAGTAGTACAGACACTGGGATTTGTTCATTGGATGCATACTGCACCCTGCCCTCTCAATATTGATGCTTGTTCCTTGGTGAATTACAGGGACATGTTTTGATCCCTCAAGGAGCAGGTGATATCAAAGACTGGTTATTATAAGGATTTTGTTAGCATGCACATATCCTTTGCAAGTGATTGTGTAAAGGCCACATATTTTCACAGGGAAGTCAGGGTTTGGCCCCCTTTAAATGCCACCAGGTGACTTGCACTTGTCTGTGTCAAGGTGCAATAGAAGCAATTTGCTTCCTCAAGTGGTTGCTGCTCCCATGTGAAGTGACTAGGCCAGTTGTGTCCAGCTCAGCAGGAACTTGAGTTTTGAGCTAGTCCCACGCAGTTTTCAGAGCAAGAGGCTGATTTTCACTTCTGCTGTTGGGACCCTGCTCTTTGATTGCAGGAAGTGAAATACTCGTGCTATCTGGCAGATATCATGCACACCTCTAAAGAAAACATACCGAGAGCTCTTATTGCCCAATAGTGGCTTATATTACCTACCTAACTGGGGCTTATCATTGGGGGTTGTATTGACTTGAAGGGTGTGTGTAGCTCTGCATACTTTGACCTTGTTTCAGATGTGACAAACTGTGATACAAGCATAGGCTGTTCCAGGACAGAGAGAAAAGCAAGCTCTGCCAGACTCCATGCTGTGTCATGTCCAGCTGCACAAAACAGCCTTCTGACTTCAGATGGAAGCAAACCTATAAAAGCATGTCTGTTGGCCCAGCTGGTCCCATGGACACCAAGGATGAGCCAGCCACATGCCCGAGTCAAGTGTTGTCCAAGCGAGGGCAAGCCAGGCCCAGCCATCCCATAGAGCAGCACTGGCCATGCTAGCTCAGCACCATCACACCCACAAGCACTGGCCATGCACCATCCACTCCTTCCTGGGAAGATCCCCCAGTGCCTGGAGTGCAGGCAGGATCTTGTCTGATGTCCACACAGCCCCCTCATGGCAGACCTCCTCCCCTGTCCCTGACATGATGGCAACAACAGTCGCTGTTCAGGAGGGCACTCAGGGCTGTGTGCAGGGCGTTCCTTGGCAATGACCTGTGAGTCCCCTGCTCCCAGCACCAGGCAGGTGCCTGGAGACAGCTGCTCTGAGCCTCAGCAGCGTCCTCTGAGAGAGTGACACAGGGAAGCACAGCAGGGATGGATGCAGGGACAGTGCCCCAAGCATCTGGCTGTCCCCAGGCCATCCTGCTGCCAGACTGTTCTTGGCCATGTCTTCATGACACCAGTCTGTGACTCCTCTTCAGGCACACTATAATTAGATCTGGTTCATTGTTTTGCCACACACAGTTTGCAAACAGATTGTTTTGTATATGTATTTGTATATAATATGATATAATTTTTCATCAATAAAACTCAATTTAGCCCAATTACCTGAGTTGTGGTCATAAAAAAAAATGATTCAAAACCAAAAATAATGTTTTTATATGGTCTCTTATATCTCCCATGGAAGATGTGCACTGGAAATGGAATCAGGTACCAGGGCTTTGTGATGAGGGGCTGCACCATGCCCAGAGACCACTGTGACACTGCAGGGCCCCGCTCTGGCCATGGGGGATTGAAGGAGTGCAGACCCCTGGGGTGCCCTCTCTGAGGAGGCTGCATCTCCCCTGGAGCCCCAGCAGCTCTGCAGCAGAGAGTGTCAGAGACAGACATGGAGAGCCATGTGAAGAATGCCAACTGCCAGATGCAGAAGGGGCTGCTGAGCCTGGACTGGACGTGCCAGGTGAGGGACAGGGCGGGAGGGACAGGCCGGCTGTGGCATGGGGCTGCACGGAGCTGCCTGTGGGCTGGGCTTGCTGGCACTGTGAGGGACACCGTGCCAAGGCAGCTGCCTCCATGCCACTCCTATTCCTTCCTGGAGGGGGGACAAAGGCAGCCAGAGGCAGCACCTCTGGACAGCCAGCCCCAGGCCTCAGACCTCAATGGAGACAGGCTGCCACTGCTTCCACAGAGCTCTCAGGATGGCGGGAACCACCCAAGCAAGAAGAGCCTTCCTCAGCTGCTGCAGTGGAACGGCCGGGCCCGTCCCAAGTGCAGGGCTCCGAGGAGAAATGCCACCCTGCCATGGCAGCAGGAGACACTGAAAGAGAACTCCCAGAGCAGGAGGAGCAGCTTCCAACCCTGACATGGATGCAGGTCTTGATGGGTCGGTGACAGCCTGGCCATCCTGCTGTCAGACTACTCTTGGCCGTGGCTTTGTGAGACCAGCCTATGATTCCTCTTCAGACAGACTATGATTAGATATGTTTCATATTTTTACTACAAATACTTCACAAATAAAATTTATTGCACATATCTATATAGTAAGTGTTCGATTTTCTTGACTAAACTGTCAATTTACCCAATTTACTTGAGTTGTGTGCATATAAAAAATTGGTTCAAGCCCAAAAAGCTGAAATAAAGTATAGTTTTAAATTTCACAGGGTATTTTTATTACCTCTAAGCAGGTGACAGCTCCTGCAGTCATCAGAACTATCTGTCTTATAGTTCTTTTATCTGCTTAAGGTATAAGAAGGGATAATGAGGGATAAAATGTTTTTGTATAATTTCTTCTGTCTGCCATGGAAGATGTGCACAGGCAGCGGGGCCTGGGTTCAGCTGCCAGGGCTTTGTGATGAGAGGCTGCATCATGCCCAGAGACCACTGTGACACTGTGAGGCCTCACCTTGGCCATGGGGGATTGAAGGAGTGCGGAGCCCTGGGGTGCCCACTCCCAGGAGAGCACTTCCCACAGGAGGCTGCATCTCCCCTGGAGCCCCAGCAGCTCTGCAGCAGAGAGTGTCAGAGACAGACATGGAGAGCCATGTGAAGAATGCCAAGTCCCAGATGCACAGGAAGCTGCTGAGCCTGGACGTGATGCACCACGTGAGGGACGGGGCAGGAGGGACAGGCCGGCTGTGGCATGGGGCTGCACAGAGCTGCCTGGGGGCTGGGGCTGGCTTTGCTGCACTGGGGGGGACGCTGTGCCAAGGCAGCTGCCTCCATCCCACTCTTCCTCCTCCTTGTCTTGCTTCCCAAGTGTGCGTCACAGGCAGCCAGAGGCAGCACCTCTGGAGAGCCAGGCCCAGGCCTTGTCCCTCCATGGGGACAGGCTCAGACCGCTCCTCCCCCACAGAGCTCATAGGATGGAGGGGCTCCCCAGCCATCATGAAAAGCAAGTGGAAGCCTTTGCAAGGGCTAGAGAAAATTGGCCAGGCCCATCCCATGTGCAGGGCTCCACAGAGGAGTGCCATCCTGCCATGGCAGCAGCACAGCCTGGAGGAGAAAGAGCCCCCAAAGCAGGAAGGCAAGGAGCAGCTTGCCTCCCTGACTTGGTCTTGGTGGCTCCATGGCAGAGCCAGGCAGGTGACTGCCATGGACAGGACAGGATGGGACAGGATGGGACAGGGGGATGAGCCTCCCTCTGACCAGGGCGAGCTGCTGCACTGCACCACTGCAGCCCCATCCCCCTCCCACAGCACTGTTCCAGCAGCTGCTGCTGCTAGGTCTCCAGCAGGTATTTCCTGGAGGAAGCCAGGTGACCTTTACAAATAACAGAACCACTGAATCACATAGAATCATAAATATTAGGATTAGAAGGGATCTCAGGAGATAGTCCAGTCCAACACCCTGCCAAGGCATGGTCAACTTGAGCAGGTTACACGCATAAAAGTTCAGATGACTTTGGAATGTCTCCAGAGGGGGAGACTCCACAAACCTCCCCGGATAGCCTATTCCAGGGCTCTGCCATCTTAATGTAAAGAAGTTCTTACTCAAGCTGGGGAAGAACTCCTCAAGAAATATCCCTCTCTCCTTTCTTACCTCCCAGGGGAATGCATCTCTCAACCTTGGGCAGCCATTGCCAACAGGTCTGGAAAGCTTGGAGGCCATTTCGAGCAAGCAGAAGGTGCTGCAGTGGCTTGAAGTCTATGTTCCCAGTGATCCACAGACCTTGGCCAATGAGGAAGAGGACTTTGAAAACAAGATTGACAAGGAGCAGTCCCATGAGATACTGGAAGAGGACATCACATCTTCAGTGCCCTCAGACATGTGGGAAGAATGCAGCCAATGCCAGGAGTCCCAAGATATATCAGAAGTGTACAGTGACCAAGAGCTGTTTCAAGGGGAAGAGGATAAGCGCACAGCAGGAGCAGAAGAGGCTATCAGCAAACTGCAGAGCACATCTCCTGACCTGGCCGGTTCCATGGACACCAAGGATGAGCCTGCCATGTTCCCAACTCAACCATCTCAGCAGCAAGGGGAGGCCTCTGGCACCATACCCGCAAGCACTGGGCACGTATCATCCACTTCTTCCTGGAAAGTGCCCTTTGTGCCAGGAGGGCAGGCAGGAGCTTGCCTGTTGCCCTCACAGTCCCCTGGAGACAGATCTCCTCCGCTCACAGCTAGCCACACCGCAGTGCAACAGCAGCGACAGTCCCTGTTCAGGAGGGCATTCAGGGCTGCGCGCAGGGTGTTCCTTCGCACCCACCACCCACGGGAGCAGGAGCAGCAGTGCCCTGCTCCCAGTGCCAGGCAGGTGCCTGGAGACAGCTGCTCTGAGCCTCAGCAGCGTCCTCTGAGAGAGTGACACAGGGAAGCACAGCAGGGATGGATGCAGGGACAGTGCCCCAAGCATCTGGCTGTCCCCAGGCCATCCTGCTGCCAGACTGTTCTTGGCCATGTCTTCGTAACATCAGTCTGTGACTCCCCTTCAGACATTATGATTAGATCTAGTTCATTTTTATCACACACATTTTGCAAACAGACTGTGTTTTATATGTATTTGTATATAATATGTTATAATTTTTCTTCAATAAAACTGTCAATTTAGCCCAATTACCTGAGTTGTGTGTGTACAAAAAATTGGTTCAACAAAAAAAGCTGAGAAAAAGTACAGTTTTAAATTTCAGAGGGTACTTTCATTACTTCTAAGCAGGCGACGGCTCCTGCAGGCATCAGAACTATCTGTCTTGTAGTTCTTATATCTGCTTAAGAAAGACCTCCTGCAGTAGGAGGGCAAGGAGCAGCTCTTGCCTCCCTGACATGGTCTTGGTGGCTCCATAGCAGACCCAGACAGGTGAGTGCCATGGATGGGATGGGATGGGATGGGATGGGATGGGATGGGATGGGATGGGATGGGATGGGATGGGATGGGATGGGATGGGATGGGATGGGATGGGATGGGATGGGACGGGATGGGATGGGATGGGCCTCCCTCTGCCCAGGGCCAGCCACTGTGCCGCAGCACTGCAGCCCCATGAGTATAAGGCATGTCTGCACTACACTGAGACATCCTAAATGGACAACAACAGTATATGGCCTAGCATGAGCTGAAAATTATGAAGTCAAAAGAATATTTGGAGTGTCCCTAAGGAAGACTCTGGCCTTACGCTTTTGGTGTCAACTGTTTAATGTCAGTGTTGGACACAGGGCATTAAGGTGAGGCTTGATTAGATTGAGTACATCTCGTTTTTGAATGCATCCTCCTTCTCCTCTCTAACAGTTCATCTCCCTTCTTAAGCTTGATTTGTAAGACTTAGGCTAAATAATAAGTGTGCATCACTTGCAAACAGCCATGCTTTGTGGACCCGGTTTTGTGACAATTACTCACACTGAACTTGTTTTTTCTCTCTTTTGAACAGAGTGGTCCAAAAATACTGACTTTACTTTTTCCACAAGCATTTCACCAGATGCCTGCGTGAGGCAGCAGGACCTAAAACCTCTCCGGCCGGGCCTCGGTGCCACTAGGGGTCCCCGCCGTCCGCGCATCCCGCCGCGTTCCTCCTCATCCCTCCTCATCCCACTCCGTCCCGCCGCGGGAGGACGCGCCTGGCGGCCGGGCTGCGGGATCGGGACACAAGGGAGACCTTAGCACTCTCTACCGCTACCTGAGAAAAGGGTGTAGTGAGGTGGGGGTGAGTCTCTTCCAAGTAGCAAGCAACAGGATGAGCTACACTAGGGGAGACACAGCTTGGGTATTAGGAAACTTTCTTCACCGCAAGAATAGCAAGGGACAGCCAGCCGTGGTAGAGGTCACAGGAATAAAGGACAGCTTCTACTGCACAAAGCTGTGCCTCAGCAGACTTCCAGTTGCACCAGGGATACACTGTTTTGAGGCTAGAAATCTGGATGTCCTGATGTGTTTTGTCCTGATGTGATTTCAGGATAATCTCAGTAACAGGCATTTTAAAAACTGTTGATAAGAATTGGGTGTTTCAGAATGAGGAGCTGGCAGAGTCAGCTGCAGACAACTTCCTGTACATCCTAGAGCCCCTTAAATTTCTGGTCATAGTACAGTGTCTTTTGGTACTGTGATTTATAGTGAGGTGCCTCCTGCTGCTGAAGGGAGAGAACAAATTCTTCTCTCTTGAGAGCCAAGCAAGGACCATCATTCCCTCCACAACCAGCAGCAGGGCAGGAATGCAGCCATCACCCCTCCTTGTCTACTCCAGTGTACAACAGTGGCCAGCTCAGGTTCCAGTCTCCTTCTTGTCTCTAGAGAGCGCCTCTGTACTATGTCAGGAATGAAATCCTGTCTCCCACGTGGCTGTTTGTAGCAGAATTCCGTGATGTGGAGGTTGTCTGAGAAGGAAAATCAATGCTTAATTATCCTAAAGGGAAAGGCGTTTACCTCCAAAGCTGCAGGTCCCAATTCCCAGTGCTCTCTCTCTGTCTTGGGAAGCAATCATGTCTTTCTGGCCTCTTCTGGAAAAAGCTGTCATTGGCAGACACTGCAGGCCAAGCACCTTAGAGTGGAGGATATGGCAAGCTGTGATCTGGGTTTGGAAAGTTCAGGATAAGCATGGATATGCAGGCTAATCCTCAGGCTGAAAGAGACATGTTTTGAGTTATCTCAGGAGCAGAAGTTGGTGAACCTGGGGAGCTTTAATTTGAAAGCTTGTAGGCATTTGTGTTGTCAAAAACCTTCAGGATCAGTTAGCAGGAATCCTGCAGAACACATATCTGGATTTGGGTATTTAAATACCCCCTAACCTTTCTGTTTGTGCAAAAGTGACTTCAAATGTATTTTGAGATTATGGCTTCCCAAATATGCAGCAAAGGTTAAATGAAACTCTAGATTTTGCATTAGCTGGAACAGGCTTCATCAAAACATACCGTGTTGATCTGAAAGATTTTTTTTTATCTTGATGGATTTTCTTCTAGAGGCTTTTATACCTTTTATACAGGCACTTAAGCAAAGTGGCCAAATTGCTCCTACCCCATGCAATCAGTACTACTTCAAGGCTAAGCATAGTTAGCAAATAGAAAGGAAAAATTTAGGTTTTCAACTTGGGCTCAAAGCTATCTGAAACCTTGTTACTAAGCAGTTTTTCCCACACTTGAAGGCCCTTTTCTCTTCAGCAAAAACAAATTTCCAAACCAGTCCCAAACTAGCTAATTTCAGCTTCAAACAAAATCTAGGGAGGCTACTTGGCAAAGTGAATGGACGTGAGGGGAAGCTTTTTTCTTCAGTTTGCAGCGTCCTTGGCTCTTCTAATGCCAGATGTACTTTCAAAAGCAGCATGTAAACTTGACCTTAGCCTGCTCTGCTGTAAACTGACAAATTATAATTATTATGCAACTAAAGTAATTTCACATTGCAAATATACATGTTTACAAGCATTTCTGATTCAAAGGGAAAAAGAAGGCCTAGCTAGAAAAGAAGTTGTTTTAAATCTTAGTGGGTGACATGGAGATGGACAGGGGGATTGCATGCAGCCACAGCAAGTTTGCCAATGACACCAAGTTGTGTGGTGTGGTGGACATGCTGGAGGGATGGATGCCATCCAAAGGGACCTTGAAGATTTGAGAGGTGGGCCCATGTGAACCTTATGAAGTTCAACAAGGTGTAAGATCCTGCACCTGGGTCAGGGCAATCCCAAGTACAAGTACAGGCTGGGCAGTGAAGGGATTGAGAGCAGCCCTGAGCGGAACTGGGGATGTTGGTGAATGAGAAGCTTGGCATGACCCAGCAATGTGCACTTACAGCCAGAAAGCCAAATGTGTCCTGGGCTGCATGAAAAGTGACGCAAGAAACAGGTAAAGGGGGGTGATTCTGTCCCTCTACTCTGTTCTCCTAAGACCCCACCCTGAGTACTGTGTCCCCAACATGAGCAGGACATGGAGCTGTTGGAGGGACCCTAGAGGACACCACAAAGATCATCAGAGGGCTGGAGCACCTCTCCTATGAAAACAGGCTGAGTTTGGGTTGTTCAGCCTGGAGAAGAGAAGGCCCTGAAGAGGCCTTCTAGTAGCCCTCTGGTATTGAAAAGGGCTACAAGAGAGATGAAGAGGGACTTTTTATAAGGGCATGTAGTGATAGAGAAAGGAAGAATGGCTTTAATTTCCCATGCCTGGAAGCATTCAAGGCCAGGTTGGATGGGACTTTGAGCTCCCTGTTAGGGTGGCATTGAAAAGAATGCTAGTCTGTAGGCATTGGTGTATTTGACCTAATTTTAAAACCAAGGACAAAGTCCTCTGAAGCTTTGGCTAGAAGACAACGTAGTATTTGCCTTCTGCCTTCTCTTAAACAATTTGTCACCATTGAGATTATCGTGTTTATTCATCTGTGTGGTGGTTTGACAGGAAATGTGTTTTTTGGGAGGCTGTGTTTTGGCCAATGGATATTCAGGCTTTAATATTGGCATTTAACCTGGCCATTAGGACATGGATCCGCCTCTGAGAACACGGGGTTAAAAGCAGAGCTCTCCCCTGGGAGGGCCCTTTTGGGTTTCTGGCGGGAAAGAGTTCGGGTCTCTCCCCTGGCCCAGCTGCTGGCTGGGCAGGGGGAGGGGAAAGCCATGTGGCCGAGAGAGGTAGGCCTGAGCCCCCGGGGTGGAAGGGTGGAAGAGAGAGAGAGAGAGAGACACCGGGAGCCATCGGGTGCCCCCCCCCTGAGAGACAGAGAGAGAGAGAGAGAGAAAGAGCCGCTGCCTGAGACTGTGACCTTGAAGCTTGATAAACATGGGCCTGTGCCGGCAGCACGGCTGGGATGGAGAAGAAGGAGGGGTGCAGCCGGCCGCTTGTAGGAGCTTTTAACCCCTTTTTGGAAAATGAGAACTTTACAGATCATTGACCTCTCCTAGAAGATAGAGTGGAAGATGAGGAAGGAATGTGCAAGTGTGAGAGAGGTCTGGGCGAGTGAGAAATAGTGGAAGAATAGAGAAGAACCCTAGTGGGAAGAGATGATGGAGTGGCTTTTGCTGGACTCTTTTTGTATAGCCATGGACAGAACCATGTTCCTTGTGACACAGAGACTGCATTCTAGGGGGAGGCAATGGCCACAGAACCAAGAGGGTTCAGTGTTGGTGCCCCCTGGCCCCAGGGGGTGAAAAAATATGAGGGGGAAAGATGTCCCAAAGGAGAGATTGTGGGGACAGGTGTCCCAAAGGAGAGACTGTGCCTTTTTTAGATCGGGACAGAGCATCCTTAAAAGACAACCCTAGAAGCAGCTCTGGTCAGTGTTCAGTGGTGAGAGCACTGGACATGAAAAGGAAGAAGTCACGACGGCAGATGGACTCCGGGCGGTGCCACGAGTGACACGGAAACACACGAGGCTTCGACTGTGTTTCCAGGGGAAGCCCATGGTACAAGAAGGACTCCTCTCCTCTTGATGAACTGAGGATTGATTGTCTGAAGGGTGGTGCTGGACCGAGAGTTGGTGATTTGGGGAATAGATGTATTGTATTGGAAATTTGGTGGGGGGAGGAGGAAATGTATTTGTAAGGTTTTCATTTTCCCTGTGTGTGTGTTCCTTTTTATTTGTAGTTGTAGAGTAGTTAATAAAGTTCTGTTTTCTTTTCTTTCCTAAGTAGGAGCCTGCTTTGCTTATTCCTGGTCACATCTCACAGCAGAAACCAGGGAGAGGGTATCTTCATGGGGGCACTGGCATTGTGCCAGTGTCAAATCATGACAATCTGGTATGCAGCAAATGTAATGCCACCCTTTTTGAATAGAGGATGTAAGAAAAAACAGCTTGTAGATTTCTGCTGCTTTTAAACTTTTTTTCTGTGAAAACCCCTGTATAGCAGGACAAAAGAATGGCCTGTTTTCTGCAGGTGGCATCATCCCTACCCATCAGATCACAAAGTGTGAGTCTCTAGGAGAAAGCCTTAAGTAATTTTTTATTTATTTACAGTGGAGAAATTCACCACAAAAGATGAGAAGAAAGCATTTTCCAGAATCAGAAAAGGTCCCTTTGTGTACTTCATGGTTGGTTTTTAATTTGTGCAGAGATTTGGCATGTCTTCAGCACAAAAATTCAAGCCACTGATAACACTAACTACAAACAAATTCTTCTGGTTCATTGTTGTTTGGTTTGATTTTATGACCAGAGCATCTGTATACTCACAATATGTGAAAAAGATCCCAATTTTCAGGCAATTTGAATGTTCCTGGACTAAAAACTTTGAAAACTTGTAAAACAGATTTGAGGCAATTTCATCCAATTTTGGATGAAATTTTTTCTTTCATTCCTGTCCCTTGTCTGTTTGAAAGGCTTATTTCAAAACAGTCAAAAAGGGAATGCTGCCCAAGAAACACTTTTTTTCTCAACTGTCTCACCTGGAAGTTTTGTGTCATTAGCTGTGCTGTAGGACAGAAACAGCTTCCAATTTACACATTCCCATGCTTGAAAAGTTCCACAGGTGGGCATTTATGCTCAGTGATTTTTGTTTTCATGCCACTGCCAGACAAAGATATTTGCAAGATAAGAATTTTGAAAACCTCCCTGGAAGAATCTTAAGAAGTAAGAAGCCAAGCAGTGTTAGCTGAGCAATGATTTTTACATGATGTAGCCCTTCATTGTTAAAATTCAAGGCAGGCAAACCACCACGAGGGTGCAGTGGTAAGGCAGCTTTTGCTGGCACTGGCAGAAAGCTTTAATTTGCTGCTACTGTTCTAAGGGGTCAGATGATGATCTTTACATCAGCACACTAAAGGAAATAATTTAAACATAATTAACTTGAGCTAACACTGAAACTCTTGGGAATGTGATGGTGTTCAACGCAAGGGGAGGTTTAACTTGCTCTTTATCAGGGATGTGATAGTACTGTTTGAATTAAGACAAGTCTTAATTAAACTTGACCTAAGTGAGAACACAGTTGGGTGAATTATATTATATTTGCTCAGACTGTAGTTTACTTCTAGAGTAGAGAAGGACTAAACTATTGTTTTACTGAGGATTAATATAGCAGCTTTTTTATTATTTTTAAATTATGTGCAATTTTTCCATTGCTTAAGCCTGGTTCTCGTATTCTTCTTTCAGTAATTGTTTTTTGGGAAAATGCATTATAAATCAACCTTCTCACCATTCAGCTTTGTTCTCTATCTGGCCATCAGAAAACAGGTTATTTTATGTTTGTCCTTTTAGATGTAAAGATGGACTTTTGTTGGGGGGGGGGTTAATTATTTTTATTTTAAAAAACACTCACAAAACTCTAAAGCAGAAATCTCTAAAGCAAGACTTTAGAGGGGAAACCTGGAAATCAAGTGCATTCACATAGGAAGAGACTGGCAGCTGAATGCAGTATTTTGAAAAACAGTACTTGTGTCCTGGACTAAAAAACTAGAATATATTTTGTAGTTCAAATGAAACCTGTCTCCTTTAGACAAAAGGACCAAGCTAGATGTTTTACCTGCTTCCAATGTCTTTAGAGAACAGCCCTTGTTTCCACAAAACCAGACTAGTATTTTTGAACACTGTCTAATTTGACAAGTCCAGTAAGAGAGAAGAGGAGGAAGTTTGTTTGTGTGCCTGTCCCTAGAAGAAGCTGCTTGCAGCTTCAGAGGAGATACTGATTCCCTCCCCTCTTGCACTGTCCACAACCTACAGCCCTCCTGCAGCATCCACCTGCTCGGCTGCGAAACACAGATTGCACCAGGCATCTCCTCTGTAAGGTGCTGTAAAAAACCCCCTCAATACAGAGCCAGAGGCTTGAGAATGTCACCCCAGCACCTTAAAAACGCTCATTCACATGTTCCAGCCACCCTGAATGCAAGCCTGCAGCCCTTGGCACTGAGGATGGTCTTGCAGAGTGCACCTACCTGGTGGTCCCACAGAGCCACAAACACCTGATCCAACACCCACCCAGCCAAGAGAATGCAGTATAATGCCTAAATTGGCTGTATTCACAGACCAAACTCCCCAAACCTGAGGGAAAGATGACACTTTGCCAGAACTAGCTATTTAAAACACCAAGTGAGTTTCTACCTTATGACTTCGTCTAGGAGCAACAACTTGAAAATCAAGTAATCAACTAAGGTGCCACATCTTTTTCACAAGAGCATGCAAGCGCTTTCTGCAATTTTGGGACAGGCAATCTTTCTGAATCGGCCACTTATGCTTCTCACCTGCTCACTGAGCAAAAAAAAAAAAACAACAAACCAAAACCTAAAAGAAGGCTTTTCTGTATTTTGGAAAGAGAATGATAGAGGAAGCAGATGAAAGTTTTTCTGTATGGACTGAGATGACCCAAAATGAAAGCAGTTATGCAAAATAGCCAACTCTGAGATCTGTCTCCATGATCAGGAAGGAGCACACAACATTTCCTAACTGAAGGTGGCCATACTGGTTGGACATGCTCAAGCACACAAATCATATTCTTCAGGCCATCTTCATTAGAAAACACTCCCATCCTCCAAAAGCTCTGTCCCCTTCCTGGCACCTGTCTCTTGCAAGCAGCTCTCACCCTCTGTAATCCACCTTCAAAAAATCCTCTCTGCAGCCTGCTGGACACAATTCCTCTTGCTCTGAATCGCTTTGTGCAATTAGGACACATGAGTCTGGCCTGAGTTTAGCCTTCTGGCTGGTGGTGGGATGCTGTGTAGGCCAGAGATGGTGTTTTGGTGAGCTGGGGCTACTGTGTGGCCATGTTGCATTGCCCTGGAAACGGTGAGAAAGCCCTGCTCTGGAGGCTGCCTCACAGACGGCTGCTGGTGGCAATTGGACATCTGGAAACCACGTGGAAGCTGCAGATGGTGGAAATGTGGTACGTGGGAAGCATGTGAATTGCTCAGTAAGCCTCTAGGAACAGTGATGGAAACTCCTACATGGTAGAGACCTTCCCTGGGTGTCTCAGGAAAGATTTTATCATCACACTGCAAGCTAGAGCTTATACCCCTGCAAAAAATATCAACGTTATTTCTGGATAGGGAGATTGAGTCACCTTTCAATTTTAGGAATTCTGCTGGGCAGTTTGTGCAACAGAGAAGTAGGAATAGAATGGTAATCATAGGTCATGTAATACAATCCTCTGCAGCAGGTACAACTACACCATCAAGTCTGATGACTAAGCAATCTCACCTTTAATTTAGAAGCTTTTTTACTGCTGGAAAATTGCCACAGAAATGTGATTCTCTGAGTATTAGGAGTCAGTCATGTGAGCCAATATAATTTGAGTTTTTTGGTTTTGCTTGTCTTCATCCAGTCTTTAGACAGTCATGGAGAAAAAGACAAATCATGTAACTTAACATAACATTGATTCTTTTCCCCAATTAATATTTCTTGTTTAATATTGCATACAAAGGTTTAAATCTCTTAAATTAATCCAATACTGTGAGTCTATACCACAAATTCTGATCTTAGAATTAACTCTGCTGTGAACACAGATGTTGTTCTCCACTTCAGTCCTAGTATTTGTTTAAATTTTCTTCATTTCTCCCTTTCAGTCACTGTGCTAGTAGAATCTGAACTGAAGACCACTTCCATAGGAGTCTTATTCTATTGCAAACTGGCGATAGATAAGTTTATGAACCAGCTGTGATTCCCAGGTGAGGAGAATGAGAAGGCTCTGCATCTGAGGGTGATTCCCCAGTGAGGGGAAACGAGAAGAATCTGGTGAGTCTATATCACAGAGGTTGAAGGGGGCAGCAGCTTTTCTCCTACAGTCCTTATCTCAGACCAAAGGCGAGTCATTTTCATAATAATTCAACATTGTGTCACAAATCACAGAATAAACTAGATCAACTACTTCCTTATGAGAGATAACTGAGGTTTTGGTGGGCAAAAGATTGGCACCTCTTGAAGATGCTGGAGAATGGAATTCCTGCAAAAATTGTTTCAGCAAACTTTACCTTCTACCTCTTTGGCTTTAGGAAGAGCAGATAAGCAGGACACTCCTCTTCTTCTAAAAATGAGGTTTGTGGTTTTCCTTCAAAATGGAAAGAAAAATCTCCTTGCATGATTTCTTATTAGGTGATAGGGAGAAGGAACAGCTGAAGTATTTTCTGCACAGGTCCATCTCTGTAATAATTAGAATCAATTGAGTTGACATTCATTATTTTCCTCATAAATATCACTCCTTTACCTTGATTTCCTTCCTGTAGCCTCTGCTGGAAAATGTAATGTTTCAGATGTACTAATGGATATCCAAGGTATTTCCTTTTAGGTGTATTTTTTTTTTGTTGGGGTTTTTGTTTGTTTGTTTGTTTTTTCTCAATGAGCAGGTGAGAGATTATTCAAGCTCTGTTGGCCACTTCCCAGAATACAGATTTTGCATGAACTGCCATCTCTTTGCTCAGCTGTGATAGTCAGCATTTTATGCTGATGACTCGACAAGAGAATATCCCCGTGCCTTTCTGGTCAGTGCCTGAATGAGGAAATAAAAGCCAGTTGCAGGGTTTGCAGTTTATCTCTTCTGAGGGCATAGAAGGAAATTATGAGGAGAGAGAGCAAATTTGTTGACAGGAAAGATTTGTGCTACAAATGAAGGAATATTCTCAGGAAGAGTTTATGGGAAGGGACTGTTTTCTAAGAGTCTTCATGAGACGTTTTGAGAAAGCAGAGTGGCTCATGCAGAGACTACAAGTGTGCAATAAGACTCAGGACTGCCTTCTGTCAAAGGCCCATGAAATTCTGGAGGTTCCTGTACTTGGTTTCTTACTGCTGACAATGTACAAAGCTGTCGGGTGTTTTGAGGAAGAAAGGATCACATGGTGGAGGAGAATAGATGAGAGGATTAAAATGAACATGCAAGCTAGTTTGTGTACTTTTTGATCAGCTGATTTAATGGGGAGGGGAAAAAAAAAAAACAAGCTTAAAATCATGCAGGAAACTGCTGCCTTTCAGACCCAAGTCTTATTTTCAGACATGTAATCCATCTGCAATAAAATAAGTGCACATGCTAGCCACAAACATCATTAGGATGAGTGTGCATCTGGCAAAGCAGGGTTCAAACCCCAAGCTGTGTGATCAGCTATGTGGCTGACTTGAACTTCAGAAGCAAATTACATCAAGCTGCAACCACTTCTTCTGCTTTGGGGGGTAGCTGAGGAGTCTGCTTCATTTTCAGAAGCCAACATTCTACATCTGACAGTGGCAATTGGGTGTTGAAAGAAGAAGCCATTCTTTAAGGTAGCATTTGTGCATAAAAAATTCTTTAAAAAGCTTAAGGAAGCTGATGCCCACGTACTGAGCTGGTGGTACTTTTACTATGGGATATTTGCACATTATCTTCTTCCAGAACTGGTTAAGCATCCATTTTGTGTATCAAAAAAACTTCTTTGCAAAAGCTGGTTGGCTAAAGTGATGACATAAAAAAGCCAGGAGTCACTGCTTGCCTCTTGTGACTGAAGGCAAAGTGCCATTTTTACATGTTTAAAGTAGCGTATGCTAGTGCACAGATGGACAATGGTGCTGACAGATGATTATCAGCACCCGTCCGCACAAACCAAGGAAAAGATAAGACATGCTATATCTTTCTCTTATCCCTGCAACAAAGGTTTTGAAATGCATGAGTGCACTGAGCAATGATTGTAGGCTGATGGCTAAAGTATTCTGAGAAACTAATGGGGTTTGTAAGGACATCTCATGGTATCATGGCAGCCTGGGCCCAGAGGTTAACACATCTAGTCATTTGGAAAGCATTGGGCAAGTCATTTTAGAGACCATGAATCGTATTGTGTTATCCTCAGGACCCCACATATATACCAGGGCTGTAACTTATCTCTACTATAATTCCACTTCTGTGGGCCATGGATATCTGGACCCCTGCTTATTTCTAGCCTGGTGTTTTCCCACTCCTTTCAAAAGGCAGGAACCTAAAGAGTGATCCAGTAGAGATGTAGACCCTATAGACTGGGTTAATATAAGTCTACTGACAAGGCACAGGCTCTTTCCAGCCATGTTTCCCACAGCTTGCTCAGAAGATTGTTTAGCCATTTATCAATCTGCTACAGAAAACTCCCATCAAATCCCTTGGGAGTAGCCAAAAGTTTGGCTACTAAGAAATCTCTTTGGATCACCTTGCTGGCATGATTTAGTTACTCTGCTCGGAGGTGGAAGTTGTGCAAAATCACATTTATGTGTGAAATTAAACGCTCTTCCCAGACTGTAACTTGAATGGAGACTGATGACTGAAGTGGGTGTTAACAAGGCTGCCACGGACACTGACAAAGCTTTTTTGTTGTTTCTTAAACCTAGTTTTATATGATATGGCTAAGAATATTAGAAGGGCTTCAAGTTGCCTGATTTGTTCGTGGTCAAGGGATTGTCAAAGAAGTTACTCCTCTATCCTAAGTTATGTATACATCTAAAAAATTCAGACTCCCTCCATGTAGCCACAAACAAAGTTTCTTCCAATGCCGTTGGAGAGGAAGAAACTCCAAGTTTTTCCAATGTAACATTGGTGATATAAGGATCTAGCTCTGTTTTGAATGAAAATGTAGGGATTTTTTAGGAAAAACATGTATAAGGTGGCTGTAGATACATTAAGGCTAGGAACTAAATGGGATGTGTTCCTTTTCTTTGCTCAGCAGAGTTGTACAATAAATCCTTTTCAAGACTCTCTGGTCCTTGGGTTACTTCATGAGTTTGAAGCTGTTCTTAGACTAGAGTATCTTCCTAGGAAATTTATGGTGTTGCGGGAGTTAGTTTATCTGCAAGAGTGAATTTCATTCCTGAGGTTTTGTGACTACTTTGTTACAAAAATGCTGTGTCTAAAAATGAATGTGGTATGTGAACCACTTTACTCAGTTTACTTCCAGTCGGAAGCTGACCTGTGGCCCCCAGACTTTCCCTTAGTCAAGGGATAAACAAATTTAAGTTCCCAGAAAGAGCTATCTTTATTACATCTAAAATAGAGCAATGTATGGGTTTTAATTTAATCAGTAATTTCAACCTCTCCAAGCTACCATTATGGCTTTCTGTGAAAGCTTGTAAAAATAAAAATATCTTAGACAAAAATAACACTCCCTCATTCTAAGACCGTGGAGTGTCTCAGTACATATTTGGCACATCCTCTGAGGCTCTATCAACAGCGATCCAAAATAGGCTGATGTAAAAGGCGAATTATAAAAGTAAGTGGTGTTTAGTGTCTGGTCCTGTATCCTCTGAGGCTTCTGACATGCAGTCAGTATAATCTACAATGCTCACAAGATAAAATAGTGGGCATTAGAGGCTGGGCAGTGATGCTCAAGGTCAAAGTCAGTTCTGCAATAGAAATGCATTGAATTCGTGTTCTGTTAAACTTTTTCACTCAACTTGATAGCAAAACCCAGCATCTCCGTTCTCTTTCAAATGTACTTTACAGACTACAGGTTTCTTCTGCTACATAATAGTAAAATAAATAAATAAATAAATAAATAAATATGATTTGTGATAGGAGAGCATTTTGCAATCTCTTGGTGGGAATATGCATAACTTCATCAAAATAAAAAAGGTCTATGTTATTCTCAGATGTGACTTTGTTTGAAACCATCTTTCCTAAAATTGCCTTAAAGACTACATTAATACTTAACAATATTTCTCTTGAGGGCAAACCACTGTAAAATGCACTTTTTCAGCCTGTTTGTTTAAAGTAAGATTTGAAGAATGGTAACACCTCCTAACAACAAAAAGACAGCTGAAGGTCTGCAGGACTGAACCAGAAGCACTGATACCACTGCAGATGAAGCACACTATCAACATAATCCTTTCCTTTTTTCTTTTTTTTTTTTTTCCTTTTTCTCCAGAGGCACCAGATGGCAGCATTTTTCCCTCACTGAGTGTGATCTCATCCTCTCAGATTCACTCCTGGGATCATCAGGCTTTGAGGCTTCGTAAGCCTCAATGACCTCAGCTGAACTGTACCTTCTCTGTTGCCACCTGCTCCTTTTTCCTACTTGTATTGGACATGCAGAGTCACATTCAAGTGGCCTGAGCACAATCCAGGCCCTTGAACTCGTGGCTGCCTTTTGTTTGTGCAGGTCTGAGAGTCTAAAAAGAATAATTAGCAAACAGGTATGCAAAAATTTAGACCCACAGAATACAGCTCTGACCTCCAAATTTGCCACATCCTCTGAATATTAAGTATTATGATGTTTATTTGATGTTCTTGTTAACTACATGCTCTTTTTCATATACATACATGCCCAATGTAATACTTGTCTCCCAGCAAGTTTGGCATGTGTCCTTTTCTATTGATGCTTTATTCCTTGAATAATATTTCATTACACACAACTTATGTATGACAAGTTATGCACTACTAGATTTGTAACCTCCGTCATAAGAACCCAGTTCTGGACAAATAATCTGAAGCAGAGCAGGGATTTTGAGAACTAAACTGCAAGCTCTGGGTTTTTTTACAGTTACAGACATGGCCTAAAGCTTTGCAGGCTGGGAATTCTGTTATCTCACCATCCTCTGTTCTGCTTCTTCCCTTCATCCTCATGTTCTTGCTTACAATGCTTTGTTGGTGGTTTTGTCTCAGAAGAAAAAAACCTACACGTTATGTCCAGCTGTAAGAAACTATTCTTAAATTATCTACCTTTAAACTTGGATTCTGCAGCACTAGGATGCAAATGTTTGTTTATTTGAATCATGTGACTAACACTGACAGCATAAGAAAGGCTGTTTATCCAAAGTGGGGCTGGATTGCTGGGCCCTAGAGGGTGAAGGGGTAGCAGCCCTGGCTTCTGCTTTGTTTGTCTGTTACTCCATCAGGTTGCTGGTGTTTCTGCTGTGGTGACTGTGTTAATGTTTTACAAATGCTATGAGCTCAGTAGTAGACTATTTGGGGATTGTATAATTTATTAACTTATGACAAGCAGGGCATTCTTTTTCTGAAGAACACATGACAAGGGACTTATTTTATTTTTCAAATTTCAGCCAAATTCAACATGAGTGTCACAGGACAGGGGCACTAGATCCTCGACAGCCCCACCCTTCCTCTTATTTAATACCGAAAACTATCTGTAAACAAGCAAGAAGGAGGGAGGGAAGAGTAATTCTCAGAGGAAGCATTAAGAATCCTGTATGATTAAAATATCAGGCTGTGTAAATTTGGGAAACAGTGCCATTTTTTTCTGTTAAAAAAAATTCTAATTAAAAAAAAAAAAAACAAACTAAAATTCCTTCTACTTTATCTCACTTTCATGTAGTAATTTCTTTCCAGTTCTGGATTTGCCTGTACTTTGCCTTAAGCTAGTATATGCAAAGAGGACAGATGTAGCTTTATGCCCAAGATGTCTGAAATAAATGCAATGGAAGTATATGAGCATCTCACCTGAAAGTGGAGTGGCATTGCACCGCTGGAAGTCAATTGTGTTAGTTTCATCTTACCCTCTAAAAAAGAAGGCAAAGACATTTAAATATATCTCCACTTTTTAAATGATTGATGCAATCCCTTGTGCATAGTTGCTTTGCAAAGTGGAAGAAAGATGAACTGTAAATACTTTCTTTTGTCTAACTATAGCACTGTAATTACTATTTCACACCTTTTCTGAGAAAGACAAGCAGGTACCTGTGATGAGTTTTGTGAGAGGAGAGATGCTGAGAAGGTAAAAAGAGTGTCTGGTGTCACTCAGTATGGAACATTACAGCTTGCCATTATTTATTTTGGAACTGTGACAACTGACCAAAAGATGGGAACTATAAATAGGAATGCAATGAACATTAGCTGCGCAAGAAGAAAAAAACAGTGTAACTTGGCATGCAGCAAATTGTGTATCTGGCATAGCATACAGCTGTCCCTGCAACTCCCACTGCCATCCTGGGGGATTTTGCTGATTTCCCACTACTTACAATGAATTAGGAACAGCATCATCTCTGTTAGCTTTGATTCTTACTCAGTAGAGCTTGCTCAGATAGGTCCTGATAAACCTTTACCTAAGAAAGATACAAGTCTCCTCCTACGCGTAAATTACAGGGAGAAGATTGTTTGTTTTGTAAAGTGTAACTGCTATGTACCATTCACAGGCTGCATCTTGCACAGTAAGTGAAATAATTGTTGGAACAAGCTGATGGAATCAGTGCTTCCCTTTGCTGCCGGTCAGAATGAAAACACCAAACGGGGCCAAATTCTGCCTAGCAGTGCTCATTGTGTTTTTGCTTCTAGACTGGCATGGTTGGAGGATGCATCCATAAAAATTCAGTGCATGTTAGCTTTGAATGGACTGACAGACCCTGGCAGTTTTGTAGCAGAAACATATTTTCCACTGACTCCTGGGCTTAGCCTTCACACAAGGTAGGTAAATCACGTTAGTCTGGTATGTGATAGCAAGCAACCCAACACACATACTTTCCTTTCTGTGTATACATTGCTATATGATGCCTACAAAACAAGGTGAGTGCCCTCAGAAAGGCATCCCTGTAGGGGGATCCAGTCTGGGTAAATGAAGGTGGTATAGAATGTAATCTTATCCCCTAAAGAGTTGCAGCTGAACCAATTACTAAAGATCAGGATCAGGACTGAAGTTAACAGGCCACACCTGTAGCCAATAAGAACAGTGTTATAAAAGAGTGGATTGGTGGGATCTGGAGTCAGCTGGCTGCTGCAAGGACCAGGAACAGTCAGTGCTTAGAGGAGCAGCCTGGGAGAAACATTGAGGCGGTACGAAACTCTAGCAGTATGGAATCCTTGCACTATAATGATAGTAGAACTCTTGATATATAAGACAACACATCCCCTAAAAGAAAATCTGTAGGTTCATGTTTTGAGCATCCTCATTTCCCCTTCTTATCCTTGTAACATTTCCTATGTCGCCTTAGCCATAGATAAATGTATTTTTTTTCTGTAGCAGTGACAATTTCAGGTGTTAGCAGGTGACACGGGAATGGGAGGTTGCAAAGAGTGGTTGGGAAGAAGTTGTTACAATGCTCTATGTTTAAAAAGTAGGCAAAAAGTAAGCATTTTGTTAGAAGGGGCAAAACAAGATATGCATGGAATAAAATTTAAGTTTTTCTTGGGAGACACAAGAATACCAACTGTCTTAAGATCTTCTGCCACTGATCATATTACAGTTGTTGTGACAGGACCATGGCTGATATACAATGCATGATTTCTTTCTTGGTTCTCCACTGACTGTCCTGCACAGAAAAAAGTACAGGTATTGCAAAGGGACAGTTGGCTCCATTCCAACCCAAACCATAGCCTGGACTGTTCTCCTGAGCTGGGCTAAATGTTGCTTCTGGCCACACAGTGAGTTTTGAATGCATGAAGATGTCTTTAACAAGTAAAGATGGCACTGTATTGTGTAGGCAAGGATGTTACACACTTTTCCTTGCTTATTTTGTTTTTCAGTTGGGAGAAGTAGGCTTTCTTTGTCTGGAGTTGTATTTTTGTCTTCAGTGAGTGCTTCTTGGGAGCTGAAGTAGAGCTAGCCTCACTCAAGACATCTGTAAGTTTTAAGCAGTTTTTCCCATCTGAATGGGACTGGATACCATTTCCACTGCCAGCTGAACAGCAAAACATCAGCCAGAAAAAACATTAAGTGCATTTACATGTTTGATGCTAAGGGCCAGAGAAAGAAGAATGTATAAATGGTGTTTACTCCATTTATCCTCCAGCACAACAGAGTACACAGCTTCCTTTAATAAACCCCTGTACCACAGGCAAGAGGCGATGGTCCTGGTTCCTGGTGGTTGTGATAATTTGCCAATGAAACATAAAGGTCTCGGATGGTTTGTGCATTTTTTATTGCAGCTTTTACCCCTGCAGCCAGATTCTCCAAACTGGTATTTAGTTTTTTTAGTGAAGGCTTCATAAGGGATTTTGTAAACAAAAAAAGACCCCAAGCAAAACTGCTAGAGAATGAATGGCTGCTAGCAGCTGATTTCTTAGAGGAGGTAAGTTTATAAGTGATTGGAAAAAGGCAGAGGGATATCTGGTCACACACGAGTGGACACACCTTTGCACTGCTCCTCAGAAGTGTCCAAGTGGATGAAGTTTGCCTCGGGGTTGCAGTTACACCCTGCACTCTGTGCCCAGTGCGAGGCTAAACCAAAGTTTTGTCCTGCAGACAAAAAGGAGTCCTTTGGCTTTGGGAATTTAACAGGAGTTCTGGATTAAGTAGGAAAAGGGTAACTAATTCTGTTTCAACATCTGGATCATACAGATGACAGTGACTGGTCAGCACAGGCATACAATCCTCTTTGTGGTCGGCACCAGGGATATCCAGAGGACTCTCCCTAGATGTATACTTGACAAAGAGCAAAAAGGAAAGCACCTCAAGCCCGACTCAAGGGTGGATTATTTGCTCCGGCATCGACCGGCACTCCCCTTCTCATGACACATCCAGTTCCCTGCTCGGGACGGCTTCTCCTCGCGTTTCAGCTGCTCGGGCCTGTGGCGGCGGGGCAGAAGGGAGAGGACACGGACGGTCAGCGCTAGAGGAGTGCGAATTCTGTCACAGAACGGGGGGACCCGCCGCTCCAAAAGGTAAGATAATTGTAATAAAACCCAGAATTAAGAAGGGGGCCCACGGCCTGCCAAGACCAACTGGCTCTCCCCGGGCGGCCTCGCCGGGCCGCGGGAGCGACCGCAGCCAGCCGGGAGCAGTGGGAGGAGGAGGAGGAGGAGCGGAGGGAGGAGGCAGCGCTGGCAGCCGGGCGGGGAGGGGGCACGCGGCGCCGAGGAGGAGGAGGACTAAGATGGCCACCAGCCGCCGCGGGGAGCGGCCCCGCTCCCTCCGCGGCCCCCTCGGCGCGGCCCGGCCTTGATGGGGCCGGGACGACCCCGGCGCCCGGACGGTGCAGCAGCGGCGGCGGCGGCGCCTCCCGCCGGAGCCCGCCCGGGAGGAGCCGTCCTCCCGACCCGGCCCGCACCGCCCGGCCGCGGCCGCCGCGCCGCGTAACCCCCCAAGCCGAGCCCTGCTCGCGGAGAGAGAGCGCAGCGGAGAGAGGAGAGCGAGGAGGGACGAACCGCCCGCCGCCCCCTCCCCGGGCCGGCACAGCCGCACCGCCGGGACCTCGCTGCCCCCCGGTGAGTGCCCGCTGGCGCTACCCGCCGCCTCCCGGGCCCCGCCGCTTTGTTGCGCCGTCGGCGGGCCCGGGGAGACCCGGCGCCCCCTCGGCCCGGCCGCAGGCCCCGCTCCCCGGGGATGCCGAGCGGCCGGGCCGGGCTGGAGGAGGGGGCGGCGGCGCAGGTGCCGGGGGCGGCCGATCATTGTCACTGCGCGGGCACCCCCCCTCCGGCTCCAATGCAGGGGCTGCGCCGGGGCCGCGGCCGGGGGGGCCCGGGGGAAGCCCGGGGGTCGCGAAGGAGCCCCGCGAGCGCTGGGCCGCTCCGGCCGCCTTTGTTGTGGCTGGGGCGGGCGGTTTTCCCGCGGGAGCCCCGGCAGGGTGCGGGAGGGGCCCGGCGGCCCCGGCCCTGGGGAGGCCTGCCGGGAATGTGGGGGGGTTCCTGGGCGGCTCACAGGCGGTGCGTCGGGTCGGCTTTTCCCCCCGCGTTTTATTTTGATTTTTCGTGCGGGTACTGATTTTGGCGGCAGCCTCGAGCTGTCGACCCCGCGGTGCGGCAGGGATATTGAAGTTACAGAACCCGACAGGTTTGTCCCCGGTGCGTCCCTGGGAACAGGGGAGTCGTGGCCCCTGGAGGGTTCGGAACATGGTGTTGGGGGGATTTGCCGCGCTGCTGAAGTACCTGCTCCTTGTCTTGAGCGTGGTTTTTGCCCTGCAGTTCTGAGAGGCGGTCGACGCAAATGGAGAGGTTTGCATCGAGACCAGTCAGTAGTGCTGGGTGCTGAAACCCTGTGTGATGTTCACCTTGAAATGTTAAGACTATAATTTGTAGCTGTGCCTGCATAGCAAAATACTTATGGAAGAAGTGCAAAGGACTAGATGTATTTATTTTGACCTAGAGTTTCATGAATGATTTAACTGAAATTTTTTTGCTAACTAGAGTAATTTGCGAGGTTTCAGTGTAGACCTGTGAGTCCTGGCCTTATTTTAATGCCTGAATTTTGGTTTTTTGGTAATGTTGGTTTGTGACAAGGTTCATGCGTGTCCACGTATTGGACCATGAAATTTTACTACGAAAAACAAGTGGTGGGTTTCCTGTTAAGAGAAGTAAGTTTTGCACGTTGTAGCTAACAGAAGTTATTTTTCTTCCCCAAAGCTGGGTTGCTTCCTGTTGCCTGTGCATGCTTCTGTGCCCAGTTATGGCTGTACAGCTGTAGGATATTCCTGAGCTCACAGAATCCTATGGATCCAGTCAGGCTCTGCAGAGAGAGCCAGCTTGATTGCATCCTTGGCACATTTTGGTGACAAGCTAGCAGTATCTTGAAGTAGGCTATGTGAACAAATTGTACAGTCTGTGTGAACTGACGTTTCTGCAATATCTCATTCATCCTGCGCCATCTTGGTAGACATACAGCGTTTGAAGATATGAACTTACCTGCTGTGGGAACTGGTCAGTGGCAGTAAGCCAGCCAAGTCTTTCTTTGCTTTTAGGTTGTAGGCAGGCATTGTGTCCTGGAAATGTGTCCATGTTCATGTGGCATTGTGCCTTTGTTCTGTGGCCCTGGTCAAGACGTGCTGGCAGTCTAAATTCAGCTGCATGTTTGGACTGTGAGTGGGTGTCTCCTCACTATGTGGTATGGGTCTGTTGAGCTCATTTGGAGCCAGCTCTGGAATACTCAACACTGTTGATAACAAAGTGTTTTGGGTAGAAGAATCCCTCAAATATCAGATTGGAGGATGGTGCATGGTATTCTTCACTTTGGTATGTGTTTGCTAGGAACTGGGCACATTTGCTTTTCTAGTTGGGCAATTTTAGGCTTCTAGACTTGGAATAAAAATGTAGTATGTTTTGGTTTTTATGGTCATATTGCATCTCTTAGCCAGCTGATTATCTGGTTAATCATGGTGCTGCTGTGACTTAGTATCTTCAGCACCCATTTGAAAATGTGATACAACATTTCTGTATCAAGGTTTAAGTAAGGGTTGGTGTGTCCAGTCAGTTGTTTGTTTCCAGTTCAGTACATCACGATCAGCTACTTGGTAGTACTGCTACCACACAGTACTAGGGAAAGAGAATGGGACTATGGGAAAAGAACACTTAAACACTTATCTTTTTGTTCCAAGTGGTAACAGAAAGATGCTAAATAAAAAAAACAATTATAGTTATTGATAATTTCAACCTTGACATAACAAGGGTACATTATCTTGTTGCATCTTGGTACAGGAGTGGTCTGAGAAGGTGATCTGACAGCTGCCTGTGGCTACTCAAACCTTGGTACTTAATTCTGGTTTAGTGGAGCTAAACTGGCAGAAGTGTGCAAGGTGAGCAGGTCTTCAGGATGTATTGATGTGTGTTGCTGTTAGAGGAATTCAGCTGTGCGTTTCACATCCACCAACCTTGCGTTAACTAATTCACAGTTTTCCACAAGTGTTCTGTGGGATTTTTAGCGTTCAGGAAGCTTTCAGTGGTGCTTTATGTGCAGGGAATGGGGGTGAGTATGGGCAGATGTTCTGCTTACCCTTTGAAATGCTCAGGACTGTCATGAGATTGTTTGGAAACTTTGGTGTTGTAACATGATGTTTCACTTCCCAAATGTTGGTATGAATTGTTCCGTGGCTGGATTTTGGGCGTTCACTTGGGGTTCTGAAGATGCGCTAAGCTGAAAAATGTAAAGAGAAGAGAGTGATTCCCTCTTGGTTGGTTAAATTGACAGAGGACAAATCTGTTCATGTTAATTAGCAGTTTTGTTCATGTCTGTAAGTGATTTTCAGTCCCTATTGCATAATAGTGGAAATACTGTTTCAGCAGTGGCCTTTGACTTGCAGGACTTCCTGCCATGAGGAAGTCTTGTGTCATTTGTCCAAAATAAACAGATTTTGAAGAGTTCAGACAAAGTATGCTGTGAGAAACCATACATCTAAGTCACAATTTACCCCCTATTGCTTGCTTGCTTCTCTGATAATTAGTACCATGGAAGTCTATTCTTATGATATGTTACTAGAATGTAACTTGCATTTTGTAATGGGAAATAGAATTTTCTGTTGGTCCACAGTACAATTTCTGGGTATGCGTGTAAGTGGAAAACAAATTATTTCCTCATGGCTTTAATATAGGAGCTTTTAACTTCACTGGTTTCCTTCTTGATTTTTTTTTTTTCATGCTGGTGGTGGTGCTGATTGCAATAGTACACTATTGGAAATGTCCAAGTTATGACAAATACATAACAGTTTCTTTGATGTGTTTGAAATGCTGGTTGTTTTAAAAAGTACTTTTTTTGTTACTTATCTGTCCTAAGTGACCAACAGCTTGAGTCTTTAAGCCTTCATGTGTTGAAGGACTGAGGTGCATTGATGTAAGATTGTCATATCTCCTAGAACAGCTCTCTTTAACTTTGTCATTTCGTTCACAGTTTCATAATGCAAGAGGGAAACTGTTTATCTTCTGTTGGAGCCCTTCATCCTGCTGCTGGGCTGTTCATACCTTCTCCAGGCTGGGGAGGACATGATTATAAGGCTCCTGTGTGCATTTGTTTTAAGCTGCTGTCCCACAGACAGTACAGAAGGTGTTGCCATATCCTTTTGTTGGGTACGAAATCCTGCTGGCAGGATGTACCATTTTAACTGAAGTCATTGGTGGGGAGGTGAGAGCAGCTTCTTGGCTCAGGTGAGAGCACTGCAAGCTTTGCAGGACTGAGTATGCGTTAGTGGTGATCCAGCCTTGAGAGCATCTGTTTGGCAAGCAACCCGTGTTTGATGAGGCAGTAGTGCAGGCTTTGGCTTTTTAGTGACATCCCCTGTCCTTCTGGATATTGCAGGTAAATGCATACAGCAGCTGCCTGGTACAAACAGGGACTTGGTGACTGCTCTGAGGCCTGAATGGCAGCATCTTGCTGGGGGGCATGGCATAGCCTCAGGTGCTGCTGTCACTGTTGGGGGAGCTTTCTTATTTCAAGAGCTAGGAGCTCTTGGCTGGTATCAAGGCTTTCAAAACAAGTGAGAAGGGCTGCTTTGTCCAGTCCAAAGAAGAAAGAATTGGTCTTGTTCCTTTTCTATTTGCTTTGCTCTAAGTATGCAGGAGGTTTTTTTTTTTTCTTTCCTTTAAGTCTTTTGTGAGTGAAGATGACCTACATCTTTAGTTTTTTCCCATTAAAGCTCTGGGGCAAATTTTTCTGATTCTTGTTCTGTATGCAAATGTGTAATTGACATGATTTTTGACAATTGTGCTGATGTTTTTGAAATTTTGAATGACAGCAGGGAATATTTTTGGCTTTTTCTTATGGTGTAATTTTTTCTCTTTTTCTCTCCCTACCTGTTGAGCAAAGGTGTGATAGTAGAAGTAAAACTGTATTGAGATTTGGGGGGGGAAAAAAAAGTTTCTTGTTTTGGAATTACTTTATTCCAGTGAGAGCTACATCCTGTCTTTTGGCATCTTTCTCATATGAGGGAAAAGGAGTTTGACTGCTTTGCTGGTTTTGGTGTTTCATCACTACCCTGTGATGGATTTCTGCCTGTCTTAAGCATGTGACTTGTAATGCTTCTCACATACCACAGAATAGAAACAGATTTGCAGAACTTGCACATGTAAAAAAATATCTTCTGAAATTTCAAGTGCAGTAGAACAGTGTTGTGCTAGGAAAGAGGGAATTGTGTGGGAGCCATAAACAATAAGGGATGTTGAATGGTATGAAGGCAAGTGGCTTCTTATTTCTGGGAAAATTTTAAGAAATGTCAGCAAAAGATGAGATGGATGCATCTGAATTATAACAGAAATGGATTATTATAAATCAGAAATGGATTAATAGGATCTTTAGTTCTTACACCTTCACAAATATTGTTATTTCCATGTGTTTTTATTACAATATGTCATGGAAAAAGCTTTGATCAGGTTGGCTAACCTAATGTACAGACAATAATAAATTTGAAAACACATAGAAGAAGTGGATTTTCCAGGTGGCTTATTTCATCCTTTTCTCTCTTGCTCTACAGATATTTTTTTTGTTGCACTGTAAGTGATAAATTCCTGCTTTTTAGGCTGGGTGAGTATTCATCAGTTCCATGGGTAACTTAAGCTTCTTTTTCCAATTCTAAGACAACTACCTTAGAAAGGTCAGACCTATTTAACTATAGAGCTGGTCCATCTGTTGAATCATACATTTTCTTACTAATGGCTGTGACAGTTTTGATTTTGAATTTGCATTTGAGGATTTGTAGTGAAGGATTTCAGAAATAAGGGGGAGTTAGCAACATTGATCCTTATCTTAAACCAGCTATATCAAATAAGCAAATGGGAAAAAAACCCCAAACCTTCAGAGCTGACAATTTGGTAGTGCAAAGATAGACACATGGCTAGAAGGAGAACATACTCCTACACGTTCTTAGGTGTTTTGTATTTTTTTGGGGTCTTTCAATTTTGGAATCTGATGACTTCAGTGAGAGTGTGGATCAGTAGCTCTTGAGAAAAATGTACATCTGGCTTTCTATTTTACTGCAGCTTTTGTCAGAGTGATCACCATGCATTGGGTATGAGAGAGTAGCTCTACCTAGTGCTACTTTTCTCAGTATCGTTCTGCCAGGTGGAATGTGGGTGCAAGTGAACCATGTTTTATGTTCTTACATTACCAGATGATTTATTATTTTCATCTGAAGACATGGTAAAAATCTCAGTGTTGTCCCAAAGCAGGATGGTTTGATTTGTGTGAATAGGTGATGGTGTGTTGCTTCAGAAAGTGGAATGTGTTTGAATGCCATGGTGATGAATAGTGTTGCTTTTTATCCCTGGTTCTTGTTGAGAACCAAAATCTGAGCTCACAGATGGGCTGTAACAGGAAGAGGGGGTTTGTACAGCAGGAACTTCCGAAAGTCTGTGTTTGGTTATTTGGCACTGTAAGCATATCCTTTTTTTTTTTTTTAATTTGAGATAAGGGGAATAGAAGGAGAAATTGCAGGGCTAAGCAAATTCTTAGGGTATCCAGAAGATATGTTGTTTAAAGGATAAAGAGGGATAAAATATGCCAAAATATCAACTTGGGTTAGTAATAAAACTTTCTAAAGACTTTTAAAGTGCTTGGGTGATGGGCAATCCTGAAAGGGAGAAAGACTGTTCAGAGTGCCTTAGGTAAAGTTCCCTGAGAAGGTTAATCAGATGTAAGTGCACTTGGCATAATGAGCCTGAGCTTTTGTCTGAGGTTTATTAGACCAGTGGGGAGTATCAGCCTGTGGTAGAGAGCTGTTCTAGGGGAAGCTTGTTTTTATATGGAGGCATCAGTGGCAGTACCAGTTCACGTGATTCCTGCAGCCAAAGTATGCAGAGCAGGGGGCCAGCGATGCATGGAAGCAAGCTCAGAAATTATACTTAGGTTTAGGGGAAAAACCCCAAAGAACAAACAAAAAACACCCCCAAAAAACCCCAACAAAACCCCCTAAAACAACAAAAAAATCAAACTGAACAGTTGCCTGAAGACAACCAAAGGAGTATTGGAACCAAGAGACAGGAATTCAGCACCTTGATGGCATTCAGAGTGCCATTGATGGTCTTAGGATTTGGTTCTGTGTTTGCTTGCCAAGGCTTGTTTACTTCTAATGGGATTTTAAGGAGGTCCTTGGGTCTTCAAGTGAGAGCCAGGAACGAGGTGAGGCCTTGGTTTGTATTTGCATGAGTGCACAGAGTACAGAATGTATCACATGGCAGAATGACAGACAAAACAGCTGAAGAGTGCATTTCTTAATGTAAAAGTTGGGCCTTTTGTTGTTCTCAGAGTTGAAATGTCATGGTGTAGGCCCTCAGTAGTGAGATTGGCTCAAGTTATGGCTTTTAAAGCACTGAAAGCACAAACCAAATTGATTTCTTTTTTGATTTTGAGCCTTAAGCATGCAGTTGTCATTTTTTCCCCACAACTGTGAGGGTTACATCATCATTGGAATCTTCACATGGCAAAATTCTCTGAGCTGGAGTGCCACAGGTATGAGACTGAGAAAGCTGTGATCAGAGCTGGTAATATTCTTGTCATCACCGGTTTTCTGTCTGTTAAGGTGACTGAGGAGGAGTGAAATTTATTTTATTTGGGAGTTTCTTTACACTTGCAGAAGAAAGCATGCCTATCTGAACAGGCAGAAGTAAATATTCGTTATAATTTTATAAGCAGTCATGTGGAATAGGCATAGAAACTGTTTTGGTATTGCATCACAAGTTAAATACTAATACTTGAGTCAGCAGTTGAGCAGTGAGCCGCAGTACAAATGTAAAAACAAAGTCTCTATGGATATGGTCTAAGAGAATGATAATTTGCTTGTTAATTAGGTTTGCAAAAGTTTCTTTTTAACAGTTCTGAGCAGTGAGCCTAAGCTAGTGATGAATACTTAATTTAGATTTTGAGTGGGTCATGAAGTAACCAGGGAGTATCTTCTCAAGCTTTTCATTATTAGATTAGAGTGTGTAAAGCAACATGTCTTACGTTGACTGTAACAATTTCTGGACAGAAACATTTTGCATGCATTTCTTTCCAGCAACATAGCCATGCTCCCAGCAGTGTTGGATCAAGATAGGGGAGACCATGGCTTCCCTGCTGTCTGTTGAAAGCCCTTGTAGTTCAGCTGGTGGTGTTTTTGTACAGACAGGGCTCTGGATGTGCTGTATAAGTAACAGGATTTTTTTTTTAATTACTTGTACGGTGTCAGGGTTTATCCCCAGCTGGTAACCAAGCCCCATGGAGCCACTTGCTCACTTGCACTGCACCAGGAATGGGGAGGGAGTCAGAAGGGTGAAAGCTGGGAAACTTGTGGGTTGAGATCAAGGCATTTTACCAGGGAAAGCAAAAGCCACACACACAAGCTAAGTGAAACAAGGAATGGATTCCCTGCTTCCCATGGGCTGATCAGCTTTCTCCAGGAGAGCAGAGCCCCATCATGGATAACCATTTCTTTGGAAGACAAACACCATCACTCCCCTTTCCTTCTTCCCCTCACTTTGTATACTGGGCATGATGTCACATGGTCTGGAATATCTGTTTGGCCAGCTGGGGTCACCTGTCTGGGCAGTGTCTCCTCCCACCATCCCAAGCATCCTCAGCTTCCTTGCTGGTGTGGCTGGTACAAAGGGCAGAACAGGCCCTGGCTCTCTGTAAGCACTGCTCAACAATAACAAAAACATCTCTGTATTATCAACCCTGAGTTCAGCATAAATCCAGAACACACCCCCATACCAGCCACTCTGAGTAAAATGCACTCTACTCCAGCCAAAATCAGCACATAAACTTCCCTGGTATGAATTGGGATAGCCTACTGATCAGTTAAAGCCTAAAGTTATAACCTGTTTTTATTTCAGTAAAGCACATATGTATATATTGTATGCTTCAAATACAGATGATGATGTGATGAGGTTTTTGTTTGTTTGGGTTGGTTGAGGTTTTTTCCTCCCTTTTAATAAAAGGAAGCAGAGGAGGTGTGTGTACTGCAAGTAACGTACTTGGAAAAGTCTTTTTAGTCTAGCTATGTGTCTGCATTGTGAACTTTCTTTAGAGGAGGAGATAAATATAGTTGATATTTGTCTGAAGTAGCTCAGATTGAGTAGAGAACATACCAAGGTGAGGGTTTAGGTTTCTCTGGAACAAACAGAATAAATTTAAAAGATGAAAACACTCTTCCACTTTTCTGTCTATCCTCTTTTCCATGATCCTTTGCAGGATGAAGTTGAACTTGCTGCCTGAGTAAGGACAAACATTTCAAATGAAAATGTAATAGCACAAAGTATGAGAATAAGCTTATTTAAATAGTTTAGGAAAAGAAAAGGATACCATCATTAGTAGATGTTCATTTTGTGTGGAATTTAGCCCAGAATTGTCTTGTTGCATTAAGCTGAGGGTTGTGGTGCTGAGCTGGAAGTCCCTAGACATGCTTGTTGTCTGCCTTTGAAATACTCACAATGAGTAGGGAAGTGGAGCACCTCAAGCACTGCAGGGTCATTGTAAATTGAAGTGCATTTTCTTGACTTGGGTTCAACAGACTGCTGATGTCTCTGAATACTCACCTTTATTATGTGATGTGAGGAAGGACTCATCTTAAATTTTAAGTTCACCTGGAAAAGTTTGAATACACCGGACAAATTTTGGTTGGAAGGGACATCTGTTATTGTGCTTGAGGTAGGACATTTGCAGAGGTTGGGAACATGGCGTTTAGAGGCCTGACTTTTTACAGAAAGAGGTAAGGGTATGGGGCAAGATTTTTTTTGTGCTTTAAATAGCCAATGAAGACATGGGAATGTTTCATGTCCACTGTGAAGCCCAGTGGCAGATAGGCAGAGAGTGATATTTTTTTCTCTCTTTTTTTCCCACATGATGCTGAAGATAGTAAAATAATTTTTAGTGTGGTAGGCTATGAAAGTACTGGGTATTTTCCTGTAACTGGTTTTTTGTCCACTTGTGGGCTAATAACTGGTCTGCTCAGACTTCTGTGTTTGCTCTTGGAGTGGTGGGCGGCAGTGATGTGCCAGCAGTGGCTGAGGGAAGCCTTGTTGAAAAGTGAGCACAGCTTGCAGAGGACTCTTACCTCTACCCAGGAGAAAGCAAGCTGCTTTCGTAGACATAAATTAATTACAAACAAGTGCCCTTTGACCCTTTTACTTGGCTTAAGGTGGGTGCTCAAAGAAATGAGCCTGCACTTAATCATGTGGAGAAGGACAGGAGCTTGATCCGGAGCACCCTGACTCGACTGAAAGTTAATAGTAAACTTGGAACATGTTAAGAACATTGGTCAGAAGTCACACTTTCTTGTTAAAGCATTAAATAATATTGGATGAGGAGTCTCTGAACAACCCATGTTTTTAAAAGAATTGCACTGTTTGGGGTTCATGAATGGCCTTGATATTTAAAGAAGAAAAGTAGGTGTGCAGTGGTGCATTTTCTTACAAATGTATGAAGACTGTCTTTGAGTAGTTTTCTGTATAAATGTTTCAGGAAGATTGCTCTGTCTACATGAATGGAAAATGGAGGCATGATGAAAACTTTAATTTTTTTCTATGCTATTTTCTCTTTATTTCAAGTATTGCGGTTATTTTTAGTCTGGACAAGAGGTATTTGCATGTATCTTGAATTTTGTAGAATTCTTTTCACCTTCTTTTAAATTTTATTAGTATGGTGATGCCCAGTTTGCCAGTTAACAAGCAAAAATCTACCAATAAAAAGTAAAACCAGCAAAATAGGTCTGTTTCCCTCTGTCCCTAGCTTCTTTATTAGCAGCATGTAAGTAGGAGAAGAAAAGCCACAGTCTAACAAACAAGATGTGAGGATTTTGTTTTGACCATTTTACTGTAACTCTTAGTGTTTGGGTTAAAAATAAGTTGTGTTGCCCTCCAGCTCTCTCCTCAGGTACTGTTAGAATAATGCTTAGGCTGGAGTGTATGTGCTTACAGATATTGCATTAATGCTGCTCCTTTTTCCTCTCTTGCAGAAAGAATGTGGTGTTCTCACCCTCCCTTTCTTTTTTTTGTTGCTTATGCTGATGTTAGTTTATACCATTTGTAACAAATACTCCTGAGATGGGACTCTAAGACCTCAAAGAAAATGTTGAACAGGTCTGGGAGGATGATGGCAAAACTTCATCATGAGCTGAAGGCTTGTACTACTGTATCAAAATTTATACCTCTTAATAGGTTACTCTCATTTTCTGTTTGTTTTGAAATGTCATGTTGATTCATCTCGAAGAATAGCTAGCCAGGTCTAAATTAGCTTTTATTTCAATAAAAAGGCATGGTAAAGGAAGAGGTAAGGACAGAGAACATGGGTGTTCAGAGCAATGTCTGGGAAACATTTGTACTGGAGCACTATAATTGCAGTAGGTTACATCTTTTCACTCTATGTGGTGTCCTTTCTTAGTTGAAAACAGCTGCCTTTTAAAGAATCTGTTGCTTCAGTAGTGATGATCAGCTTTGGATGACTGTAATGGTTTTTTGCTGTAAGAAATGATTATCCACATAAGCAGTGCTGCAATGGCTGCAACATCTTTTATTTGAATGGAGGTGCCTCTTTTAAAATGATGTTCTGCATAATTAATGGCTGTGAGTTAAGGGGGAATCTTACATGGTTGATAATCTCTTCTCCTGGCCAGTTACCAGTCCTAAGAGGTTTCATTTTCGTACTGAAAGTGAGTTTGCTCACTTTCCAGTATGTGTTGTAATGCCATTATCTGCTTGGTCCAAGAGCCCTGAGCTGTATAAATATGATCTGCATGCAGAGATGCCGACTCAGGCTCTTTTTAACTTTATCTTGACCTTCAATAATAAATTTAGCTTTCACTAATAAAATATATTTAAGTGTTTGGTAGTCATTTGTATTCTGGTTGCTCTCTTGAGCTATAAGAAGGCTGACCTTTAGATGTCTCAGAGTAGTCTGTTGGTGTGCTGGTTTATGCAGTAATATTTCTTGCCTGCTTTGAAACCCTCCCCTCCTCCCCCAATTCAGGGATGCCTCCTGCTGCGCTCAAGGGTTGTGTAACTTACGTCACCATGGGCGTGCTGGTTCTTTTGGGATTTGTGTTCTGTGTGTTCAGATCCCTTCTTCCCAATCTGGTTTCTAGCACATAGCCGTGCATTTGGAGGTACTAAAATGGGTGTCATTGGAAGGTACCCTGTCTGCAAAGAGGTGCAAATAATTGTTTTGTAATTACCATCTACTCCCCCAGTGTGCTCATCCAGGTACATGAATTACTGGCTTCTATTTCTTATATTAGCTGGTGTACCTTTAATGTGATTAAAGGTAGGTTGCTGAGCTGAAGGTATCAGTTTAATGATACTGAGCAGCATGTGCCAGCTCTGGTAGTGACTGAGTATATTCGTGTGAAGATACCATGCTTATCTCAAAGTGATCAATTTAATAATGCAGGTGAGATAGCATATATAAATGTCTCTGAGAAAGATGTCTGGCAAATTTGAACTAATATAACTTGTCTAAATAACATTATCATCATTATCGTAGTCACAATTCAGTCTCAAGATGGTAGAAATTTAATTACTTAACCCAGTAGGTGAGGGCTTGGAGGGAGTTGAGTTTGTCTGTTTGGTTTGTGGGGTTTGGTGTTTTGGTGTGTGTTATCGTGGTGCTGTGTTTTGTTTTGTTGTTATTGGTGTGCAGGTTTTTTTGTTTAATTTCCCCTCAATAGTTTAAGCATGACAGACAATTTCAGAATATGAGGTCCTCCCAGTACTAAAACAGTTTTGTTTCTTTTTGGCTTCCAGCGTGCAGGTTGTATTGTCAACAGGGCAGGGAGATGGAAGTGGAGACAAAGCAGTGCCGTGTGTGCCACAGTAGGTCTTGGAAGACACTTTCTCTTCTGAGCTATCTTTATAGATATGCAAGCTTAAGAAAATTGTGTTGCAATCATCATGCAATACTCTTTTCCTCATCATCTTTCAGTTTAGGAAATAGCACTAGTCAGTCTCACTTGGACACAGGCAGAGATTTGTCCCTGTTTTTTAATTGTATGAGAAAGTTTGATTAAATTTAAGAGGGAATATTTCTTTTGTACTTCTGACAATGTTTACTCTTCAGTCACCCTGAGTGTTTATTTGCACTCTGTTGCCTTCCTCCTTCATGTGGCTGGTTAGTGACACCTTTTTGCCCTTGTGCCCTGTTGGGTGCTTATTGCTTGGTGGTGGAGTTCTCCCTTTGGGCTGATGAGGAGGAGGTGCTCTCTGAACGTACTTTAGATTATCAACATGGCTATAGGTTTTTCAGCCGCTTGCTAGCAGAATGCTGACAAGTCTGGACAAGCAGACAGAAGGAATGTGTCAGCTTGCCACAAGTAAGCTTAGTGACCCATCTCTGCTTCACAGTTAGTGTTTCTCTTGCAGTGTTTGTTCTTGTAAGTCTGGCATGTAAGTGCTACTGTTGCTCCTGGGAGCGCTTTAAGTGAAACAAATGCATTAATTCGCTTTCCTGGCCCATTGAGTTTGGTTTGTTTGTCTGTTGATATTTTGCTCTTGCAAAAAATGCTGCTTATGAGAGCAAGCAGAGGAGAGTTGTGTGTGCGTGTGTCTGTGCTGGTTTGTCAGAGCGTTTATCCATTTATCCATTCTGCTGGTTTGAGATTTTTTTGGGGTGTTTTTTTGTGCAGCATAATCTCAATTGTATGACGATCCTGATCTGCCCTTGAAAGAAAATTATGCCTTATGGACTTTCTGCAGGTCTGTTGCTGATCCAGACTGCTGGGCTTGTTTTAAAACAAGTGCTTTGGAATCATGCCAAAATATTGCTTGGAGAAAGCTTGCTACAGAGAATTCCTCCAGTGTCCTCCTGAAAATGCATCAGAGCAGGGAAGAAACCACAGATAGCAGCATGGGCCTTATGCACTTGGACCCATCTCAAAACTTGCTCCTCCACCTTTTTTTTTTTTTTAATTTATTTAATATGGAGACCTTATTATCATTAAAAATCGAAGGGAGAATAATCTGAAGACTGAATAGATTTTTTCCTCTTAATTGCTTCTAGTAAGTTCAGTTCACCTAAATCCAGGATATCATTGATGTTCTAAATAATACTGCTTTTTTTAGACAAATCATTTGTTATTTTTGTTTCAGCATATACATGCACAGGTAATTTGGGATTAGTGTAATTGTTTCTGATTAATAGAATCTTCAATGGCTTCCTTTTGTCCATAGGATTGGTGATCAGTGGATTAACTTCAGTTTTATGCAAGATATGTAAATCCTAAATCCTAATTTTGTTTTATGTTCATTTCATGTTGACTAGGATGATGTAAGGATGAAAGTTTTGTGGTTTTTCTTTTGCTGGGCAGGAGAGTTGTTGAGACTTGACAGGTTCGGGAAGTGGTGTATTCTTCATTGCATTTTTTTTTAGGCCAAAACACAGTAAGCTTTGGGATTTCCTAGATTATGCTACTGACAAAGCAGGCAGAAGCCTTTTAATGATTTAAAGAGAAAAACAAATGACTATTATTTTCATTGTTTTATGCTATTGTTGCCTTCATTTTTTGACCTCCTCTGAAACGAAACTTTAGGGTTATAAAGCGGGAATAATCAGGTTTGAACCATCTGCATTTGAGGCTCTCATGGTTTAAGTAAGTAGGTTTTCAGGACTTGTGTGTCCACAGAATTGTAGTCCATCTTCCATTTTCCATGTCTTCTGGATGCATCTCCTTTTTTTCCTCCTGCATCCAGAACTTGCCTGCTCAATTTTGTCATTTTTTTCCAAGTCACTGATAATTGTTACTGATAATTGCCTTTTGGGTTTTTTCCTCTTTCTTTCTAGTTTGCTCTTTTCTTTCTTCCCCCTTTGAAGAAAGAGATTTAATGTAATGGGGAAAATTTTTCAGGACCTAAAATGAGTCTCAATTACATTTGCAAAGCCTGAAGATAAATTACTAGGATGTAAAAAGCCTGGAGTCTTAGGAGGGGTTCTGCAGTGAGTCTGAGTTAGTGTCCATTCTTTATTGGAAAAGAGATCATTATAGACTTGAAGTATCTGATAGTGGACAGTGGATGATTAAGTTAAGAGAAACTGCTCATCAGCTGAACTGCACAGAGGGCAGAATTCACCTCTTGCAAGGGTGCGAACCCAGCTGTCCAAAATCAAGATAGATGTGGAATGCCCTTGCAGCCTTGGGAGGAAATAATTGTCTTTGGCAGGTACTTAATTCCCATTATCTTAGGTGTTGGTTTGAAGATCATACTTTCAGAGAGCTGTTAAATCAGAAATTATCAACTCTAGAGCAACCCTAGCCACCTTAGAAGTGTCTTTTGAGTCAATTCTCTGTTTGATGTGTGAGTTTACTAATAAGACACATTTTTATATAAACCATTTCTAATGAAAGTGAGTAGCAAAGTGAGGAGTTTTGGAAGCTTAGCTGTGAGATTTACTATTTACTTAGCTTTTAGCATTTTTACTATGTGTCTTATAAGTAAATTTTTTACAGTGCCAGATTTTTCTTGTTGGATTCTTGGAACACTTCATGTTTTGTGGTTTTTCTCCTTCTGCTCCTTCTTTAGCACCAAGTCCAAAAGGAATAGGAGAGTGGGTGAGATTTTTGGATCTTCCTTTCTTTTCCACGAGGAAGGGCATCGTGCTCTTTATCCACAATAGCTATTCCAGTTGCACTTGGATTAGTGTACAGTAGTGTCTTGAGAGTTGCCTGGTGTTGGTTTACTCTTTGAGTAGGTGAAATGGCTCCCCTGAGTCCTAAACATGAGAATTGTTCAAAGCATTTGCCAGAGTCAAGAGGGGAGTGAGTGGACTGCTGATGAAGTTGGTGTAAGGGATGCTTGTTGCAGAGCAGGTCATTAATCAAAATTCTGAATTGTTGCAGAAGCATTAGGAGAGGTAAGTGGCTTACTTTATCCATAATGTCTCAATTCTGAATTAAGCTATGCTGCTTTGTAGCATATTCACAGTAAGGGGCTTTAAGGATTGAATTATTGCCATTTGCAGCAATCCCTTATATGAAAAAAAAGTATAAGGAAGGTGGAGTTGGAATGTGCTGCTCTCCTGTTGAGATGGTTGCTAATGGAATGTGGCTGTGACCTGGCCACTGGTTTTGGAGTTGTAACTGGTCAAGACAATCTGCTGGGTGTAGTGAGGCTGATGAGACAGAACAGCAGCTGCTGCATTTTCCTGAGGCAAGTTCAGCACTCGTGAGTTAAGCAGAGAGCAGTGTGCCTTTCTCCAGTTGCTGGTCTTTCAGTATCTTGTATATACAGAATCAGTGCATGGCTAGCATATTTCTTTGTGCAGGGTTTCAGGTTAGCAGCTTCCTTTCCCTTCACTAGGGATGCTGCCATTCTCATTCTGTTTGCTTATCCAGGAGCTGACAGGCTGGAGTGGAGGCAAGAGGAATACAGGTTAGGTGTCTCCTTTCTGAAATTGGTCTGTACTTCCACTGCAATACAGATCCTGGTATTTCCACTTCTCTGCTAATTCCTACAATTGTTTCTGGAAGTGGTGTGTGCTGAGCACAGGAGGGTAGCACATGGAGTTTTAGGGGTGAGTAGCAGAGTACATGTTTGTTCTGTCTTTGCACAATCAGTGAATTATGCAGTGTTCTAGATGCTAGCTGGAAAATAGCAATGGGACACAAAGTGTCAGGATGGCCATCTTAGTGTCATCATTGTGGGTTCTTAAAATTTTTTTCTAAAATGCCATGGGCCTCTGAATTTTATCTGGATTGCTTTCAGAGATTGGCAGCAATGACATGTACTTCCACATCCAGAGAAATTCAGGAATATTGCTGCATCATGTCTTTGCTGATCCTGCAATGCAGTAGCTTTGGGCTGTGAGCCCAAATTGTGGTGAAAAGATGGAAAACTTCTGACCCAGAGGTAAGAAGAACCAAATGGACAAGACTTGGAGCAGAAGAGAGGTAATCACAGGGAAATGCGAATTTTAGATGAGGAGATAGAGCTTTTGTTCTTTTGGCCCAAGTCCTTAATGAGAGAGCTATAATTAGGCTAGAATTATCTTTGTGTATTCAGTGCTGGCAAACTCAAGTCCAACTGCCTCTTAATTAGCACGCAGTATCTTTGTGGTCTTTCACTCTTGAATCAGACTTCACTTTCACTCTCCGTGCAATGCCATGCCTCAGTGTCAGGTCTGCACAATACATGACCACTCAGGAAAACCTCTTTCCTGCTCATTCTTCAGTGATGTCATTCCTCATAAGTTCATTTGTCTTCATTTCTCTTATAAATGTTACTCTGGTTCTCCTGTAAGTATCTGCAAAATATCCAGTTAGACAATTCTAATTGTGTTAGTGCTTGGGATATTTTGGTAGTTTATTACTTTGGTTCAAATGCCACAATAGCCACAGAATTCATAAAGTTCTACAGCAGGAAGAGAGGTCACATATCATTCAAGTTGGCCTTAGGGACAGCTTCCTCCCATGCAAACATGTCTTCTGAGAGCCAGACTGGAAAAGCCAGGTGGGAAATTCTTGTGGCTTGACATTGGCTTTAGGACATGTTGCTTTTAGGGGAAATAGATGTTTTTAGAAAGGGTCAACATATGATTTGATGTTTAATGTTTCAATAAGCTAAAAAGTAGTGTTTGAAACTACAGAGCTCCTTCTCTTTAGCAGGACGTTACATGTGGTACTTCATTTATTAGCTTCTGTGCCCTAAAAAGACTTTTGTTGCTTATTTGTTTTCTTAACGATGAGAAGGGCAGACATTGTATAACTTCTCAGGCAGCAGCAATTATGCAACTGATCCTGTTATTGTGGAGCCAAAGTCCTTCCTAGTCCCTGAGCACCAGCTGCTTGTGTTCTGGTTGCTGCTTTTTCCTTTTCTTTCTTCCCCCCCTGCCCCCACCCTGATTTGTTTGTGAACAAGTTTTTTTTTTTTTTCCCCTATGCTGCTGTTTCCTTATTTTTCTAGTGCCAGTGAGACAGTGGTTTGTTTGGGTTCATTCTTCAATTCACTATGCTGCAAAATCAAACTGCCCATGTACATCATGGGAAATATAAAATGTATAGGGAAATAAAGTAACTTGATTCTTTATGGGTACATAAGAAAAGGCATTTGCTTGGATCTAAATGAAATATTGCAGATGGCCTTTGTTGGATTTCAGGTCAAAACTTCCAAGTTCATGTTCTCATGATTTTAGAAACATGTAAATAACTGCTGTTTAATTCC